>NW_005841970.1:1890109-1892954 GCF_000455745.1 Alligator sinensis
CATGACCCTGGATGAGCCTCCCATGGCTCCACTACCTGCCCCCACCCCAGAGTCCCATTCACCCCAGCCCCTGCCCCACAGCCTTTCTCACCATAGGGCCCTCTATCTGGCCCCCCACCCCTTCCCTTCCTGATGAGACTTACATGCTAGGTGTTGTTCTACATGCTGCTGAGATGCATTCCTGTAGGGTTACCATATTTTCAGTTTCAAAAAAGAAGACACCTGTGGGCAGGGGGGGAAGTGGTAATATGATTGTGGGGAGGCAGTGATATGCCTGTGCCCTGCTGCTGCCCCTCATTCCTTACCCACAGTACCCCACATCCTGCCAGAACATGCGGAGATCCCCCCTCCCTGTGCTTCAGACCCCCCCCCGCGGCCCTCCCCGCCCGAGCTCCAAAACCCCCCCCACACACACCAACAGCCCCTCAGCCTTACAAAGTATCTGCATAATTTTGTATCATTTTGAGTTCTGTCCATAATTTTGAGTTTTCAGCTGTGCGATTTAAAATCATGATTAATTTTGACTATTTTTGTTAATCGCGCAAGGAATCATGATCAGATTTTAAAATCATTTTACAGCCCTACTTTTTAGTTTATATTGCTTGGCTTAGCTGCCCTTTATTTTATTTTTTCATACTTTTGAAATTGGTAAAGACATTATGCCTTTACATTGCATATATCAGTGATACTTAACCTGGTGATCCTTTCAAGGATGACACAAGGTACCACAGAATATTGGCACATGTGGGTGTGCAGACATGATTCACAAGATTAACTCAGAGACTTCAAAGGGGAATTCTTAGTATTAAACATATTCTGACTTGTTGCAGTCTGAGTTCTTTGCAACAGTAAAATTGATCTATTATTTCTGCTGTAGTAAAAACAATGAGTGCAAATTAAGAACTGACATCTAATACACATAGTGCCTTAAGTCTATTGAGAGGTGCTTCAAGTCTAAAAAGTATATATATAGAATTTATAGTGTATGTGTATGTATGTATATGTGTGTGTGTGTACGTATATGTGTATTTATTTTTGTGTTTATTATATTTATTTATTTACACACACACACACATTTACATACATTGCATACTAATTCTTCATTTAAGTCAGTGATGGCTAACTAACCTTTTTGTTGGGCATGCCATAAGTTAAGCCCCAGCCCTCCCTAGGTGCCTCTGTGGTTACTTGCATTGCAGGGGTTTACCTGAGGGTTTGCCCTGTGGGATGCTGGAATGGAGGCAGAAGGACTTGAACCTCTGGCTACATGAAGTGGGGGCAGTTCGCTGCTGTGAAAAATGTCACTGCCTCCCTTTTCTGGCCCCACAAGCCTTGTAGTCTTTTATATGGATCCAAATTCCTGAACTGGCAGTGGCTGCAGGGCCAGGGGAGGATTAACAAGACTCTTCACAGTGACACTTGACACCATCTCTAGAAACTGCCTCCATTCCAGTCCTTCCTTTGCTGAGAGCCCAGGTTTTGTGTGTTATACATAGTGGCTTCTAGTGCCACTTCTGGCAGGTGTGCTCTGGGTTGGTAGCCATCCCTGCTCTGAGTGGGCATTCTTTAAAAAAAAAAAAAAAAGAATGAATCATGCCCACAATGCAGTTTTTCTTTCTTATGGTCTTGTGTTCCAAAATAAATGCTATGAATATAGGGGATGGCTATGTACTCCACAGGATTTCCCGAGCTATATATAAGTAAAACTTTATATAATACAAATGTGATTAAATAACAATGAACATAACATGAATAAACAAAGGAAAATATAATCCTTAAAGCAAGAGAAAGGCAGTGAAGGAAATCACTCAGGGGAGTAACATGACCAGAGGTGATGGGAAAGGAATAATTTTTTAACAACATCATCTGGAACATTGTAATTTTTGTGAAAAATGATTACTTAAATTCACAGCGGTTTGAGGGTTTTTTTTGAGGGGGCGGATTATGTTCTCACACAGAAAAATATCAAAGGATTTGTTGGGGATTAGCTAATACATTACTGTGTTGTTTATGTGATTACATTCAATAGCAATATTAATGGGAAAATATTGGGCCAAATGAATATATTCTAGGTTGTTATTTAAACTAAATAACATGGCTGTACGAAGCTTTGGGTGCTGATTCGATTCATAGGAGTTTTGGCCTGATTCGGTGAACAAATCTTCAAATCTGAATCAAATCAGGAGATGAATAAAAAGGTCCAAATCAACTCGAAGTTCTCTGAATTGATTCGGAAAAGATTCGGAGAACTTTAGAGATTTGGGCAGTCCCTGCTCGCCACTGCAGGGAGCTGGATCTGAACTCTGTGCTGGTAAGTAAGGGGAGTGGGGGCTCGAGGAGGGGACTGCTATGTTCCATCCCCTGCCTGCTCCCCCAGCCCCCTAACCCTCACCCACTCTCCAAGCCTCCCCCACCCAAGGCTGCCCCGCCTGGCCTCAGCTCCCAGCTCTTTATTTTTTTTTTAAAAGCCCCCCACTACCCACTCCACTACCCTATGCTGTGTTGAGGGCTCTGCCATGGGCCCCCATTCCTCACCCGCTGTCCTAATCCCACCCCCCATGGCTACCCTACCTGGACCCAGCTCCTGGTCCTTTTAAAAATAAATATATAAATAAATAAATAAAGCCCCAGGCTCACCAGCTCCTGCAGTGGCCATCAGGGCTTCTGGGCACTCATGGCAGCATGAGGCAGTGTGGGGCAGTGGAGATTGCCCCCCACCTGGCAGGAGCTGGTGGTTCTTTTTTTTTTTTTTTTTTAAAGAACTGGGAGCTGGGGCCAGGCGGGACAGCCGGGGTGGGGCTGGGAGAGTGGTCAGGGGGCTCATGACAGAGACCCCCACATGGCG
>NW_005841970.1:1892971-1896252 GCF_000455745.1 Alligator sinensis
CCCCCCCCCCCCCCCCGCGGCCCCAGCCAGTGACTCCCAGGCTTTTTTTTTTTTTTTTTAACGAGTCAGGAGGGGCAGCCATTGATGGGGCTGTGAGAGCGGGCAGGGGATGGGGTCTGTCCAATTCGGAGATTCAGCCAATTCGGCTGAATCAGATTCAGCCAAACCGATTTGGGACAGTGATTTGAATCACCGAATCAAATCACTGTCCCCCAAATCAGCTGAATCAAAAGCAAATACTAGCCACTTCGCACAGACCTACTAAATAAATAGTTTTAAACATTTATGTGCATATATTTTTTTCCATTAGTTGTGAAGTCACAATATATTCTTCAGATTGGTTTTAATGTTTAAGTAAATGATTTAATTAAATTCAGCTCTTTTTTATTTAAAGCTGTCTTTTGGGGAGATATTGCCTTAGATGATGAAGACTTAAAAATCTTTCAAATTGACAGGACAATTGACCTTACGCAGCATTCAAACGAAAGACTTGGACATAACACAGGTATGATTCTTATTACTTAATTTTAATTTCATTTTAACCTTTTCATATTTGTTCACAAAATGATATTTATGTAAAAGTATGTAAAATATATGTAAAAATCTAGCATTATGTAAGCATAATTTAAAAACATTTAATTACAACAAAGAAATTTGATTCCTAAGAGGCAATGAGAGACGGAACATATGTATGCCTTATGCTTTATGCAACTTCTGAAAGAAGTTCTTTTAATGGAACATAAAAATAGTGTCTTTTATTCACATGGGGCCAAGTTTTCACCTGCCTTACGTAGCAATTCAAGTGTGTAAAGCGTCTCTGCAAATGAACTGATTTCTGATCCCCACTACCATATTTCTTTATGCATTTTATATTAGATGGTCATTAACCTAAAAAGCAAAAATATCCTTAGGAGCAGGTACAGGATTATAAGTTATACCCCTCTAAGGAAAGCACCTTCCTTACTAGGCTACAAAATCAGTTTTCCTCATGCTTGCATCCTTCTGGCCCCGTGATTCTTGTTCTCTTGCAAGCAATGAGTGGTGCCCTTAATCAAACTAACCCACAGTTTTGTGGTGAGGCCAGTCTTCTAAATTGAGGATGTAGATTTTAGACTCCTCAGAACAAGAAGACTTTAGACTTTTTTAGATTCCTCAGAGCAAGGTCTTCCATTTTCTGGGTGAGTGCTTTAAATATGAGACTATTGGGCATCTGCCTTTTTCATCTTTCACCTGGGTTTCATAATGCATTGCTTGTTTTCAGAATTAAATACTTGTCAGATATGCTCTGTCCATGCCTAGGAAATCAGGAATGTAGGTGAACTTTAGATACAACCCACACTGATGTTAGGAAGCAACAGAGTCTAGGAGGGAGTTAGTGGTCTAGATGGCCTATCTCAATTCCTTGAGAGCATGCACTATAGTCCATATCTACTCTCCTTGGGATCTTTTCAGGTGAAACTAAGACACCTCTTGATCATAGGTACCTACCTCATTTGCACTTGCCGCAGTGGGGTCAATCTGGCCTGTGTCTTGTATCTTAGATGCCTACATTTTGTCGAAGTCTTTTTGAGGTGCCTACAAGATTGATTTTAATTTGGCCCTATAAGTCAATGGGCATGTCTGTTCTACCTTTGCATTACACCAAGGAGTGCTGCCTTGAAGTACTCCCTGCCCACACTCTAGATCATTACAAATTCTGAAAATGAGGCAATGTAATGGCCTGAGACTAGTTCGAGCATGTGCTTGTAGTAGAGTGATGGGAGGCACAACTTTGTGGTAGCACTTCCTGGCATAGAATTGAGGCAATGTAGACATACTGCGAAAATCACAAGCCCCGCCCTTCTACTGCCCAGGGTCATGTGAAGGGTGCCTGATGGGTGTGGCCTGGTATGTGTTATGCCCTTGCTCAAAACATCTTGTGTTATTTAAGTCTACCAACTCACAGTATGAGTTGTATGCTAGATTGTTCATGAATGGCAAATTCCTTGTGCCCTGTTTTTTCAGTTCACTCATTCTAAAATTCATAATTTCAATGTTCAATGGTAGGGGTAGGTTTAACTATGTACTTACTAGACAGGTGTTAATACATATATATCTGTTGTTATAGTAATAAAGATATTGCAGTAGTTGCAGAGGATGCAATCAGAATTAAACTCCCTATTTTGTTACGTGCTGTCCTACATATGTGCTGCTTGCAGGATATAGTTCTTAAAAGACTAGTAATTTAGCAAAGGTATAAAATAGAAAAACAAGCAAATATATACATTTGCTTTTATGTAGATAAAATGCATTCTAGTTAGCCCCATTTGCCTGTTGACCTAGCCAACCTCAGTTGGGTGTTTTCTTATAGATGTTGCAACAGCAGGGTGAATTGACAAATTAAGTGAATGAAGGTTATTTCAAATGAAGATGGCAGTTTTGTGTTTAATTGCTGCTGGTTCTTATAATTATATTTCATTTTTTTCTTTTCTTTGTAATCAGATCTAGTAATTAAAATATTTTTATATTACCCCAGTATTTTCTTTTATCTACTTTTTACGTTACCTGTTTGTTCTAGGCAGGATCATCTTTGATCTTTTCTAGATCAAGATTGGATTTCAAATGTTAATTGTCAGTGAATTTTTCTCAAACAAATACTTTTAATTTGCTTTGAAGTACTTCAGGCCCTAGTTTTGCTGACAAAATGAAGAAATCAAGGTCAGTAGTTTCCCATTAAAGTTGATGTGGATGAGTGATTTATGTGGCCTTCAGAACTTTGTTTTTCTTTTTAAATCTCTTTTTTTGAAAGTTATGACAGTCCTTTTTGTTGTTTGTCAGAGATGCACTTTACATTGTTCAAGGTTTTTTTTTGTATTTGATGTTGTATCATTTAATTTTCGTTCTGCCCATATTGAGATATGTGCATTATCCCTAACAAGTGAGAAAATTCTCAGAGATATTCCATCAGCCTGACTTCCCAAATAGCCTTTGAACCTTTGAACAATGTGGTTTTTGAGTAGCAAATGTTAGAAAAGCTATCAAGTACAAAATGCCATTCCTGGGTCTGGAAAGGAGCAAATACAACCTAAGGTTATATATATAACCTTAGAGAGAGAGAGAGAGATAGTTTAGGCCAGACCTGCATCTTTCCCAAAAACTGATGGACATTTTATGCCTGAAAGCTTGTCTAACATCTCTTCCAACTACATATTGGTTCAATAAAAGATATCACCAAGCAAACTTTGCTTCTTGCATATTCCCTGCAACAGCACAGCTTAAACACCAACCCCACCCCCATAACA
>NW_005841970.1:1896283-1911443 GCF_000455745.1 Alligator sinensis
ACCCTATTTAGAATAATGAAAGGCAAACTAGGCTGCAAAGTGCTTAAGTAACTGCTTCTGAAGTCGATGGAACTTAAACTGGTCCTCAAGTGAAGTGATCCTTTTTAATAGCTGGGGTATTTACCTTGAAAATTCTGATTGCACTTACACTATAAAGACTCGTACTTTGACCCAAGTTTAGCAAAACACTTAAACCTAGAGGTAAATCCCATTGATTTCAATGGCATTTGAGTGAGTGCTTAAATTTAAGCATACACTTGTATGCAATGCCAAATTAGAGCCAATGCTTATACCTTTTTCTTCCACCATCTACTTATAAAACTACATGGCCCAGTAGATAAGAAAAGAAAATACAAGTAATTATTAAAGAGGGGAAAAAAATCAGACAGTACCTGATTTAAACTCAAATTATATTTTTTGTTTAAAAATTTGCTATTTTTACTGTGGATGCAGATAGTTGACACAATTAGGAAAAAAAAAGAATTTCACACTGAATTCACAAGTTATGTTCCTTAAGTATAGTTGCTTCTGTGTAGATTTCCACTGAAGACAATTTGATTTTCATGAGAAAAAAATTATATGTTTGGGAGTTCAGTTACTAAGATGCTGGTTGCAGGATCTGGCTCTTGCATTGCAAATAATGAATGTAGGGCATGATTTTGCAAATTGGACTCAAATGATGGAAATTCAATGAGGTTTATTTATGTGAATTTGCAATATTAGATCATTACTTTTTGACCTTTTGAGGCACAGCTCTATTATTTTGCCTATAAAACAAAATGCATCCACATAATGTAAAAGTAGGAGCAGCAACATCAGGAATAAAGCTACCATGTCTAGATTATTAACATGTCTGCCAAAAGATTTTGTTCCTTTTATTAATTTCTTATCTTCCAGGAGGCCCTTTGCTCATTAAATGCAATAAATTGTGTGTGTTAACACAAAAGTAACTATCTGGTAGAAAACTTATTCCTTATTTCTATTTTAATATTTTGTAAATAATTAAGGGGTTACGTCTTCATAATATGATAAAAACATGGCTTCCTCTGTTTTACTGTGTCTCTTTTGACATTTGCCTGTTTTCTATAGATTCTGTTTTCTAAAGATTTTTTTCTCATAATTATCTGAATTCTTTTACTGTATATGTAATATTTTACAAAATAAATGTTAACATGAGATATAATGCATTGATAATAGGCAATACAGAATATGTGTATGTTTTACAAAATATATTGTGGTTAACCAAATAACTTCTTGGGAAGGAATGTATTGAAGTATTACCTCATCTCCCTAAAATGTTTTTAAAAATTTAGAAAATTTTTCTCAAGGGATCCAGCAGCTATGTGACAGTGTAGTCCAAATAATTAGGCACATTGTTATTCACTGAGCAGGCACACTTTCTTGCTTGCCTTACATGGAGTTGTCTAGTTTTTAATTTGCTTTTTAAACTGCCACTTAGTAAATATGCTCTTAATAAATAATGTCACTATACTGTTATTCTGAAAAAGAAATCTAGGAGGAGAAAGGCTTTGAGGAAATGTTGGAGGATCCACACCTACAGATAATTATGAGTCCTGCAGTGTTTTTGGTCCTACCATTCTTCTCCTATTACAGTAGCTTAAAAACAGTAATGTTTCATAGTAAATTTTGCTTCTTACAAAAGAATTTACAGGCATTTTATAAAGTTATCTGAAACTACATTATCTTTTCCAGGTATTCAGTGCACATCATGGTGTTCTTTTCTCACTTATTAACCCTGTTAAAAGTGATTGTGATTATATTCACAAAAGAACTAATTTGTAAGAAGTATTCAGCAGATTCATGTTAACCATATATACAATAGAAATCTGGAGCACAATTGTACATGGAATGGTAAATGTTAAGACAGTAAAAATCCAACTGCCTCTTTGGGCGGTTATCTTTAACTGCTTTTCTCTAACTTACTGATTATTGTAACTACACAGAAAGATATGCCTCAGAAGTCACGTTTAAATATTTTATAATTCAGCCAGCCTTGTATGACTGGCTGTGTTTTAAAGATCCATTTGAAGGCTAAGGAAAGAACCCAGTATCTTTTGGGAGAAAGTCAACCATTTTTCCTTTTTTCTGTTCTTTTTCTAATTTTTGTGATGACCTTGGGGTAGTAACAGTCTCTCTTTTTCCTCTTTGGAAATGGGAAAATTGTGGTATGCATTCAGGAAATTTCTGAGAGAGCAGGGCTTCTACCTGTCAATCAATGTGACACTGAGGATCTCAAGGTCACCAGAAAGAAAAAAGCTTCAAATAATAATTAGATGATGTAATTGTCATGACATGTCTGAATAACAAAGACATGTTGGCTTGCATTCTGGAATGTAAGTTTGAAGATCTTTCAGCTACAAATGTGTTTTTGTTTCTTTGTCAAGAATACTTAAAGAATTTGTATATGGGTCATTAAGAATTTAAACTTCCTTAAAGATGCATTGCAATTCCAAAAAGGTAATTCCTAATTTTCCTCATGAGACATTAACATTTAACATATTGTATTGTTAACTTCCATACTATTTCTTCTTTTTTTTTTAAGGTGGCTTTGGAGAGCGTGGGATGTCAAAAAAGCGAGGTGCCCTTTATCAGCTTATAGACAGGATAAGAAGATTTGGCTCTGGTATTTTCACTGTTTAAATTAGAAGGCTGCCTGATGTAATGTGAAGTTAAAACATTGATAATGGTAGCACTTTAACACCTTAAGCCCATTCTATATAAGTATTGTTATAAATTATTAAAACAAAAATAATGAAGAGATTAGCTTTTTGCCTACCTGCATTTTGTTAGAATTCTTATATCTGTGTAAGCCCTATGAGGGCTATATTTGGAATATAAAATACTTTATTTTAATTTTTTCATGAATGTTTGTTACAATAGTACTCATGATTATTAATTCACCTAATATCAATGTGATGCATTTCCGATGCAATTGCTATACTCTGTTTGCATGTCTGATTCATTGATGGAAACTTGCATATAATGTTTAATGGTGCATATTTGTTTTGGGACACTGTAAGCCATTGCATCTTGAACACTTATTATGTCTTACATTGCATTGAAAACATTTGAAAATAATCATATTTTTGCTAGTATAAATTCAGAAGGCTGTTTCTTGGAAATCCATCTTAATACTGAATGAATTTATCCACTGTTTGATGCAGTATATTAATTGTAATACCATGAAAACCAACGCATTTTCAGGAAAATATATAAAAATACATTTTAATCACAATTGTGGGTGGGTGGGTGGGTGGGTGCATGTGCGCGTGTGTCTGCGCGTGTATGCATCATGGCATCTATTGTAAGATTAGCCACAGCACAGCAACTGACTACAAATGCGTGGTGGCACCTCTCTGTATTCTTGATATAAGAATTAGGTTCTTCCTTAATTTTACAAAAATAATTATGTAATAGTTATTGGCATTCAGTTTTGTATAAATGTCTACCTGCTTCTAACCCTAAACAAAGCTGATAAGGGTAGGATGTCCATGCCATACCAGATGATTCACTAATAATTATTTACTACATATACCTATATGGATTCTACATTTATCTTGCAATCTAACACCTGAAGAATATTAAAATGTAATTATAAGCTAAGAGTTTAATGTTAAAAGATTGAAGTTATTTTGGGGAAGTGAAATTTTAAATTATTTTTGCTTAACATAGGTATAGGTGTTTTGGCCACATTAAAATAATCTAGAAACAGTTGTATTGGCAATTTCTTTAGGGTGATAAAGTATTTCTTTGTTTTTTTGGTCCTATCTTGTACAAATTCTTGTACTGAGGATGATGAGTCTTTCCACAACTAAAAACATAAATTATTGTTATATATTACATTGAAAATATAAATTACATGTGTAAAAATTAGATTCAGTTATTAGAGTACATAAATAAAAACGGATAAAAGCATAAAATACATGTTTTGCTTTGTGATCTCTTTGATCTTTTACAGCATTTTAATTGTCGTTGCAGGCTTTGAGCAAAATAATACAAGTAAGGCAAGAGCAACTGTAAAATTTTCTGGAAAAAATGAGAAAAACCGATATCCCAGGGCTGCTACATCACGAACAGAGAGAATATGGCCAGGAGGTGTCATTCCATATCTAATTGGTGGAAATTTTACTGGTAAGATATGTGATTTAAAATGGGAAGTTGATAGAGCAGGTTTGCAAAGACCCTGGCCCAGTCCTCAGAAGTCAGTTGAATGTTTTTTGTTGCCTTCTGAGGCTCTGGATCAGGCTTCTTTGGATCAGTAAATTTTTTAGTCTTTTTAGGCTATTGTGTTTTAGGGAGAGAACATTTTTCATTGTTTGATATTTTTGTTGTGTATTTGTCTTAAAAGCCCAAGTAAGAGAGTATAATTAAATCTGTTTAAATTGCTATAGGTTATTTAGTATATGGTTATAACTGACTTTTGTGATTTGGGGGACAATTCTTTTAAATTCGGGCATTAAAATTTCTGTGAATCCTAGCTGCAGGGAACAAGCTGGGTCAAATTAATTTTTCCTGTAACATATTACACTTTTAAGAGTATATGCAGATATTTACAATAGTTATGGACTATAAAAAGTTGTAGGGAAGAATGATTTTAAAATAATAAGATTTAAAAATGCAATATAATAAAAGTACAAAATAAATATTACCCAATAAAACTGAAAACAAATAAACAGTAAAATAGTGGAAGGGGAAAATTTTAATAATAATAATCAAGAAGAATAGGATAGTGAAAAGGAAAAGAATAAATATAAAGCCAAGAGTACAATGAAAATTATGTCTACTGGATATGCACTAAGTTCTTTCTAATTGTGCCTGAAGGGGATAAAGAAAACCAAAAGAGCTTTGGGAAACATAAGAAAGGCTCACAGAAATTCAGATAAGTCACCCCCAAAACTGAGAACTGAAGGTCAAACCTGCAGCATGGATATTTATACAACGCCATACTGAACATGACCTTTTGTTTTAGAAGAAGCAGGATCCAAAAGAAAGTGGAACAAACAAATGAAAACATGTAATGTGAAATTTCACACTCCTTTCATAGTGAAAGGTAAATCCCCAAGCTTTTGCAAATGAAACAAATTGGGAAGACAGGAACCATGTTAATTTTTTCATCCTTGAGGCACTGACTTGAATTCAGCCCAATTATAGTGGCCAAAAATTACTACCATATGATGGGTTTATAAAGCTTTGTTAGTTTAAAAATCTTCCCATTGGACAAAACAAAGCAAAAAGCCCCTGCTACCACAACTGATTGTAATTTGCAATCTTGTTGGCAATGTCTCAAAGAGGGTAAGGATTTAATAAAGTGAATGGTGACCTGTCTTCTCACAACCTAGTTCTCTGAGATCAGGGTTTAGACACTGGTAGAGGGCTGTTGGGGGAGGAATTGTGCACAGCTGTTATCTAGGTAGTCTTTGTTATGTTGGACTGATTCTACAGAATATGGGGTTTTCACAAGTGCATTGGAGTTTACTCTGATCTCATTGAGGTCACTGTTGAACTTCCATTGATTTTAATGGAGTGGTTTCATACAGTACAGTCCCTTATCAAATATCCATAACCTTTTGATGGGTACCCTGAATTTTCTCTCACTAACACTTTACTCTCATATTCACTAAGGTAAAAAAGAAACATAACTCGCATAAATAGAACAAACTGTATATAGATTATTAAAACGCAGTCTGCATTCCAAGCATTAAAAATTAAAATCTTCAATCTTTATAAGATTAAATGTTGGAAATATGTGCACATATCTTCTGATATATCCTTCTTTTACAGACGCTCTGTTTCTTCATTCAGTGGTTTTGAGTGTAAAAGCCGGGTCTGATTTAGGGAAAAAAAAAAAAAAGTAGTCTTTTTCATACGGTTTAAAGGAGCATATATGTTTACAAAGAAAAACATTTGAAAACCAATTCCTGTTTCATTTAGTTTTGAAAACCGGAGTTAAAAGTTTTCTTTGTTTTCAAAATAACTCATTTCTGGGAGTGTGCATCAGTGTCATAAGATTAGAATCAGATACCAGGAAGTAGGACGTAAATTTAAAAATCTCGTCAATTTCATGTCATACAATTCTTCTAGGCAGCCAGCGAGCAATGTTCAAACAGGCAATGCGACACTGGGAAAAACACACGTGTGTTACATTTATTGAACGCAGTGATGAAGAAAGCTACATTGTATTTACATACAGACCTTGCGGGTAAGTAGGAACATGTGCAAAGGAGCGTTTATTCCCTGTAGGTCTGAATGCCAGTGATTAAACAACACTTTTGAAAGTTCTCTAAATAAGCGTCATTTCTTGCTCAACTTGACTTTATAGCAAAACAGTGTATTAAATGGCTCGGTGGAGTCTGAGTCCCATACAAGTTTGAGTTGGCTCTAGTTATTTGGTAAACAAAAATTTACTCCTTTGGCTCTTGAAAAAAAAACAAACTGCATGATGGCCAGAAGAATTTTAATTCTATTCTTCCTTTTCTTTTTTCAGTCTGATCTTCAATAAATTGCCTTGTATAAAATATTAACATGTCATTGTGTGTTTCTGGATTTTTATAGTTTAAAATACATACATCCAATAAATGTGTGGATATGATACAAATATTCAATATTTTTCTACTGCTGCATTTAGATTTTTCTTGTATTTGTGATATATGAGCCTTAAAGATTTCGTATAGTTTATTCATGTATTCTTAACCCTATTGATGTCACATGTCTGCAGGCTGAATTACATAAGACACTTATTCTCCTCTGTTTCTAAGCCACTCTAATCATTATGAATTTTAACTCTTCCTTTGAATTGCCTGCCTTTACTCTGGTTTTGTTTAATTAGCAAACTTACTGACCTTTCTGCACATTCCTTCTTCCAGGTCAGTGATGTATAAAGTGAACAAAACTGGTTTTATTACTTATCATTAGGACTCTCCATCAATCACTGCACAGAAATGTTTCTGTTCACAAATGTCTTGGATTTTACCACAGTTTGTGATGAAGAGTTCTTGACTTTCGAAATCAGTCGGTGAATTTAACACATGTACTTCATTCTTTGTCTAGAGGACTGATTTTTATTGATTTTTTTTGTTGAGGTAGACTTTTTTGAGGAAGTTTACGTTCCACTTTTAACATGTAGACAAACTATGTAGTTTCACAGTTGTTACTCTTCACGATTTCGTGTACAGCTTGCTACCTTCCTACCTTCTATGCTTACCATTTAATGCTACTGTCTAGTGGTTACTTCTGGTGGAATGAGGACATGAGATTAAGACTGTAGTCTCACTGAAATCCTATGTTGCATCTTGTATGACATACATGCCTAAAATATCCTTTCCAAAACTCTCTGGAATGTTTATTTTTCAAGCCATGAGAGAAATGGCAACATTCCAGAAATATTGTAAGAAAAACTTATTTTAACTAAAATTAATCAAATTTAAGGAAGTGATGTTTCTTCTATATTTAGAATCAGTTATTTTGGTACTTGGTCTCACTTGAAGTACTTTTTTTTAATTTTGAGCCCTGCACTTCAAGAAGGATGTGTCAAATTATTTCAGCAGAAAGTCCAGCAGAAAGCAACAAAAATGGTTAGAGATCTGAGAGACATAACTACAAGGAAAGGCTGAAAGAACCGGTGGTTCTTTCATTAGGAGAAAAGAAGATATGAGGGGGAATTTAATAACACTAATTACCTGCTAGCCTGATAGGCTAGTCTCTGGGGCCACATGAGACAGAAGAGGGAACAATGGTCTTAAATTGCAGTAAGAGAAATTTAGGTTGGATATTAGGAAAAACGTTCTCCTTTAGGCTACCCATGGAGATTGTGGAATCTGCATCCTTAGGAGTTTTTAATTGCAAGTTAAAGAGAGACTTGCCTGGGATGGTTTAGTCAGGGGTGATTCTGCCTTGAGCATGAAGTTGGTCAGATGACCTCCTGAAGTTCCTTCCAGCTCTAAGTTTAACATACTAATTGTAGAGTTATGGAATGCCAAAATTAAAAGTACCATCCAAAAATAGAACAAAACCCCACTTGGAGTGAGTATGAATATTTTAGGTGTATTTGAGAAATGTGGACAAAGATCAATTTTGTAAGAAATGAGGTTCACAATCCACAGCCTTCCATAGCAAAGGAGGAAAATATTTGCTAATCTAAATGGAAGTCCATAAAGGTTGGTGCTTCGAGACATCAGTAACTTGTTGAATGAAGCTGGAATATTACCAGCACCTGGTCTGTTAAAACATTTCTAAGCCAACACTAACAGTTCATAACTAGTCTATCATTTATTAGTAGGTAATGGTAAAGAATGTAGGGAGGCTGCAATGTGCTTCCAGCTACTGTAATGAATGAGCAAAAGTGCTGCTGCATTCTGAACAAATTCCAAATGAGATTGGTGTGAGGAATTTGTAATGAATGATCCTTACAGACTTGAAGCCATAAGTTACCTTAAGGAAGTTGTCACTTTGCCAGATAAATAAGGGGATAGCCTTGCTGGAAAAATAAGTACTGGTATGCACAAACTCACTCTCATCTTCTGTCTGACACAAGTTTTTCCACGGAAAGGACAGTCAAAACTGTGACATGAAACCATCTGTGTTCACTTTTCATACACGGACTGACAAAAGGAAATCAATGTTAGTCCTTTCCCATGGCACCTGCTGTGTTAGTTTGTCAGCACATAGGTGTCATTATTTTTTTTAGTACCATAGTGATTGGGATCCTGGATTGTGGGCCAGGAGCCCTAGACATGGATAAGGTGAACTCCATTGTACTATACACACTGTACAAGGACAGGACAAAAAGATATTTCCTGTCGCAAAGTGTTTTGAGAAAACAGGAGAAAGAGGAGAAAACAGAATTTAGACATCTTATTATTCAGTTCTCATGCCCATTGTTCCCTAGGCCTTCTCTTTTTCCAAATGAATTTGGAGTTGTGGATTAAAGTAGCTTCCACCTTACCTTGTATAGTGAGAGTAAAAAAAAAAAAAGTTATAGGTTCATTCAGAATATATTAAACATAAATTGTTTGGTTTCAGGAAATTTATAGGGGTTGCATACTTCAAAAAAATCCCTTCCTGTATGGAAACTCTGCATTATCCCTCTCCAGTGTCATTTACAGTAAATTTAATGGGCGGATACTAATATGCAAAAAGTGAAAACTATATAATACATAAGTAAATGTGTGCATACGCTTACCTGAAATATAATGTAAAAAAATCTATTGTCTCTATAGTTTGTTTAATCAGCACTCAAGTGAGTTTTAGAAGTAGTGAGCGTATGAAGTCCATATTGATTTGTACAACATCTAATTTCCTCAGCATCTCTGAAATTCAGGCCGTCATTTTTTGAGCTACATGCATAAAATCCAGCGTCACTGTGTATGGTTTTTATATGCATTTTTTGGCTTTTTGCATTTTCTTCTTTTGTTCTTACTGTTTATCTTTTTTAATGCCATTTACCATGCGCCATATTCCTCAGCTTCTTTGCTGATGTTCATCAATATTCTTTTCCATCTCTCTTTTATTACTCTGAGAAACTTAGTTAAAAGTTTTGTAATTTCCTAATCTCTATTTACATTTTCATGTCTGAGTAACTGAAAGCTTTGATTACTACTTGTTTCTCATTTTACAATCATTTTCTTTTTGATTATCAACTGATCATACCACTTTTCCTCATCAGTAGGCTTTATTAGCTTCAATTTAGCACCATAATTCTTTTTCTTCATATGTTATTTAGTCAACCCACTTCTCAAGAAGAGACCTGGGTATCATTTATTCATTTATTACAGCTGGAAAGCAAAACAGTGAAGAATTGAAATTCTGTAATTAATAGATGATGATAATTTATAATCACTAGCTGCAAGAAGTAAAACAAATGGTATTGATTTGCAATGCATGGTTTATGTTTCTACTGCTAAAACAACACACAGTATTGTTATTGGCCAATGGCGATAATATTTATGGCCACTTTAAATGCATATTAAACACACACAACATTATCATCTGTGAACAGATTCAAAACATGTTGCATCAACCATTAGCTGCCAATTGCAATCAGTAATATTCTTTAAAGGACTGCTTGTTGCTCATGGTTTCTGGATGCTATCTGTAATCTTGATATTTGTTATATGGAACTTTTTATATGGAAGCTTGGAGACTTAATCACTATATTGTGTTGTATGTGAAAGCTGAAAAAGGACTCAGCTACCTCAAATGGCACTTGGTCACATGCTCACATAAGTAATACTGAGAAAAAGATCAAGCCAATCTTATATGTGGTGAATCTGAAATAGAACAGTCACGTTATTCTGGCATCACACCATGTTTTTCATTTGACTTTGTGGCATTTTTTTGTTATTCATCAGAACATTTAAGTATTTTTTATGACAAATTTTATATAATTTATAACAATCAGTGTTGATTTTCATCTGTATGAATGTGTGACAAAAAGGCTGAAATTAAGAGACCTCGGTTCTCTTTCATGTCCTGCTTCTGGTCTGTGTAGATTCCAAGGGCATGTCCAGATGAGCGTGGATGAGTGCTTTGTGACATCTCAAAGGCTTTTGAGGTGCCACAAAATGCATGTGGTGCATGTGAATAGGTTCTTCATGCAGCATATTTGCAGCATGGAGGCAAAATTAGATACTGTAAACTCTGAGTATCAAAAAAAAAAAAAAATGAAACTGGAATGGCATGCACTGCCCAGAACTGGAGCCTGGCCAGCCAGAGCCACAATCTGGCTACCTGCCAGGCTCTGCGTGCTCAGATTGCCACCACTGCAGCCATGGGAGGCCCCCAGAACCCCTGGTAAGGCTGGTGGGACCAGCTCAGGTGCTGGCCTCACCCCAGGTAATATGCTGCATGCCACAGCACATGTGCAGGGACTTTCCCTAGGGACAAGTAGCAGAGGCACAACTATTTGCCACTGCTGTTTGCCTATAGGGAAATGCCCATGGATGAGCCCCAAATATTCAAAAAGCTGTTTAACATAAACATATGCTTAGTAGATATTACAAAGAAATTTCAAAACTGAGTGAAACAGTTATATTTAGCCTTCAATATATATTTATGCTTAATGGTATAGTTTTACTAGTTTTTATTTCTTTTGTTAGTGGAAATGATGGTCTATTTAAGCCGATGATCAAAGAATTAAAAAAAGTTGTAATAATGGCAAATGAAACAACCTGGATATTTTCTGGTATTAGTAATAACATTGAAATTGATCCTGAAATAAAAAAAAATATTGTTATTGAAGCTTTAGTTATTTACTTTTGGACCAGTGCAAGCTGTATGTAGGTGAAGAGCAGGAGAAAATTTTACCTCAATTTTTCTGTGCATTCTGAATTACATTTCAGTTCAGTCATATTTATACTCCATACTCCTACTTTTGCTTTTCAGAAGTTCTTATTCTCATTTGCAGCTCAGAAGCAAAATTGTGTTGATATAATTTGAATGTTAATGAAGACTGAATATATATTTTTTTCTAATACAAATTATTTCTGGCTAAAACAGGAGTAGTTTATAAGGATAAACAATTCAATCAGGAAATATGCTAAGACCAAAAGGGCCTGATTCTATTCCACAGATTTGACATACAAGTAGACTTAGGTGCTTATTTGTGAGCATGATAGAAAGGTTTAAATGAATCAAATAAATTGGTTACTACAAATACTTGCCAGGTCTATTCACATGTCATTTTAGGCATTAACCTGGGAACAAATAAAAGATCTATTGCAAATGGAACCAAAATAGTAAGTGTAAATCTAAACTGAAATGTGAAATGAAAGAAAATGTGTGTTGACTACAAGATCTTTGTCAAGAGTCAAATGTAGAAAAGGGAACCAATAACAATTTGACTGTCAGTTTTGTTCCTGATTAAGTCCTCAGAGGCAGAACCCTATTTCTAACCTCATTTCTATGAGGGCAGAACCAATTTCCACTTTACCAGTAAGTAAGTATGGCTGTTAAAGGGTGAGCTGTCTTTTTACCAGAAACATGATTAACAAAATTGCTTTTCTGTGAGTTTTCTGTTGTGATTTGGATTGCTATCCTCTAGGTAGCTCAGAACTAAAGATGTGGGTTTTCAGAATTCTGCACCATTTTCATTCACAAAAACATACAGTTAATGCCACAGTAAGCTCCTGTTATCGATCCATAAGGTGCTTAATGTATCACATTTTGAGGTGTTAAGCTATTTTTAAAAAATCCATGACTTTGATTCCTATTGTTTCTCCCTTCCCCCTCATTAATTGAAGGACCATTTTATAGTAAATCTGTAGGACCCTATGTGATTCTATTTCCCTGGGAATACCTGTAGTGTGTTGCTCTGATCACTTCATTCTTGTCAATTGTTTCTTTTTTCTTGTCATTATTGACCAGCTAGACTGATTAAATGGAATTAGCGTTTCATAAATAGTGCTTGTCTTCAACTGCTGTCTGGTGCAATAAAGATTAAAGAGATCAGGGGCTTTAAAGTCTGCCTGTTGGCTCAGTTTGAGGAGGATGACAAATGCTCATGCTGTAGAGATGTCTGGGCCTTGAGCCAAGCACACCTAGAGATGTGGTCACAACAAAGGTATTGCAAATCTATGCCTTTGATGTATCACTTTTTTAGTATTCTTGACCCTATGGCTTAATGCTGTTGTCTGACTGATCAGAATCTTGTCACTTAATTGGATGTATCTGATGTGAGTTTGGCAGGGTGCTAAGGGCTGTAAATCCTAATGACCCACAGTACAGTATACTACTATTGTTAGTTTAAGAATCACTGTTGGTGACTGCTAGTTTTCTGTGAATTGCAAAAAAAAATCAAAAAATATATCAGTGATCTACGTGATATACTTCAACTCAATCTAGTACTCAGAGGGTGCATCTACACATGGTTTGCTACTTCCAAAAGGAAATGCTAAAGCATGGCACAGTATGGGTGGTTACTGCCTGTGTGTGTGGCACATGGTTAGATTTGTCTGCTACATCGCTGTAGCGGTGCCACTATGGTGACATAGCTGCCGATCACGTGTAGACCCATGTGATTGCTATATCGCCGAGGTATGCTGTAAATAATTCAAAAATATAGTTTAAAAACAATTCTGCAAACAAAGTTTTACTATAGAACCATAGTTGTGTGTGTGTATGAGTGTGTATGCACACACTTAAGATAATCACTGCACACACAAAAACACGGGAAGATTTTCAAATAGCTAGTGTCCCTGACTTTTCATTACATATATACAACTAGAAATGCTTCAAGGGAGCCAACTTTCAAGAAGTACTGTGTTCTGTCTCAAGTTGGACACCCAAAATCACTACTGACTTTTGAATGACCACTGACGGCCATGTTATCTGGTTTTAATGGAAATAGCAGCAAATAGTCAGAACATCAAGGAATATACTGTAGAAACCTACCTCAGTAGTGATATAAATTCTAAAACGTTCAACTCCTTATTACGTACTAATATTTTTCAAAGGCAGATAACGAGACTTTGTTTTCCACTTTTAACTTTCATATTTTTAAAATAAGATATTGGTCTCTTGGTGATTATGTGTGTTATGCTGGCTGTTTTATTGTTTTGAAATCACAGTGCATCTATTGCCTGACCTTTTCCAAGTAATAATATAGAATCTTGAAAGGTTACTTGATGCCCTTTCAGACAGATTAAAAAAAAAGCAGGGAAGGATATTGACTGTAGCTGAATCTATTCTCTTATGGTTTGAGCAAGTAATTGATAGTGGGATGTAAGGCATGAAATTGGCAATGGATTAGTCAAGGGATTGAGCTCCAGTTAAAATTTCCAGCCCCTGGGCACATCTAAACATTCTTTAATGTGCCTTTGCTACTGTGCATTAAGTTTAATTCCTTGATTATGTGGTACGAGATAAAGGCACAGTAGCTGCGCTAATGCTCAGTAGTAAAGGCAAATGGTTTTTCTGTGATGCTTAATGCACAGTAGAGTAATTCTAGTGTGTGTTAGTGCATTCGCATGTTTTTTGCCATGACGTGCTAATGTACAGTAGAAAAGTCCACTGTGCATTAAGACGTCTTGTGTAGACACGCCCTCTGTGTTTTATTATTCCTGACAATGCATTTTTCTCTAAAACCAATTTTTCTTGCATACAGCACACTACTGTATATAATACCCTGTTCTTGAAGGGCAGCCTGAAGTGGGGGAAAAATAATCTTATGAAGTAACAGTAGCTAGAGAGCTGAGCCTTTTCCCAGTGGGTCTGGAGCCATGTGCCAGTTTGATCCTGGCATACCAGTCACTCCCAGACTCCTCCCCTGCATCCCCTTCAATTGGATGGGCAAACCATGCCATGGCAGCAGCAGTAGGGAAGTTATTTAAAGTCCCTGAATCAGGTAAGAAACTTGTTCCCCCCATCCCTAGCACCCCCTTCCTTTCCCCCTGTTCTCAGCAGCATGTTTCCTCCCGTCCTGACCTTGCATCCCATTTACCACTACTACTGTTTAAAGTTCAGCTGGGGACATGTGGCGCTCCAGAACCATTCCTGCCCCACTCCAGCTAGGCTGTGCAGAGAGTTCGGCACAGAAGAGGTACACAGCAGGAGCTCCTGCTCTTGGGGACCAGGCAGGGAGGAGGAACCTGCCTACTCATGTAACTATTCCTTGCTAAATCTGGCTCATTGAGCAGTCTGGCTGGAGTGGGACTTGAGCTACCCCTGTTCCCCACAAAACTGGGGACAGTGGCACCAGTAGGTGGGGAAATGAGAGGGGAAGGGATGTGTTGCTGAGCACAGAGGGAAAGGGAGAGGAGGAATTCTTGCCTGCTTCAGGGGCTTGAAGGCCACAGTTACTGCTCCCATGGCCTGTTCCAGGTCTGGATATGGGCATCACTAATCCAGTGCATAGGGCTATGCAATGGCTGTGCCATCCCACAGAGCTCCCCATGGGTCTAGAAATGTGATGGTAGAGGATCTGTGGCAATAGACCTACATCATCAAATTTCTGGACCCATGGGGATCCATTTTTCTTTTGGATAATGTGCATCCCCATCTGTTTTTGGGGAAAATTTGGCTAGATATCAGGAAAAGCTTCTTCATGGTAAAGGTGGCCAAAATTTGGAATGGGCTTCCAAGGGAGATGGTGCTCTCCCCTGCCTTGGGGGTCTTTAAGAGAAGGCTGGATAGGCATCTGGCTGGG
>NW_005841970.1:1911462-1917992 GCF_000455745.1 Alligator sinensis
ACTCTTTCCTGCCTAGGCAGGGGGTCAGACTCGATGATCTGTTGAGGTCCCTTCTGACCCTAGCATCCATGAATCTATGAAAAAAGTGTGAGATGTATGTGAAGCCCCTTGCTGAGGGGTTTTTTCATAGTGTCATAGTTAGGGTTGGAAAGGACCTCAATAGATCATCGAGTCCAACCCCTTGCCCTGGGCAGGAAAGAGCACTGGGGTCCTGTGTCCCCAGCCAGGTGCTTGTCTAGTCTCCTTTTAAAGACCTCCAAGGTAGGGGAGAGCACCAGCTCCCTTGGAAGCCCATTCTAGATTCTGACCACCCTTACCATAAAGAAGTTCTTCCTGATGTCCAACTTAAATCTGCTCTCTGTCAGTTTGTGGCTGTTGTTCCTGGTTATTCCAAGGGGTGCCCTGGCAAATAGAGCATCTCCTATTTCTTGCTGCCCCACCCTCTGATGAATTTGTAAACAGGCACAAGATCCCCTCTCAGCCTTCTCTTGTGGAGGCTGAAGACATCCAGGTCCTCCAGTCTCTCCTTGTAGGGCCTTACCTGCAGGCCCCTAAACATATGAGTGGCCCTGCTCTGGACCCTCTCAAGGTTATCCACATCTCTCTTGAAGTGTGGCACTCAGAACTGGACGCAGTGCTACAACTGTGGCCTGACCAATGCTGCATAGATGGGAAGTATTACCTCCCTGGACCTGTTCGTGATGCACCTGCTAATGCATGATGGAGTGCAGTTAGCTTTACTAATTACTTTGTTACATCGACAGCTCATATTCATCTTGGAATCAACTATGACTCCGAGATCCCTTTCTGCAGCTGTTCTGCTGAGAGGGTCATATCCTCTAGCCTATAGGTGTGTTGGTGATTCCTTCTCCCTAGATGCAGACTTTGTTGACCTGCATCCTATTGTTTTCTGCCCACTTTTTCAACCTGCCTAGGTCCACCTGGATTCAGTTCCTTCCCACTAGTGTATTTATTGTACCCCATAATTTCGTGTCATCCATGAATTTGGACAGAATGCTCTCCATGCCCTCGTCCAAGTCACTGATGAAGACATTGAATAGCACAGGTCCAAGGACCGAGCCTTTGGGGACCCCACTGCCCACATCTTTCCAGCTTGAAGAGGTGAGGGGAATCCTCTTCCCAGTGGGGATTCCCTTTTGCAAGCAAATCAACCCTCTGGTGCCCTGCCTGGGAATCACACTCACATCTCCCACATGGCAGGCAAAACTCTACCACTGAGCTATCAATGCTTTTTTATTAACTTTGGAGTCAAGACCCACCTCAGCAACTGGAATGCTCCAGCAGTTGTAGTGGTACTATCTTGAATACAGATTTTTACTCCGTTTCTTCACTTAAATTAGCATTTTGCAGACTATGATGTCACATTGTACTGCTGACATTTTTCTCTCCTTTCTTTCGTTATTTCTACCAGTTTCCAGGGTCTTCAAGGAGGTCCTATAGAATTAGGCCTACCTGTCTGTACTAAGGGATAAGCCAGGATCAGAATTGTGAGTGAGATTGGAGCAGCAAGCTACCACCAAAAGCCAAGGGTCATATAAAAGGGCATACATAGCTTCCTGGCATGATGTTTAAGGGAACAGCAAAAGATGGCAGGGAGAGTGGGAAGCATGAGAAGAGCTTCTAGAGCAGTAAAATGGAACAGAATACATGGGAAGTGGAGAGTAAATTAAGCACAAACTTTAACTATTCTTACACTACTACAGAAAAGCTACAAAGAGCTAAAACTTTTGGGGTATTATTCTTCTTTCTAAGTATCTTCATATAAATAGTATGTGAATGGGAGGGAACCATGGTCCACTAGACCACCACTTCATTAAAATATGATCCATACTTCAAAGCGTTCATTCACCTGTTTATATATTTCTTTGCAATGTGGCTGATACAAGCTTAAAAAGTGGAGAAGAACAATGAAATACACCCCATAAGGATGCACTACATATAATTTTTATTTTTTTGTTATTATAAATATAATGTAAATCCAAATTTCTTTTCAGTGGATCTCTCAATTTTGTATCAGAGGCTATGAATAGGTATTGCACTTGTCAGGAAAAGTGCCTTTTTCCTGGCACAAAGAGTGAGCATACAGTTTGTGGCAGAAAAGAACCTTGTGCTTCCACCACAATCCATTAGCCTTTAAGCAGAAATGTCACTATTTTCTAGTGTCATGTGAAATGCCCATCCAGATTCAAATGGTGCATGAGGGTTGCTAGGATCTTTAGTATCCCACAGTCCTCTACTCTTCCAAGGGAGGAAGAGAGGGAGATTGGCTGGCTCCAGTTACTTATCTGAGTATTTTGTTGATCCACTAGACATTTGTCTGAATTGTACATCAATTTGTTCCCCATAGCATGCCTGGATCACTGTATGCTTGCAAAAAAGTATTTAAACTGTTATAAACTGAGGGACTTGTTGTAGTTGTTTGCAATTGAGTGTGAATAACTCTCCTTTATTATAGTGAGTCTATGCTCTGGCCACCTGCATGTGTGCATGAACCACTACAGGAACTCAACTACTATTAGCATGAGTGGGCAAATCTACATGTGCAGGTAACGCAAAGCAATAAACTCTGGCACAGATCACACCAGAGTTCATTGCTCCTGGCCATGTCATTTGTACTGGCAACACCATTTACACTGGGCATGTCTATATGAGATGTTTACTGTGGAATTGTCTAATTAGCTCTGCAGTAAACATCTTGTGTATATGTGCAGGGCTATTAGGGCAGAGGAAACTAATTCACACCACAGCAGGTTAGGACTTGTAAATACAAGTGCTACCCTGCAGTGGAGTTTTACTCAGCAGCAATGCATGTGTAGATGCTGAGGGGCCTGGCTGGGGCATGAGGATGCTTCATTATGGGCTAGTCCTATACCTTTGTGCCCCAACCATCCCCTCTACAGCATGTTGAGCCAGCTTGGAGCAGCCCCAGCTAACAAGGGGCCTGGTGGGGTCAGCCTGCTAGCCTGGCAGGGCCGGAGTAACCCTTTAATGGTCCTTAAGCAAACAAACTCATGGACCCCTATTTTTTTCACTTAACGATTTTAATGTGTAAAAATAAGCACGACTGGGCCCCTTCTTCACTTGGGGCCCTAGGCTTGTACCTAGTTTGCCTATGTGTTAATTTGACCCTGCAGCCTGGGGTTGCTCTGACCAGCTCAATGTGCTGTGGAGGGGGATGGCTGGGGCATGAGAGTGCTCATATGCAGGGCTAGCCTGCAATGAAACACCTTTGTGCCCCAGCCAGCCCTACCAGCATCTACATGCATTTCTGTGGAGTAAAAAACTCCACAGTGGGGCAGTACTTGTATTTATATGTCCTAACTGGCTGTGGAGTTAATTAGTTTCCTCTGCCCTAATAGCACTGCACATACAGATACAAAACATTTACCATGGAGCTAATTAGGCAACTGCAGTAAACGTCTCATGTCCAGGGAGGGGCAAGTACCGATAAAGAACAGAATGTGGAAAGTGCCTACAACACTTTAAGTACATTTGCAATTTTTCTGCAACCTTCATTCATACATATTCTGCAAGATGCATGTTCTAAAATTATGTAAAGCAAAACACTGTCAGGATGTGTACAAAGATAAGTTTCACAATGGAATCTTTTTGCACCCGATAATCCTGCTATTAATTGAAATTCTGATTCTGGTTTTATTTTTGCTATATGCTGCTGCTTTGATAGGTTCTAATACTGTAGGCACTATATTTTAGGGCACAATTTAGGATACTTGAAAATGGGGAAAATATTTTCCTCCTTATTTTCTTTCACCCTGATACAAAATGTTAGCAGGTACTATAACTGAATTTATGGGCCTGGATCACTCAACTGGTAACACACAATTTTAGATCAGAATCTTGATCATGATCAGCTTTTGTGTTCCTACTCTGAAGAGACACATGGAAGACTCTGAACAAAAGAGTTCTGTAAAAGCTATTTAGAAGGGAAATAAGAAAATACCAACTCATGCACATGGAGCCCTCCATGAACTCAACATAATCCTATATAATGGTGAACTAAGAATTGGTAATAAATAATTACCCAAAGCAAAGACAAAAGAATTAAATTACTCTGGGACAGAAATAGATGTGTATTTATGCCTGTCATCTTAAATTCAGTTTAGGCCAAGTATAGGCATTGCACTTTTACCAGTAAAAGGAATCAGAAACCACTCTACCCATAACAGAACAAAAGTTCAGCACACAAAACTAATCCATATCCATAACAGAAGAGAAGTTTGGCGCACACAGAGTGGTTTAAAAATTGTGGAGCCCAGTCTAAGATTTACTCTCCCCACCTCATAAGGGTGAATGTGTATTCTGTTCCCTACTGATCTAAATGATGCCACTTACAGAAAACCACGTAACTTAGATTGATTCTGCCTTGGGCTTTTTGAAGGTCTGTACGTAGCCTTAGGGTCTTGTATTATAATAGTAATCTGGCAATTTTTTCAAAAGAATTACAAAATTTCCAAAACCACCATCAGGTTTTTCAGTTCTGATGTTTTTTCCTTATTCTTACAGTAAGTTTTTGACTCTGAATATATTAGACAAAATGTATCCTTATAATTTAATAGTAATACATTTATTGAAAACAGGTTTTACAACCTGAGATGTATATGAATTCATCTGACATTCATATTAGTGTTTTATTTTAACTTCCAGTAATATTAAACAAACAAAATATAACACAAAAATCCAAAACAAACTAACCACGTAAACAACCCAGCCCTTTGTATCCACAAAAAAACTAAAAGAGATGAGGAGGAAAATGTTTGTGACCCCTATAGCTTAGTCCCTTTTCAATATATAATGCTCTCAGAAGTGTTCTCCATTGTATACCGTTACAAAGTACAAGAGCATGTTCCACAGTGACTTGGACCTCCTCAAGGACCAAGTGTGATTTTACTATATAAAAGTTGCATCCAAAAAGTACAGCTGTTTGACAAGCCTATAGTATTTTTTTAAAGTCCTTGTCTAGCTAATTGTGTTCTTTTGGCCTAAGTGCATATAGTCAAAAACCCCAAAGTCTGAATGTATTCAATCTTCCCAGGTTAATCTAAACTGTATAGATTGAACCAATAAGCAAATGAAAAGACATCCACTTTTGATTCCAGAAATGTAGCCACATGCCTGCAGTGGCCCAGGCCAGAAGCAAGGGGGTGCCAGAGCATGCCTCACTGCTCTGCTGGAGCAGATGGCTTGGGCCAAGGCTAGCGGACCCATCCTGTGAAGGGGAACTTGTGGGGGAGTTGCAAAGCATCCTGGGATGCTGAGGGACTGTGAGTTAACTTGAATCTCGAGGGGATCTGGACAGAATTTCAATAAATGGTTTTATCTTAAACCAGTTAAGTCTGATACTACATCCATCCAGGTTTATCTTAAACTGGTTTTGGTAATGGTTTTGGCCATTTTGAAAGTTGTTTATATGCGTTGAACTTCTGTTGTGTTACTGTGTTAATGTATAATTTCTGTCCCTAATCTTGAAAACCCAGGATCTTTTTATACAATGCTGTTTCATTTAACTGAACACAGAATTACAAAGTATCTCCAAAAATGCTAGGACTGAATCCCAACAGTACAAAGAAGAAATCATTCTCTAGCTCAGGAACTTAATATTGGCATTTCAGTCATTTCAGAAAAGCAGATACCTCTGATAAATACTGAGAGTCTACAAAAGGGCATCCCCACTCCCATTAGTTTACACTGAAATCGTGAAAGTGCCAGAAAACAGGAATGCAATGTGTAAGCAATTGAAGAAATCCTTTCCATTTGAGAGACTATGACTCCATGAACAAGATTCTTTATCCAAGAGGGGGATGGTAGGAAAGTTCATCCTGATTTCAGGGTGAACCATTATTAATATATTAGTTGCTCAGTATTAATATATTACTTTTGGGGGCTGCAGTATATATTTCACATGCTCAGAAAAAAACTCCAGGGAAAGAAAAATTGATTCTACTTCTGTGTATTCAAGTGTGGGGGCATTATGGGGTTCCACATCTCTTTTTTTTTAAATCTATTTCCACATTATCTGGAAATTTTCATTTCTCTTGTGTGCTTTCTTCTTTGGGTTAACAGATATTAGATGAATCTTCAAAAGCTTCACTAAAATATTTAATATTTTTAAAACCCTTGTTACCATAATTAATAAAGTAATGTGAATTTTCAGAGCAAAATGAAAGCAAACCTATCTGGTAACTAACTGGACTTGAGTGATCATGACATTTAGATGAATGTTATCAAGATTTGCAACAGAGATAAACTAGAGCAAATATCTGCCCCTCTCCTTTTTGCTTGTTCAGCCCACTCCCTCTCTTCTTATCCCCATATTTATGAAAATGTGGATGAAAATTTGAGGCATTGGGACCAGACTTAGAGCTTTAGCATTCCTATTAGGGATAGAAGACTTTGCAGTTTCAGCCACCATTTGGATTGAGTCAGAAATACAGCAAGACTGTTACAGAAGAGTAGTTTCTTGTCTAAATCTAAGCCTTTTGAGGGAAAGA
>NW_005841970.1:1918023-1979093 GCF_000455745.1 Alligator sinensis
GTGTTTTACAGAGATTGTAAAGTCTGGCTTTAATGGTCTGAGGACATAAATATATATGCAATAGTTTTGTAATTCCATTTCAGATATATTTTAGGCAGGGTCTGTCACGGGGGGACCAGGAGGGCCATTTGGCCTGGGCCTCTCATTCACGGAGGGCCTCAAATTTAGACTTTTGACGTCATCTCCAAATGAGGTTATACATACAGACACACAGATACACTGACAGGATTGAAAGAAGAAGAAAAAAGCTAGAAAAGCATTTGTTAAATAAAAAAGGAACATTTATTACAAATTATTGCATTGTATTTTGAGCCTCAAAAAATGGAAGTGGTCCGGACCTCTCTCGACCTCTGAGAGGGCCTGATTTTAGGCACTGGTTTAGCAAAGCTCTTAATTAGTGGTTTAGCTTTCAGTATAGGAATAGTCCCAGTGAAATCAATAGCATTACAATAGTATAAAAGTATATTTTTAGTTATGAGGGAAAAATCCAGTCTAATATATCTAAAATCAGGTCTTATTAGGTCTAAAATAAGTTCAATCAAGCAGAATTTTCTGTAGTTTGGGGCTTTTGCCTGCTTGCTTGTTTGTTTGCTTCTCATCTAAATTTTGTTTTAGATGCGAAAAAGACACATTTGACTATTTGCTCACTGGAAGGGATTATTTCTTACAGAGCCCCTGTGGTATTTCACTCTGTAGCCTTATGAAGAACTAGTAGAAATGTTGGCTACCTGTCTTCCTGAAGTCATGAAGATGTGGGGGATTTTTATTGTACACTGTCGTCTTCTTTATGAACGGGTGGAGTGAGAGTTGGGCAGATATGTTTTCAGTAGATCCCTACTCAGATAACAAGGGAGAGGAGTTTTCAAAATTTGATGTTAGCACTCCCTTGTGATTAAAATGTTACTGAAAATGGTGTTCAAAGACAGTAACAAAGTACCAGTCACTTAACCTGCTCAGCTGGTGGTGACATGTCTCATGTTCAAGACAACTATGCAAGAGATCACAGTTTTATGATTTATTTTGGAAATTTACTATGTATTTGGAAATTTATTTTGTTTCAGACAGGCACAGGGGAATAAGGAACAGTTTGATGGGCCACAAATGATACCAATTAAGACCTTGGATAAATACATTTTTTTCAGGAATTTACATGCAGTATTAAGCACTACTAAATACTAAGTTCATCTTTTTTTAATGACACATTGTAAAGCTTGCAAAACTGCCTTGGTCCTGTATTGTATTATATTGATAATCTAATGTTTAAATTTTATTCACTAGCAGGCTGGAAGTTGCTTTCCTGTAAATTTACGGATCTGTGCGTACATCATAAAACCTTTCCTCTTGGTTTGTATTCTAATTGCAGGTGCTGTTCTTATGTGGGTCGAAGGGGTAATGGCCCCCAGGCTATATCAATTGGCAAGAACTGTGATAAATTTGGAATAGTTGTTCATGAACTGGGGCATGTGATAGGCTTCTGGCACGAACATACACGACCTGACCGAGATGACCATGTAACCATCATTAGAGAAAACATTCAGCCAGGTGAGATAATTTGATAAGCACTCTTAGATTTAAAAAAAATTCTCTGCTGGTATTAGGTTCATTTTGATGCGTCTGTTTATGATTGTAAAACAATGTAGTGAAGTTAAGGTTTTCTTTGCTAAAGTTCCTGATGAATGATTGTTGAGCTTAACTTTGGACTTGTACCAAAGAGTACTCCCAGCAAACCATCTGTAAATGGGTAACTGGTCATTCAAACTAACCAATCAAAACAGGTGACTGAATGTGATGCTAGGTACATCAATCCCTCATGTGCCATTGTCTACTGAAACCGATGTGTCTTAACCATGCCAGAGCAATGGTTGGATGACTATGGCTTTTTTCAATCTGGCTTGAAGATTGCATTTTTACACTTTTTGGTGATTCTTGTCATTAGTTAATTTATAATTCATAACTAAAATGATTATCATTCAGAATTTTATTATTTCTTAAATTCAACTTGTAATATTACAACAGAAATTAACTCATATTTATACCATTTCTCTTATCTGGATGGATTCCAGAGTGACTGAAAACTATATAAATATATAGCACTTCTAAGTTGCAGTTTCATCTGGTGTTTCATAGATGTTAGAGCTGGAAGGGACCTCAATAGATCATTGAGTCTGACCCCCTGCATAGGCAGGAAAGGGTGCTGGGTTCAGATGACCCCAGCCAGATGCCTATCTAACCTCCTCTTGAAGACCCCCAGGGTAGGGGAGAGCACCACCTCCCTTGGGAGCCCATTCCAGATTTTGGCCACTCTAACTGTGAAGTTTTTCCTAATGTCTCTATTGGGCACTGGTCAGGCCGCAGTTGGAATACTGTGTGCAGTTTTGGGTGCCACACTTCAAGAGGGATGTGGATAACCTGGAGAGGGTCCAGAGAAGGGCCACTCGTATGGTTAAGGGCTTGCAGGCCAAGCCTTATGAGGAGAGACTAGAGCACCTGGACCTCTTCAGCCTCCGCCAGGGAAGGTTGAGAGGCGACCTTGTGGTTGCCTGTAAATTCATCATGGGGGCGCAGAAGGGAATTGGTGAGGCTTTACTCACCAAGTCGCCCCTGGGGGTCTCAAGAAATAATGGCCATAAGCTAGCAGAGAGCAGATTTAGACTGTTTAGACTGGGGAAGTATCACCTCCTTGGTTCTGTTTGTCATGCATCTGCTGATGCATGATAAAGCGCAGTTAGCATGCATGATAAAGTGCAGTTATCTTTGTTGACAAGAGCTAATGTCTAAATATCAAATAAACATAGAGGAGGAAGCACATCTTTATTTATGGCCTTTAGAGACTCAAGGAAAAACTGTTGCTATGGAAAAGAGCCATCAGCCTTTTTCATTGTCATACTTTAGAGTCAGAATGCTGTATTCCTGACCTTATATGAAACATGAATAAAATTATATTGAAGCTTGGAAAATGATGCTGGTACTAATATTTTATTTGGTTAATTGCCCGGGAGTAGCAGACCCTGATCAAGCTAGCTGTGGAGAAGCTACAAGACTGGCAGTTTGGGTCCCAGTTTTATTTAATCTCATCTGGTTGGCTGAGGGGGGTTGGGCACCTTGAAGCTTTGATTCAGGTGGTAGTTTCATGGCTGAGAAGCCAGAACCCCCAAGGTTTCTAAGCTACCAGCTCCTTCAGACACCAGGAACGTAGATGGTTTTTGCCTGTGGTAAGCTGCCAAGGGAGCTATGGAATTGTCTTAAGAGTTCAGGAACTAGGAATACCAAAATTTCAACATGCCAGTCTCCCAGTCAGCCCACTGGATGGGCTGCCTATGAGCTGGGAACCTTGAAGCCTAGGCCGCAATGGAGCCAGCTGCAGAAGTTGGCAGGAAAGCAGGCATGGATTGGCTTTCAACTTCGTAATTAAACTACATCTTTGAATTCTTTTGATTTTGATGAATTACCTTTTCCTCTCAACAAATGCTAAGTACCTTGTGAGGGTACAAAGTGTCCATTGCTGTTGTTAGAAACATCCTTTGTGCCCTAATACAGGTTCCATTACTTGGCATTTTCTTGCTTTTTAGAGTGTACATTATGTGGAAAATTGTAGCACTTAAGCAACCTAAATCCCTTTTAAGCCCTTCTTTATGAAAATAACTATGAAGGTAAAATTTAAACCATTCTGTTAGAATAGTTTAAACCAATTTGTTTAACCAATATGTTAGAATTCCACGAAATGAATAACTTCTCAGGACAAAATCTATAACACTTTTATTTAAGAATATGGGTTTTTCTAGTTTTATTTATTTTTAGAAATACTTTCTTTTAGCCAGTTACTCAATGTTTGCACAGCAGGGTTTTATTTTCCTTTTGGAGCTTTATATTACCAGATGGTCTAGATGCAGCAAAAAACTAAGTATCATAATTCCTAAAACTGCAAAACATAATATAAAATATCATTAGACTACATTGGTCTAATTATATTTTCAGTATTAGACTGTATAACCTTGATTTAATTTGAAAAGAGTTCAAGTCTGTACACCTAAGACATTTTATAGTCTCTTAATATGAAACTCATGTTTAAAGAAATTCATTTGGGATACAATTAAGCTATGTCACCTCAGATGGGACTTTGGACAAGATGTACAGGCATCAAGATGTATTAGGCATTAGCTTGGATCCCAGTCTAGAGGTATAAGGGGTGGTTTAGGCTCTATCTTCTGTATCCAAGGCTACCACATACACACTTCCTTGAACTCTTCTGTGTGCTAAACATTGTTGGATTCAGCAACTACTGTTTGCCTCTGGATTCACAAGCCACACGGTGGTCTGCTAATTTCTTGCCCTTAGTGTAAATAACTATTTAGTTTCATCCCAGGTAAATGTGAACCACCCTGCATGCTTCTATCCTACCTCCATGGTTTTTTGCTTGAACTTGCTTGTTAATACCATTTCTTGTGGTGTCGTTTGGCCTTGCCCATCACTTATTGGAGTCAGGAAGGCATTTCTGTCAGGGTGAAATTGGTACGTGTTCTGAGAGCATTCTCTTAGCTGCTGGAGGTTTGGTTAGAGTTGTTGGTCTGATGTTTAATAATAAAGTAAAAACTTTGGCTGGATTTCAGTATGATTTGGAGCTTTAGTAAGGGCTGGTTTATATACCAATGAGGACCAGATCTCTGGTGGGTTTCAGGCCTGGAAGGCAGCTTCTTTTTTCTTAAACAGATTGCTGCAATTCTCTTCTGAAGCTAAAGCATTTTTATGAAGTTAGTAGTGCAGGCCACTAGAACCTGGACCAAATTACTGTTGTGAGTAAATAAGTTTTGTAAAAGGTAGTTTCTATTTAAATAAAATAATTCTGGTAATCGCCTTGTACAATCAGATTACTCCTGCAGTTGATAGCTAAATTGGTAAATGTAGTGGACTCCACATTTACCTTAATTTTTGGTGTATGATGTCTTAATCGCTTATAGTGTCAATGTAAATGAAACAGCTAATTTACATGTAAATAATCTAGTCATGGGTTTATGGAGTTCATGCATTCTCGTCCACTGTAATTAGTAAAAGCAGTTAACTACTCTGGTGGTTAGAATTCACTAAACTAAAAATGTCTGTGAATGATTATTGTATCTGTTGGTGGTATTTTTCTTTCTTTTCCTTTTTATCAAATGGTTCATCTGAGATATTGTTTATGAATTGCTTGTAGGTCAGGAATACAACTTCCTGAAGATGGAGCCAGGAGAGGTTAACTCCCTTGGGGAACCCTATGATTTTGACAGCATTATGCACTATGCCAGGAACACTTTCTCAAGGTTGGAGTCTCAGGTTATACCTTTTGACTTTTAATTCCATTCTTCCCCATGAATACTAGTTTTACTAATAACATTTCCAGAATGGCTTTAAAACATTACAGTCCCTCACTAGTTCATGTTCCTAAGAGGAGTCAAAACACACCTTTTTTTTTTCAATTGGACCAAGTAGAGTAAGTTGATTCTATTTTAAAAGACATTGCTTAATTTCCTCTTCATCCTACTCAGTCTCAAAGCCTTCTTTTTCTGTTGTTTCAGTTACTTAGATTTAATGTTAAGTTCAAGATAGCAGTCATTTATTTTCTGTAATTATTTTTCTATTAAAAAATATAAATCCAGAAGCATCAAATAAGCTAAATGACTAGGCATTTTATTTGCACTTTGAACTTTTCTATCAGGGTGCAGTCTGCTTCAACATATAGGATGCATCCAGACAAACGCACATGTGCAGTTTGCGGCACTGCAGACTTGTCTGTGGCACTGCAAAGTGCACTCACTGCACATGCAGGTGCTTGCTGCATTGCTAATTAGCAGCACAGGTTTTTTTGACACGGGGAGATTTCAGTGTAAAAAAAACCAGCACCAAAGAAGTGGGGCAGCACATGTGGTAGCAACATATACTATCCAAACCTGGAGCCTGGCCGGCTGCAGCCACACTGGCTGCTGGCGAGGCTGCACACACTTGGATCACCACCACTGAAGCCCCAGGAGCCTAAGGCTGTTGTGGCAGGCCTAGGTGCTTGCCCCAGCCTCCCCTACGCCACCTAGGGCAACTTGCTGTGCTCCAGAGTGCACATGCACAGGCGTTCCCCAGGGACAAGTAGCAGCGGCACAACTATGTAGGAAACGCACGTGAGCACTCAGCTGAACATGCCCATAAAGTCTGTGCTTTATGTCAATGTAAAGTATTAAAAGTGCTTGTCAGGTAAATATAACCTTTTAATTAGGACATTGCAGAAGGCTGCAGCCAGTTGACCTGAATGGAGTTTGAAGTCCATTCTTTGCTGTTTGTACATGTTGTTACTGTCCTTAGAAACATAGTCATGATTCCTGTTGTTCCTCCTCTGGCCTGTGCTGGTTAGTACTGGTTGCCCTGTTGCCAGTTTTCCTGACTGTGAACATATGGATGGTACAAAGATTCCTTCTGAAACTTTCAGAAAATTCAGAGTGCTGCTACACTACTGCTAAACTGGTTGTTTCCTTTATACAGTCCTACTACAGGGCATAAGTGAGGGGGAGATAAAATGCTTATTATATTTCATATGGCATTACTTTGTAGATCAGATGCTAACTACCCCATAAAAATATTAACAAGGCAATTAAGCTTATCTGTGCATAAAGAGTTATGTTCAAGGCCCAGTTTCTATGTGACCTGTGGGTAAATCATTCTACCTTCTTAGGGCTAAATACTTTCTTTTTTACATAGCCATGTGACTATACTTTTTGGCATTATTGCCGTGTTTAGACTCCACATAGTATGCTTAGTAGGCTGCAGGCACCTAAGGGGAATAGAATCACTTGGCATGTATGTAGTGCCAGGTAAGACCCAAGGCTTTAGTCACAGAAAAGTTACAATTATTGAGTTTTTGGCCCCGGAAGAAGAGGCCTTGCTGTGTTTTAGCCCAATGGCCTGAAGGAGGATTGCCTAGGGCCGTGGTTCCCAACCTTGTTTTGCTGCGACCCAATCCTGGGAATGGAGGGCAGCCGTGGCAGCCCGGGGGCGGGGGAGCTCCCGACATGTGGCACGACTTATCCTTTGTGTGCAGTGCTGCCGGCATTGCCCCCATGACCCTCATTTGGGTCATGACCCAAGGTTGGGAACCACTGGCCTAGGGAGTAGGAGACCCAGGTTCCTAGTCCCTCGTCCAGAGGTGGTTTGAACCCAGCCCCTTTCCCCTCAAACCTCATTCTCCAGCAGGGCTTAGCCCAGTGCAAAACTTGCTGGTTATACCTCTGCTGTAATATAAACACAGGACAGCATCTGTGTTAAAAATCTGCAAAAACAGTATCCCCTGAAAGAGGATGAGAAGGAAGAAGCCACATCTAAGGGGTATTGGAAGAAGAACAATTTCTTATTTTTCAAGCTTAATTACATTAATTTGGTCTTCAGGCCACACCTGTGTTGTTCAAAAAAAAATCCTACTTTCTTTTCTCTCCTCCCCCCTCCCCTTGCTACTTCAGTGCCAGGGATAGGGGCATTGTCAGATACTGGCTGGCATGGCCCTGTTAAGGCAAAGGAGGCAGGGAGGGGGTTAATTCTTCCCTCTGTCCCCTCTCTCCCCAGGGACCGCAGTCTGGGTTTTATAGCCCCAGCCACTGCCTCTGCCCGTAGCCAGGCAGGGAGTGGGTTAATTCCTCCCTCTGTCCCCTGTCCCCCTGGGGATCACAGCTGGAGTCTGCCAGCCCCATCTGCCACCTCTGCTGATCTCTCTTTGTGTGGTATGAGGGAACAAGTCCCCTCCCTGCCCCCTTTTCCAGATGCCAGAGGGAGGAGGGAAATAAACCCCATTCCCCGTGTAGTCTGTGGCAGCCCTGCCCGCCCCAGTCCTGCATGCAGCACAGCTCCCACCCCCCCACCAGGAAGAGGCTTGTTCTCCCAGGATACCATGACAGGGGCTGCTGCCCCATGAGGGTCACTCCCCCTCACTACTCCAGTGGCTGGGGCATGGGCCCCTTAGGGGAAGGGGGCAGGGAGGAGGTTTATTTCCCCCCTCCCTCTGGCATCTGGTGAAGAGGGCAGGGAGGGGGCTTATACTGTTGCTTGCCCCATGCAGGGAGCGATCAGTGGATGTAGCAGCTGGAGCTGGCAGACCCTAGCTGCACTCCTGACGGGGCAGAGGATAGAATAAACCCCCTCCCTGCCCCCTTTGCCTTGCGGGGCCAGGCATGCCCCTGCCCCTGCCACTGTAGCAGTGAGGGGGGAGCACCAGGCAGACTCCAGCCCAGGGAGGTACAGGGAGGGGACATTTAAATCCCCTCCCTGGCCAGCTCAGTTTAGGCTACTGCTGGGGCCTAGCCATGCTCCCCCTCACCCCTCCTCCAGCACAGCTTCCCAGCAACCAAGGGCATGCTCTAGCCCCTCCTTTCCCCCCCAGCTTCTGGCCTGAGCCACTGCAGGCATGTGCCTGTATTTCCTGAGACAAAAGGGAATGCCTGTTCACTCACAAATTGGTTCAATTTGGGCAGGTTAGACTAACCTGCAAATTTCAAATCAATTCAGATTCTGGATTTTTGAATGTCTGTCTCTAGCCTTATAGTTTAAAACAGTGTTTCTCAACCTTTTAAGTAGCAGGTACCCCCTAACTTCTGAAAATTTTAATAAGTACCCCCACACTCAATTTTCCAGAGGATTTTATATTTACAGACTAATGTGTGCCGTATGTTGGAAGAAGGGCTGTGTATATAAGGCCGTAAATAGTTCAGACAGATGTCTGATCTGGTGTGGGTAGGGTTGCCACCTTTTACGCCGGGGTGCACAGCTCGAGTATATACCTGGTCTAGAGGTGATGTTGGCCAAAGCTAGGAGGGCTGAACGCCAAATTATTACTGGGGAATTTAAAGTGCCACACGGTACGCAGTGTACCAATTTTTTTGCCATAGTTTTGAAAGGAGGAAGGGGCAAGAGAGAGAGGAAAAGAGGGCAAGAGAGAGAGAGTGTTGGGGTACCCGTGTACCCCCTGCCTGTCTCCTGTACCCCCAGGGGTACATGTACCACAGGTTGAAAAACTGTGGTTTAAAAAATTATCCCTATTCATAAGTGTGACTACTAAGATTTCTACTCTCATTATGCTAGTCCATACTGATAAATGGCAGTTCAGGATTTTAATATTCAATGTATGTCTTGCAACTATAAATGAGTATCAAAAATAAAGCAGAGCATATAGAAATGAGCTAACTGACATGACAATAGGTTTAAAAAGGTCTCAGACTTAAGGGTTTCAGAGATTTCTTATCTTAAAGAACCAACACCCACTTTTCTATAGTTTATAATCTTAATGTAATATTATCATACCCAACTCAAAAAGATTATTTATTTAAATATTAACCACCTGAGGCCAGGCAAATTCTAAATTAAATATAATATTCTCACCAAAAATGGTTCTCTGTTATACTAATATAATTGAGATAATTCTTCTGATGGCAGATAAGTTAGCGTGGATTTATATTGCTGCCTTTTGCACAAGGCAGGATCATCCCCAATTAAACCATCCTAGCCACGTGCCTGTCTAAACTATAGTACTTTTTAATTTTTATTAAATTTACGTTTTAATAAGCAAATGTTGTTGTCAGCAAACCAAAAGTAGTTGTGTTAGCATCTTGAAACAAGACTATTTTCAGTTTTTATCATTATGACTATTTTTTTCTGACATGCAATTTTTCTCTTGCATTCTTTTTTTTTTGTAATATTGCCTTCAAAATAGTAGTAAACGTAATTACTATATATTGCAGAATGAATGAATATTGTATATTACAAATACTAGGATTATTTATTGATGGAAAACTTATAAGTTTTGGGGGTCTTTCTTTTTTGTTATAGGGGCATGTTTCTGGATACTATTCTTCCTTCCCGTGATGATAATGGTATACGACCTGCCATTGGTCAGCGTACTCGTCTAAGTAAAGGAGATATTGCACAGGCAAGAAAGCTGTATAGATGTCCAGGTATTGCACCACAAATACACACATACATGCACACCCCAGCAAGCATGGCTTTCTATATTAAGCAAACAAAACAATAAATCTTTTGAGTCAGCTGCTTATGAGCCTGTTTCCATGCTGGCAAGTGACGTAAACAGTTCAAGAATCAGATCATAAAAAATGTTGTAGGTGAGGACTCTGGAATGCAAAGCACTAAGTACAGATAAGCTGCCAGAAAGTTGTACTTCTGCGGCATTTCAACTCTTGCGTTGTTGTTGTTGTTGTTCAATGACAAGAAAGAACAACACAGTCCTTTATGTCAGTTCCTATATACCTATTGTAGTTAAAACCAGATCCCTGTTTAGAGATATGAAAAATTCTTAATGTACATTACCACTGGTACTGCTAGTTCAAAAAATCATTCTGAACAGTTTTTGTTTCACACAAGTTTGAATGGAGTGAGGAAATTACATCTGTCAACAAGCAGATTGTTGTGTAGTGAACAGTTAAAGCTTTTAGACAATTTTTGACTTCAGGATTTGAAAAATGACAGCTCAGGTCTACAAATAACCCGAGTTATTTGTATTATATGTGGGTATTCATAAGCTATAAACTTATCCATGTACTATACATTTCTGTTTCAATCAGTATTTGGATGTCATCAGTCTAGCGACACCAGCATTTTAAAATGGTTTAAAGTAAAGGATATACTGCTGGTCTGAGCTGATGTAAATCCAAAATAGCTCACTAGAAACTTTGGAATGTAATTACTTATTTCTGTGGTGTTGGGCAGAGGCACAGGAGCCACAGTAAAGGAGTGGCTTCCCCTTCATGGATGTAGATAGGAGGCAGTGGTGATGTAGGACACCCAGCAGATTGCTGCCTTAACCTTCTATCAGCCATAACTTGCTAGAGTGTTGCATGTCTGGACTGCCACCATCAGCATGCCCCCACTGAAGGACTGGAAGGGATGTGATTCCACACAAAGTTGACTTGATAACTATTTAAGTCAAGTATGTGGTGGACTCTTTAACCCATCTAATCAATATGGACGTTGGGAGTAGGTAAAGAGGTAGAGAAAAGCCTAGGGCAGTGGTCACCAAACTTCCAGACTTATGGATTGAATGAATGGCACAGGGTTGCCATGTGGGGTTGGTCCAGAGGTGTAATCCAGTGTGCTGGCCCAACCACACACCAGTGTGATCTAGTGTGCAGAGCCATGTTATCCAGCCTGTGGGGCTCCCCATGGGGCTGGAAATTTGGCAGCAATTGAATGGCAATTAACACTGACACTACTACCCTGCTGCCAAATTTCTGGACCTGTGAGGGTAGATTATATCACAGGCTGGATGACAAGGTTTCATAGGCTGGATTTTGAGCACCACTGACCTATGGTTACTCCAATAGAGTTACTGGTGTCAGTTGGATCACTTGCAGCCCCATAGCACATCAAAACTGGCATAAATATACCTCATAAATATTTAATTTAAATATACTTCAGAGTCATAAGATGCCTAACACTATTACATACACATCTGATCAATTAGGAAGAAGTTCTTCCATGTATCCTGAGCATGTCAGTGTGTCAACCAATAGAATGGTATCTAATAATCAAATATAATTATTTAAGCAATCCAAATGGCCTTTTTAAAGTATTTAAAAAGAATTTTATATATAATCCTTGAATAAATACACTGCTCAATAGTTTGCTTAAAGAGTAAAATGTATAGAGCAGAAATCTGATTCTTCTATAAGAACTGCATACTCTTACTGATAACACTGTAATCTAGTGTGTTTGATCAGTATTTTTGTAATCACATTGGATAAAGTAAACAGCTCATCATGTTTTGGCAATGGGTGGTACTTGCATATGATATGCCAGATGTACATCTGGTTTTTCAATCATTTTGTGAAAAAGATATCAAGCTCCTGAACAAATTAGAAAACAAATGCACAGGGGAAAATCATCTGTTTACATTCTTCATAATAGTTCACAATTATGAAGTTCTGTGAATGTTTTATTCTACAAGGATTCTTCCAGGGACCTGGCTTCACAATGCCGTATAATGCTTCTTATAGCATACTTTGGGAAATAATGTTTTTTTCTTGTGGAAGCACTAATAGAATAATAAATGCATTGAAGTGGGGGGATAGTTTGAATTAATAAGAGATGCAAATTTTGAGATGAAACACCTTGGTTTATAGCCTATACTCATATGACTTTGTAACATTAAAATGAGTGAGATAATTCAAGCAAGTATGGCAGGTCAGCCCCAACATTGCAAAACAGTGCTGTTATTTATTTTAAAATGTTCAATTTCCACAGTTAGGCAAATCTTGTTAGCTAAGAGTCCTTAATTTCCAAAGTGCATAGCAGTCTTCAAAAATGGACTTCCAGTTATAAAGAAAATAATTCTCAAAAACTTGCACTTGATGATTAAATTGTGTTTCACTGCAGCATATAGGGCATATTAAGACTTGAGTGACACTTAGCTTCCCATTTCGTGAAAAATAGCTTGGGATCGTCATTCTGTGAAGGCTGGATATTTTGTTGTTTTTGGAGGTGTTCTCTATTTCCTATCCTGGGGAGAAGATATTAATCAAATTGTCTACCCATGGAAAAACAGTATTCTTTGTTGTTAATACTATTTGTGTTTGTATATTTTGGTATTAAGAGCAGAGGAATAATAATTCATTATTTCAGTGAGATGCACTTGTCTTTTGGGGATTAATAAAAAAATATTCTAGTTCCGAATACTCTTCATATGGAAATTTCCATATGGGGCAAACTTCAGTAATTCATATAAACAGTGGCTATCCAGGAAGTCAGATACTGCTTCTGTGGAGAATGAAGTACATTTTTATTGGATCATGATCAGGAGCGGGGACGTGCACTGAAGGTTCCTGAGAAACTTGCTGGGTGAACGTTCCTCTTTCTCTAGCTTGTCTGGACTGTGGGAAAACAGTAGAGTCTCACTAGTTTTTTAACTAGACAGAACAAGTGGTCATACCCCAGGATACATATGCCAAGAGAAATATTTGAGGTTAGGGGAGGCTGGGTGACCTGATAGAATGACCTGCCTTTTACCAAGTAAGTAGGTGCCAGGACTGTTAAGTTTATAGAAGAGGAGTCTGATCTGCTTTTACTTTTTAGTTTGGTTTGTGGACTCATATGAATTCTGTCAACAGAACCAGAGTTACTGATTTGGAACTGTTACTTTTAATATTAGAACAACATTTCATATTGAGAAAGGGAGGAAAGGGTAATGAACCCAGGGCCTCGTCCTTTTTACCCTTTTATTGTTTTGCTCACATCTACAGGCCCTGGGCTTTCAAATTCTATTTATTAATAACGTATTATTTTATAGATTTGATTAAGGAACAAGGAAGTGAGGAAAATGAATGTGGGGAAGAGTGACCCTGAAACGTAGGGAGACTAGGAGTAGGAAAAAACTGTTTTCAGTTGATTTTACTTTGCTGACTTTTAACCCTGCAGACGCATGTTATCCATGCTGAGCATCTGCCTCGTGATGAACCTACCATATTTACTTGACTACAAGACAAGGGTTTTCCTCCTAATTAGCATGGGGAAGAAAACCCCTTGTCTTATAATCATATATAAAGAAATCTCGCTAAATACATTGTCTGACATTAAACTGCTGCTTTTGTACACTTAGCAATGGAAACTAACTATGAAGTTGATTAAAACCAGCCAACACTGGGCATGACTGTAAAATACATGGCCTACATTGGGCACACATACTGATAGGAAGCAAGGAAGGATAGGTTAGCATAGCTCATCTGGTAGCACAGATATATGGGAGTGCCCATTAAGCATAGTCCCCTTCACTACTGACTCTTTTCCAGTTCATCATGAGGCACAGCATTCCATACAGCTCACCCAGAATTCATCTGTCACCTCCTTTCTCAGTCTGACACACATGATTAGTGTGGCTCCCACCTTCCATGAGGTGAAGCCGGACAAGGTTGCTCTGTGCCTCATCTGCATCTAAATTTTTGGAGTGTTCCAGTCATGAGTGGGAACTAATTAGCACAAAGATCCTTTGCGGCAGGTATCTCGAGTATACACACATAGGCTAGGGACAGAAGTTACTAGGGCTGTGTGAAACGTCGGCAGCTGTTTCATTTTGGATGTATTTTGGCCCATTTCAGCACCCGAAACACCAAATCTGAAACTAAACAGAAGGCTCTGAAACATCTCTGAAATGAAACGAAACCATCTGAAACGTTTCAGAAAATTTTGGAGTTTCAGAGCCAGGCTTGCAGGGAAACAAACTAAGAAGAGGGAGGGGGGAAAAGTGGGGGAAGGACTGCTCTGATATTGACAGCTGTAGCTGGCCAGTGTCTGCGATCTGTCCCTGAGGTCCCTTCCAATCCAAGTGCCCTGGGGGAGGGACGGCAGCCTGCTGTCATCCCACGCGCAAATCTGGGCCTGTGCCCTTTGGGTGGAGTCTGATACAGCCCCGCAGCCCTCCGGCGGGGCATGGGCCCCTGGATCTGTGTGTGGGATGACAGTATGCTGCCACTGCCAGCTGGGTCCAGTGCCAGATCTGTGTCCCGGATCCCTGGGATGACAGGTGGCTGGCGCTGCTGACAAGTGATATGAGTTTTGCTTTGAACAGTTTGAGGTGCACTTTCACAGGAACCCCTGCACTTATCTCCTTGAAACTTGGCAGACCTTATGCCCTTAGAAGGGGCTACCAGCCCTGCAAATTTCATTCAAATCAGACAAGAAATGACAAAGTTAAATGCATTTTAGTGATTCCCCATTATAGCCTCTGGTTGAATCACCGAAACAGCGTCGAAACTCCGAAACAGATTTGGCCAAATTGAAACAGAACAGTGATCCAAAACACCAAAACAAATCACTGTCCCTCTGAAATGGCCGATCCAAAACTGGATTGAAATATAGCCATTTCTCACAGCCCTACACAAACTGATTTAAGTGATCAAAAACTAGTTTAAGCCTATAACAGAACAGAAGTTCAGTACACATAAACCACTTTCAAAATCACCCAAACCAGTTTAAGATCAACCTGGTTGGATGGAATATCAGACTTAACTGATTTAGGTCAAACTGGGTTATGGAACTTCTGTCCCAGATCCCTTCTTGGCTGAAGTTAACTCAGTCTCCCAGCATCCCAGGATGCTTTGCTGCCCTGGGCTATGCTGCCTGCTCCAGTGGAGCAGGGACTGCCTCACCCCTCTGCTCCTTAATCTGCTTCCTGCCTGTATCTGGCAGCCCATAGGGATGGCAGGGGTGGGGGAGAGGACAGGGGAATAGACCCCCTAGGCCCTGCTAGCCATGATCTACACAACACATGGGGGGAGGGAAAGTCCATGTGGTGCAGGCTTTTCAGATCCTGGCAGCCTTCTCCCTTTCCTTCTCCCCCTTCCCAGCTGCTGATTGCTTCAGCGGCTGCTACAGAAGGAAGGGAGAAGGAGTCCTCCCAGTCAGGTGCCTGCCCCATCAGCCCAGCATGGGACACCAGGGAGCCCCCACCTTGGGGGCTTCTCCCTCCCCAGCCCAGTGTCCCCCAGCCCGGGGCAGCCCCAGAAGCCAAGGGAATTCTTTCCTTCCCAAATCTTACCTGAAAACCTTGCCTCGTGCTCCTCCACAGCTGGTTTTGCCTTAGTTGCTGCAAGTCTGAGGCAAAACTAATGCAGGGGAGCAGAGGAACTTCCCTCTGCTCCCTGGGCTATCCCTGAGACTCCAGCAGTTAAGACAAATGGGTGGGGCATGCTCCCCAAGGCTACCTGGGCTGGAGAACCCAGGCTGGAGGAAACTCCTGAGGGGGGGAACTCCCCCAAGCTGGGCCAGCACCTGAATCAGGGGCTCCTGAACCCCCTGTGGGGGGACAGCAGAAGTTTGGGGACACTTGTCTGGGCTGGCAATGGCCAGCAGGCTAGGTGACGTGCTCTAGCACTCCCCACCTACTGGCCTGGGTCAGTGCAGACCTCCCCTTGCTTTTCCCAATTGAAAACTGAATGTCAGTTGAGTTGGTTATTGGTTCAACCTACACAGTTTAAAGGAAGCCTGCCTAGTTTGAACTGATTCAGCCTCAGGGTTTTTGACTGTCTGTACTTAGCTATGCTAAGCAGTGATGAGCTGTGGGGTCACCATAGCTTGAAATGGTGTTGGCTCTGGTGAGGCCTGGCCCACTGAACAATGTGGTAAATCATGATCCTTTAGCTTTGGAGTAATATCATGCATAGTTTGTTCTATACATAAGTAGGTGCCAAAGTGCTGCTCAAGAGTGTGTTTATGAATTACCCGTGTTAAAACTTTCAGCAGTTTCAAAAAAAGGTAGCATGCATTGATTCTGGGTATACAAAATGCAAGGTTGTACTGTATGCAGATTGCTACTGCCATCTTTAATTGCAAAGTTATTGTTTTCAAATTTGTCCCTTTTTTCCATGTGGTCAGGGAAAGCAGGGTCTGACAGTAAGGAGAGGGGGAAGGGCTGCCAGAAAAAAAAGGTTGTGGGGGAAGCAGAGAGCAAAGGGCTACCTAACTCCTCAGATTTATTTTTTCCTGCTGGAGCAGTGTCGGGGGGACAGAATGAAGACAAACCTCCAATAATTAGATTTTATACCAGGAAAATTTTAGCAAGCTTATAAATTTTGCATATATATATATATATATATAAAGATTGCTTTTTATATATATATAATCTAATTATTGTGGGGGATCATCTTGTAATCGGGGTCGTCATCTGTTTGAGCAAATCCAGTATTTGGAAAGATTTCAGTAAAACTATTCAGCCATGTCCAAGAAAGGGGAAGGAAAAAGAGACTGTTTTATACATGCTGAACATTTGTGCAAACATTTCAGTGAAAAAATGTAATACCCTCATTTTCTAAAGTCAGAAATTTGACATTTGCCAAAGTGGGTCAGCTTAGCATCAGAAAGATGCCTTTTACTATGTTCATAAAAAACTACTTTCCAAATTTGGTCATGTTCCAAGACTCTGAAAGATCACATTTCTCACATGATTAATAGAGATATATTTGAAGCTGTGGCATTATTCTCTCAAGATTCATGCACTATTCATGTACACAGCTCAGATGTGGCAAACTGCACATGTGCCATTCCCACAAAGCTACTTAACATTCAGTGCTTAGGTTGCATGATGTCTGGGAATTAATCAGAGTTATGTGGTGTCTGAGTTTGTTTGTACCATTCCTCTGCCTCTTTTGTTGTAGAAGTTACATGTAGGAAGTAAGGAAAGAAAATAAAGGCCGGTTTCATCGTTAAAACAAAATAGCCACCCAGGGGACATTAGAAGGGTATCTGACAGAGGTCCTATAGGAGCTTGGCAAACCATATAACAAGTAACCCATAACTACACTGCCTACCTTCCCCCCCCCTCTTTTATTTGTAAGCTACCTGATGCAAAACACCTGAGTTATGATTTTTAAATTGTGGAACACTCAGAGGAATAACTTAAGTCAATGGGAGCATAGATTTGAACATTTAAGTATTTTAAAGATGTTAACAAAAATCAGACATCTCAGATTGACAATGCAGACTTAGTCCACTACACATTTAGTTTTAATCTCTCTGTACCACAAGTTCCTATTTACAAATATTTAATATCATCTTACCTCATCGGGTATTGCAGTGATACATTGATTAATGTTTGTGAACCATTCGTATTCTATAGTAAATGTCATGGAAAGGTCATAGAAAATAATAATTGTATCTAGAGCAAAATTTAAAATAACATGCAATGAGAATGCAATGAGGCCACACTGAATGATAAGGATAAAATTGAAATAGTGAATAACAACCATTCAGTAAGCATGGTCTATCCTGTGCACTGCATAAGCAGGAGTCTCATAGGAAAAAAGCTGTATGTGATTTTGTAATTAAAGATTCTATCACAATGCCTATGCACAAGGAGGATGAAACAAGGTTGTACATGAGTTAATTTTGGCGTTCCCTAATTTTTGGATCCTTACCTCTGCAGGATTAAATATAGCATCTAAATTACTCTCCATATATCAGTTTCAGTGCAGGGTATTATTCTTGCTATTTCTCAGAGCTAAACTATTTAAATCTGAATCGACCAATCACCAGTAAAAAATCAACCTTTATATACCCTTACATTACTGTGGTGTTGATGTTCTTTAGATAAATAAAAAGGAAGTAACTGCAGTTCTTCAAGTAGTAGTTGTGACAAATGTTGAATTGTTAAGTGAAGCGGTGCTCAAACTATCTGACCCTGCAAAACCAGTCTGTGGTCCAGATGCTTTGCATAATGTAGGCACACAGTGTTGGTCTGTAGCCAGACCCAACATTTTGGTTTAGTCCACGGCTGCATGTGGCATGCTGGGATGGACCAAATCAGCCCCCCTTATGCAGGATAACATGCCAAATTGGCCCTGCATGCAGGATCGCTCCACACGTTCCAGCCCAATCCAGTGCAGGCCCTATAATTTGATCCATGGGGCTCCCCTCCAGGTCTGTAAATTTTGTCATGGGGGAGTGGTAGCAGCATTCATTGTTGTAGTTCCCAGAGCCACAGCAATTAACTGCTCCCCTACCGCCAACTTTATGGATCCATGGGGAGACTCGCAGGCCAAATAACATGGCTTTATCAGCTAGATATGGCCTGCTGGCTATAGGTTAAGTAACACTGATATTTTTTGTAACAGGAGTTTAAATATCACTGCATAAGCTACCTTTAAAGCAACTATCACTGTCGTATGTGCCTTGTACATGTAAATAATATCCAGATTGAAGGTATTTTGGTGCTTAACTCCCACTAAAATTGTGAGTGATCATTGATACAGTGTTTATAGAGAAGTTAGGAGTTAGATGCTTAAATGTTGTTGACTATCTGAGCCTTCTAACTTAAAAAAATATATTTTGTACTTAGAACAAAAGACACCAGTGGAACATGAAGATTTAGTTGAGTCTGGTCAGAAAAATTTCACACACATGGTATATACAAAGGATGAACAGATAACAAATTGCACTGAAGGCAATTGCTTTATATGTGTGTACACTAGGGTACATCTGGAGGTTTTTATGTCCATGTATCTAGATGCTATTGTATATACTGCTGATGTTCAAAAGGCAGAAGTAGAAATAATTTCCTCCTCTTCACTACACACTGACAGAAGTTTCTGGTTTGTTATAAGTGCTATTACAAACCCAAACTTCTAGAGATATCAAGTTAACTGCAGATTGACCTGGACAACTGCAGTTTTGTTTCCACTATTTGACTATCTTAATGAAACTGATATAGGGCATAACATTTAGAAAAGGCAGGCAACGGAGGAAATACCAGCTGTGTTAACCTTTAACGAGGGAGTAAAAATGATCTTAGTAAAAACAGAGGTGTATAACAGTGAGGTGGTAATTAGTATATTCTGGCATGAAATGCGCTAAAATTGGTTTTAGGAAATGTAAATAAGTTGCCATAAATTTAATTATATATTCACATTTCCTTTTAATAGTGGATCCCATTGCTAATGGACTGTGATACACAATGAAACTGTTTATAGTGCACCATTTCATAAACCTAATCACAAATAATATAGTTGTTGGCCGTTCAATTATGGAGAGAGACCCCTTGAATTCTCTTGTGATAGAATTTTAACTAACTGCTTTAAAAAACACTGAACCATTGCAAAGAAATTCACTTCTAAACAAGGGGTACCCAGCTATTGCCCAGTCAAAGGCAGCCCTGGTAACTAGCTGGGAGCTTAAGGGCTCTGCCTGATTTGAGTGACATATAGAATTATTGCTCATCTTTAACATGGGATGTTATATAGATCCAGATGGTCCTCTTCCTCCTTCAGGATGTCTTTAGAGTTGTTGCCATAATGTATAATTTTGGGGGTGGGAAGCACCATGGGTGGATCTAGAATTTTGAAAAGGGGGTGAGGTTTATAATCATGTATAAAACAACACACTTTTCTCCAGTTAAAAATAAATTAGAAGCTTTGCTAATATGTCAGGAGCCTAGGATGTATTATTTAGTTTAAAATTGAGGCAAAAACAAATATAACTTTATTGGAATGAGTTAAGAACAATCTGCAGGGCTGTGAAATAGTACCATTATTCCCAGGAGCAGCTAAGAGACAACAGAATTGCAGAACAAAGAATAGCTTGATTGGTAGAACATCAAGACCATTGAAAAGAAGAGAAAGTTGTTAGCCCCTGTGGATAAAGAGTTTAGAAGGGATCAGGTAGATTATAATGAGCAATGAAGTCGATTGACTCCCTCAGCACTGCCCGATTAGAAATGTTGCAGCCACTGCCAAGCAGTTGGTTTTAAACCATGGGTGGATCAGTAATCAAAGGTAGGTGCACATGGACCAATGCAATCCTCCTGGGATTTGACTGCTCTCAGCTTGGCTACAGAATGCAGATTGGCCTTTCTCCTATAGCATGTTAATTAATATATAATTAAACTAATTCAGGTTTCAGAGAAAAATATGATCAAATGAATAAATAATATGATTAGCAACTGAAAAGAAATGAATCAAAATTTTTTCTTGAGAGATGAGAAGTTTTCACTTGCACTTGTAATTATTGAGAGATATGTCATAGGATAGTAGTTTTAAACTCCAATTTTATTAATTTTTACTGGAAAGGATCTAGTTTTAAACTCTGCCCTGTTTCTTCACCCTGGGTTTTGCAATGTTTTAATAGGGAGATTTTGGTTCATCCCACTGTTTGGTGTCTGTATTCACCCATCTGGCCTGCTGTATGTTAAAATTGCAGGGGCAGCCAGCTTTATGCTGCTGGAGTTTTTGTCCTATAGGGGAATTTACAGGATCAAGCTTAGGTTACTTTGTTCCCTTTCGTCTGCTTATACCATGTTAATGTTTATGGAGAAGAGAATGAAATCAAATCTGAAATTTGGATCAGAAATTCAGAAATCAAAGCTGACATTTTGATATTTTGATCCCTACATCAACGTACTGATAATATTGATGTGTAATATCAATATCATATGACATCCATATGTACACACACGCGCGCACGCGCACACAAACACACACACACGCATGTGTGTGTGTGTGTGTGTGTATACATGTGTGTATACGTGTGTGTGTATTCATATGGATGTGGATGTCACGTGATATTGATATTACATACCAATATTATCAGCATGTTGATGTATGAATCAAGATTTACACATTCTAATATTATAAATACCTAAGTCTGTCTGTCTGCCCTAATGCTTTATTTGCACTCTGATTGGCTCATAAATAGCCAATCAGAGTGCAAACAAGCATTCAAACAGGAGCTGGCAGCAGTGGAGCACCACCACGATGGTGGGGACACAGGGAATGGAGGCGGGAGCAACGGAGGCAAGGGCCTCCCTGGAGGTGGGGGCAACAGAGTGGATGGGGGCAACGGAGCCCTGCTACCTGAAGATTTCAATGATGGAGTGGAGGGGTGAGGGGAGAGGCCATCGGAGCTGGCCTTGCCTCCCTCCCCTTACTCCTTGCAGATGATGGCAGCGGCGGCGCGGGAGGGAAGCGAAGTCAGGATGGCATGGGGGGTGGCAGGCCATGGCACTGGCCTCAGGCCACCCCTCCCCCCTCCCATCATCACTGCTTGCAGGGCCTGATGTGGGACAAGGTGGTGGCAATGTGGGGAGGAGTGGATCCCATGCAGGTTGAGGGAGTAGTGGGTGTGCCACAGTGGCAGCAGTGGTGGGGGGAGGGGAGGAGGCCAGGACGACTGCTGCCCCGCCACCGCTGTGGCGGGCTGGCTTCTGTCCTGGCTTGGGCCTTCTCCCCACCCTTGGGCCCGGGCCCCATCCTCCTCCACCCCCTGTGCTCCCCCCCTTTGGCTCTGAGGTCACTCTTCCCATTCCCCCACTGCTGCTGGGTCTGCCCTGAACCTACTCTCAATCAATTTGTGGCTGTTATTCCTTGTTATCCCAGGTGGTGCCCAGGGGAAGAGCACCTCACCTATTTTCCGCTGGTCACCCCTGGTGAGTTTATAGATGGCCACCAGATCCCCTTTCAGTCTTCTCTTGTGGAGGCTGAATAGATTCAGGCCCTTTAGTCTATTTTTGTAGGGCCTGCCCTGCTGCCGCTGACCATGTGAGTGGCCCTCCTCTGGACCCTCTCAAGGTTAGCCACATCCCTCTTGAAGTGCGGTGCCCAGAACTGGATGCAGTACTCCAACTGTGGCCACATAGAGGGGAAGGATCACCTCCCTGGACCTGCTTGTGGCGTAGATGCATGACAAGGTGTGTGTAGCCTCACTGACCACTTCCTCGCATTGGCGGCTCATGTCCATTCTGGGGTCAACAATGACTCCAAGATCCCTTTCAGCCACAGTGTGGTTGAGAAGGGTGTTTCTGAGCCTATAGGAATGTTGCAGGTTCCTTCTCCCTTGATGCAGCACCTTGCACTTGTCTGCATTGAATTACATTATATTCTCATCCACCCACCTCTGTAAGATGTCTAGATCTAGTTGAATTCTGTCCCTCCCCTCCCGTGTGCTCATTTCTCCCAATATCTTTGTGTCATCAGAAAATTTGGGTTGAGAAGGGTGTTTCTGAGCCTATAGGAATGTTGCAGGTTCCTTCTCCCTTGATGCAGCACCTTGCACTTGTCTGCATTGAATTACATTATATTCTCATCCACCCACCTCTGTAAGATGTCTAGATCTAGTTGAATTCTGTCCCTCCCCTCCCGTGTGCTCATTTCTCCCAATATCTTTGTGTCATCAGAAAATTTGGACAGCGTGCTTTCTACGCCCATCTCCAAGTCGCTGATAAAGAAGTTGAATAGCACAGGCCCGAGGACCGAGCTCTGGGGCACTCCACTATCCTCATCCCTCCAGGCCGAAAATGACTCATCCACCACCATCCTCTGGGTGTGACCATCAAGCCAATTTGCCACCCATCTGACTGTGTAGACATCAATGCCACAGTTGCTTATTTTTTTTTTTTTTTGTAAGAACGGGGTGAGAAACAGTGTCAAAGGCCTTCTCGAAGTCCAGGTAGACAACGTCTGTGGCAGGCCAGTAGGGGGCGCTCCTGCGTTGAGCCACCCACTTCACTGCGCCCGACCACCTTCCAGGCTCCGAGTGCCTCCCTGGGGGTACCTCACACCTTCGACCCCCTTCCTAGAGCACACCCACTAGCCTAGGGGTAACACTGCCACCACCCAGGGCTGGGCTTGATTCTGGCTCTGTGAACCCTGGGAAACACAGGCCTAGTAGCCCTTGAGGGTACTTGACTTGCTTCAAGCACTTGCGGGGTGCTTTCCTCAGTCTGAACCACAAGTAGTGGTCTCCCTTAGTCAGCCGAACCAAGGGGCCCCATGGCATAATCTAGACCCACACCCAATCCCACACTAGGTACAAAGGAGAACTTTATTGATTACAAGGGGTATGGTTGGAATAGGGTACAGGGTAGAGCAATATCAGAAATATCCCATAGAGCAAACTGGCATGGCTGGATAGCCTTTGGTCACACATCTGCGTTACTGCAAGCTATATATCTAGTTAGATCTCAGGTAGCTTACTCACAAGTATCATCCAGAGGCAGGTGGAGATTCCCTCTGGAGGCAGGCAGTTCCCTGATCATGAGTTTTGAGAGAGATAGTAAGTTTCAGATGGTTCAGCTCTTCTCTCTCTCTGACTCTTCCTCATGGCTGCGGCCCCCCCCCCCCGGGCCCTTAACTTATATAGACCTTATGACCTCATTTACCTGGTCCAATGGAAGCCAGCACCTGTTGGCTGTCAGCCAACCAATTTGAAATGCATCACTAGTTGCTGGGCAAACTGGCAGTTCCTAGCTCCCCAGGTAGCCCAAGCCCCTCACCTAGGTATGTGATGCCAGTCACGTAGGCAGAGGGAGCAGGTTTACCCCCTCCCTCAGGAATGTATCCAGCTCAGGTTACCTAAAGAGATAGGGTAAGGTGTGTACCCTCTGCTCGGCCCATCCTAAGCAAATTGTCACAGAGCAGAGTTTTTGAGGAGAAACAGAGGTGGCCTTCTGCCACAACATCCACCTCAACACCTGCATCCAAGGACTTTGTGACTTGGTCATAAAAGGAAACAAGGTTAGTCAGGCAGGATCTGCCTGCAGTGAACCCATGTTGGTTGCCCCTGAGCATTACCTCCCATGCTGGGCTCCTGCAGATGTGTTCCTTGATAATTTTCTCAAAGGTCTTCCTAGGGACTGAGGTGAGACTAACTGCCCTATAGTTACCTGGGTCCTCCCTTCTCCCCTTCTTGTAAATGGGGAGCACCTTGGCCCTTTTCCAGTCCTCTGAGACCTGGCCCGGGCACCATGAGCACTCATACAGCCATGCCAAGGGCCCTGCTATGGCCTCTGCCAATTCCTTCAGTACCCTTGGATGAAGAGCATCCAGACCTGCTGATTTTAACGTGTCCAGCCCCTCCAAGAATTCCCTAACTAAATTGTCCCTGACCCTAGACATGAGCTGGTCCATAATCCAAGTTGGGGAGTTGTCCCGGTCCCTGCTCTGAAATATGGAGGCAAAGAACTCATTGAAGAGATCAGCTTTTCCCTTTGCTGCAATCACCAGATTGCCAAGCCTGTCCTGGAGGGGCCCCACATTACCAGGTGCTTTCTTACTCCCTTTGTACTTGAAAAAGGACTTTTTGTTATCCTTAATTCTGGTTGCCAGCCCTAGTTCTCTCTCTGCCTTGGCCTTCCTAACCGCCTCCCTGCAATCATGAGCAACAGAGGTATAGTCCTCCTTGGTGATAGCCCCTTGCTTCCACTGATTGTATGCCACCTTTTTTGCCCTTAGGCCCTCCTGAATGCCTTTACTGAGCCAAGGGATCTTTTTAGCACTCTTGCTCCCTTTGGTTCACGTTGGGACTGACTCCTTCTGAGCTTGGAGGATCGTCTCCTTACGGAACAGCCACCCATCCTGGATGCCTATCTCATTGAGGCTCCAAGTCCCCAATGTCTCTCTTTCTAATCTCATCTCATTGAAGTCAGCCCTCATGAAGTCAAGGACTTTTGCCTTACTGCTTGTTTTCACCACCCTGCGTTGGACAGTAAATTCCAGCAGACGATGGTCACTAACGCCTAGGTAGTCGAGCACCTGCAGATCCCTCACCAGGTCATTGCCTGTGGCAAGGACCAAGTCCAGCAAGGCATTTCCTCTGGTGGGATTGTGTACCTCTTGGGTTCCTGTATGCAGGCTAAAAGCCTATATTAGCATTCAGACCTTGCTGACTGATCCTCCCAGCAGATGTCTGGGTAGTTTAGGTCACCCATGACAACCACATCCCTTGTCCTTACAGACTCTGTGAGCTGACATGAAAATTCTAGGTCCAGCTCATCCCTCTGGTGAGGCGGTCTGTAGTAGATTCCCACTATCAAGTCCCTTTTCCCACGACCCCCTTGCATTCTAACCCAGAGTGCCTCAGTTTGCCCCTCTTCTGAGCCCATCCTGATCATCAAGGATGTGTACTTCTCTTTAACATAGACTGCTACACACCCCACTTTTTCCCTACTCTAACCTGTCTATACAACCTATAACCCTCATTGTCTACTGCCCAGTCATGGGTAGAATCCCACCAGGTTTCTGTAAGCCCAACCAGGTCTGGGTTTTTGCTAGCTAGCAGGAGGGCGAGTTCCTCCTGCTTATTCCCCATACTTCTAGCGTTTGTGTAGAGGCAGTTGAGACCTCCTATGGGTGTTCGTGCTGCCTTCTTGTTCTCAAGCTTGCCGGGCCCTTGTCACTTACCTGGGTTGTTCCTGCTCACGTCACCTGGCTTGATGTCAAAGTGTCCTCCTGCACCTCTGCATCCCCATCCCCTGACGAACGTAGTTTAAAGCTCGCCGTGCGAGTTCAGCCAACCTGGAAGAGACAACATGCTTACCTTTTGGGGAGAAAACATGTTGCAGCGGGGAGGGGGGGAAGTGGGCCCGGACCCCAAGCAGCAGGAGGTAAAGGGGGAGGGGGCCTGGGCAGGGGGGATAGGGGTGGGACTCTGTCCCCGCATGCTCTCCCCACCCCCCCATAATTCCTGAGGGGCAATTGGCTAGTTATTTGATAAACACTATAATTGGTTATTTCAAAGTATATTTGTACTTAGGTATTTTCAGTTTTATTTGTCTTGTTATGTATTCATTCAAATGAACTTAACAACACTGTAAGCTAACAGTATATATCCTTAATAAGCAGACAGAAAACAGGAGAGACTACCACTGATAGATTCACTGAGGAAATATATATTGGAGGAGAGCTGTGTATGTTTCTCAGGTGAATAATATGCAGTTTGGTAACTCACTATGAAAGGCATAGAGTTTTCTATAGAAAATTTTTGTTTGCATTAAAGAAATGATTGGTTGCTTTCTGGGCCTCATTGTATTTATATGGGGGTTTCACAGGATCAGGGTTTGCAGCTGGTGAGAGATTTTGGAGAGTTGTGAGGTTTTGGACAGAAAGGGCAGAAGATGCAATGCGTATATTATCCTCCCAACAGTCTCATGAATAATTTGTTGAAAGGATACTTAGTTATTATGTTGATTAGGGCCACATAATCATCTAGACAGATTGGATGGTAAAGGTATTACATTCTGAATCAGTATTATCTTTCATGTGTACTCTCCATCATGCAAGAATACCACTTTCCCTCCTTTAAGAGAGTTTCCAGATGGAGTAACAACTAATAAGAGCCTTGGCAGTGTAATGCAATAGAGGGCACCTTGGAAAAAAAGAGAACTTTTTGTGGAGCAGCAACAGTGAGGCCTAGGGACAGTCTGCGGGACCTTTGGTTTTAATGGATCTCTTGACTTTCTCATGGTTCTTTTATGCAGAATGTCCTCTTTCTGGCTATGTTTCTTCTTATTTGTAACACCATTATTGTACTCTGAAGTTGCTTTAAAATGCTTCAGGCAAAGTTACAATACAGCTTCAGTTTCATAGGGGTCAGCATTAGGGAAATCCAGTATGGTACTCTGCAATTTCTTTGAGCTTTCATTCATCACTGAGTTAAAAATAAACTTCTGTTAATTATGGGTGTAGGATTTTCATTAGAAACTACTCATACATAAGTAATTAACACTTGAATAGTTTTTGTATATATGTCATTTGATATAATTGCCTTAAATTAAAAAAAGATAAAAACACAATGAAGCCAGTAAAAATGTATTTCCATTTGGTTGGTAAGGAATATATTAGCATGCCACTATTGCCTGAACATTTTCCATGAAGCACCAATCTCTTTTTTTTCATCACAATCACCATTGCAGCTTCAGATAGCACGTGTAGTACCTTGAATTTAGCTTAAGCCGGATGCTACAATTCAGTTGTCAGACTAAGTGCTGGACACATTTTAACAAGACAGCCATCTACCTATAGAGCTGCATTATCTCTCTTCAACATACACAATCTCTTCCCTTGTCCCCCTTTATCTAAAGATTTTCGGGTCATTTATAATTAATTGAGATTTTGATGATACAGTGGTTTACCTGCTAGCAGCTGTAGCTCTGTAATTTGAAAGTATTGCAGGTCTGATTACCCTGCCAGTCACAGGGCAGTACTCTCAAATTCATATCCATCAGATCACACCTTAAAAAATCAGCAAGTGAAACAACTTGCTGATTGAAGGTCATAAAGATGAGTGACTGTGGTGTAGGAGATCTAGTCAAATCATCTTTAAGGTAGAGAATGGCAGCAGCTTATGGTGATATAGCTCAGTGGGAAAGAAGAATTATTAATTAGTCACCCAGCAGCTGGAAGTATGATTGACAGGTAAGATATGACCGATAAAGGCTTCAGTAATATCAAATATCAAAGCCTTTGGTATTTTGGGGACTTTACATTTTCTTTGTTTCATTATTAATGCGTCCAAGAATCATATTTTGCAGGAGAAATTTTGTTGAAAATAGGATTTAAATCTCCTATTTTAATATAAATGGATGTTATCAGTTCAAATCTAGCTTTGATACTAGATGACATAAAATATAGAATGCAACTAATGATTAATTTCCAGTATCATGTCAATCACCGAATACCTGCATTTTGTGTTAGTTCTTTTTAAATGATTTGGCTTAAAGGTAATTTTTAAGTCCTTATGGAAATAAAGTTCAGTGTATAATTTTCTGCCAGACTGACAGCAATGACATTTTTAAGACTGCTATAATTTTGGTTAAGTCAGTAGGCAGCATGTAAATTAAAGGGTTCATGGGGAAAAATCTTGTGTTAAAACAATATTCATGGCGCACATATTTATAAACATTACTTTGAATAAATTATAACATGCCAAACTATTTTTCATTCTGTCTGCATTAAGTGAAATAAATTCTACATAGGTATTTTAAAGAAGACTCTTTTTTTTCCTTGTAAATCACATGAAATTACCATTTTTACTCTATTTTGTTTCTTGCAGCATGTGGAGAAACTCTGCAAGAATCTACAGGCAACTTTTCATCTCCAGGATTTCCAAATGGTTATCCTTCCTATACCCACTGTATATGGAGAATCTCTGTAACTCCAGGGGAGAAGGTACTTTAGCATTATTTTAGCATCCCCTTTCCTGAAATAAATACAAGCATCTCCTCTTCCTTTTTTTAAGATACTTTCCTCTTTATTTAGGAGTTTAGGGTTTTTTTTAAGCTTCCCTAATATCACAAATTGATTATATCCTAATATCCAGACTTTTGCATTTGATAGTGAAATATAGGCAGAAGGCAGGGTAGATTTGCACCTTGAATCAGAGGCATATAGCATAAAAGCTTATGCTATATGACACTGATTTAGTCAGTCTATGAGGGCATGTGTAGATGAAATAGAGGCCCTAAATTGAAGCAGTGTGTTTTAAAAAACTCCACTTCAATTTAGAGCTGATTAAACCCCCATGTTGTACACACCCCCTACTGACTTATCTCCCTCTCTGGTAAGGAGGGGGGGGTCAGCTGCCAGCAGGTGGAGTGGTCCTTGGGTTGTGGGGCATCCTGAATCCTTTCTCATGATCACAGTAAACAACAAAGATTGTTCTTAAAATTATTTTCCATGAAGATTATATTTGCTGGACATTAAAATTCAGTATGTAAAGGTAGAAAAATGAAGAGTAGATCAACATTTAAAATATAATTTTATGCCTTTCAGTGAAAATAATTAATGTCTCCATAAGCAAAGAAAGAAGATTATGTAGCAGGCTTAGGAACAATTGTGAGTGGTTTGAAAACAGTCTGCTCTGATTTTTCAGCTCAGAATTGAAGTCTATATTATAATTTAATTAATATTCTATAATTATGGATCATGGTTTCTGAAATAATCACAACTCCTAATTTATGAACCAAATAAAACTTAACTGCTGTGTATTTTCCAAATGTATCAAATTTCTTAGAGTGAAAATATTCAATTTCTTGCTTGCAGTTTTGATAATTTAGGGATAAATTCTCACTTCCATTACATGGCCTTAAAGGGGTAGAAGAAACAGAAAAGGCTTATATAAGGCACACTAGAATTATTGTCCCTGCACTCTAAGGAAGTACAGGGCTGGTGAATGGGAGAGTAGACAGATTTCAAACTGCCATACAGAAGGATTGCATAAAGTACTACCATATTTGTTAAAGGGGCAGGAGTATGTATTTCCTACAGCGTGCAAGGGAGCTTTGTGAAAATACCTTTTGACACTCATTCTGCAGTAGTATATGTTTAGTATTAGCCAGTGTAGGGATGCATCTAGAGTAATTCAAAATATAGTATTCTTTTTGTATGACCACTATAATTAGTTCAGTTTTGCAAAACATTGTTTCATTTCCTTGCTAGAAGAAGAGTATTTTAAATGAGTCCCTGTCCAATTTTCTACCACCAGTGCCTAAGGTTTATAGTATTCAAAAATAGAGCTGCATAGGCAATGGTTTATGAGATTTACAAAAATGTTTGTCCTTACTGGAACTAAAATGATGCTTGAAAATTCTGGTGAAAATCAGGAGAGAACAGACTCCCAAAGAGCTCATATGTTAGGATACTCACTGCAGCTGTAGAAAAAAACAGATTCAAGTTCTTGGTCTGCCTGGTTTGATGCTCTTACTTGTAGCTGGATTTCCCATATCCTACCTGAATAGCCAGATGACTGAGCTATATGTTTACTACAAATTAGATTTTGAACAATATCCGTTTCTTTTTTCTGTTCTATAATTGGGGGTTTGTTGCTAAATACAGTGTTATATATTCCTTTAAAAGAATCTTATATGACAGCAGAAAGAATGATGGAAGAAAGCTATAAAGTGACTATTTGGGCCCATTGTTCCAATTATAGTGTTATATTTCCTCAACACAGCTGGAGTAAAGAATAAGTTCCTTAACAGTTTTAAATTTCACACCACAACACTGTATTCCCTATATCCATGGGAATACAGTGTTGTGGTGTGAAATTTAAATTACTGCTCAATAGCAAATGTTTCTGCTATAGAAACAGATTTAAATTTTGGAGTTACCCAGCATTAAAATAAAATTAAACCGACAAAAAGGCCTGTAGCACTGTTACGTTGCAGTACACTATAGAAGTCAATTTTGGAACAGTTGTATTGAATATTTGTCAAGCTACAATGAAGAATAGTCAGAAAAAAAACTTTTTATATTTTAACTAGAATACAGTTGTAAGGGGGGAAAATGAAAGGAACCGGCTTTCATTATTACAGATTAGAGACTATTCTGTCTTCATTTATGTATCTACATCTCCACTGAACTCAGTAAAAGTTGCAGGTATATAGTTAGAGAACTCTTCAAAGTCTTGTTTTATATTCATAACAAAGTTTTGAGCTTAAAACAATGGGCAAAGGAGAAAAGTCAAAGGTAATGAAGGCACATGAATCACTGAATCCACTTTAAAATATTACAACTACTTGATAACTGTTCCTATTGTAAATGTCATTGTGGCATGATTGTGATTTTATTTTTATCCATCACAGAGAATGTTATGTTCACAATAAAATAAAATCCAAGTAAACAGACACATAGCAATTTATTTTAATCCTCCTTAAACTTCAGGTCAACGGTACCCAAGCCATGCCTTGCAGGCAACAAATTGTCCATGACATCTTCTAGTGCTGTTGGAAGCTATAGGAAATTAAAAAGTTAAAACTGAAGTTGACAAGGGAGAGCAAAGTATGATGTTCCCTGTAGCATGTTACTAGTTTAATTGTTGCAAGCATTGGCTATGAGCCAGTGAATGCTGGCAGTGACTGCTTCAGTCATTTACAACTCCTGTGCAGTTACTCTCAATGTCTCTACTGCAAGAATGGTAGTATACGGATGAAGACATATACTGGGCCAGAACACTAAGAGAATGAGACCAACTACAGATGAACTTGTGACTGTAAATATGTAGGCTCAGTTAAACTTACTTATGTTGAGAAACCGTATGTTATGTCATTATAGCATAAGGTAGTCTAAAAGTTATGTTGTACATGTGATGGTTCAATGCAGACAAATAGTTGGCAGCAGTGATCCCTCATGGTCAAGAATGATCACTTCCACAGGTCAAGTAAAGGGTTATAAATGAGTCCGTTGATGGCTAAGGAGCCAATCCTAGAGCTGTAGACTTTCTGGCTGGTACCACAGGTGCTGGTTAAAGGGAAGGTCAGACCATGAATTTCTTAGTCTTGTTGCCTTTCTTTCCGTTTCTGTCATTTTTCTGCCTCTAAAGTGAGACAGTTTTCCTCAAAGTAAGATGTACCATCTCTCACAAGGCATCATTCTGTAGCCCAGTCCCAGGCTTGTTTTTCCCAATTTGTGGTGGCAATGCCACACTTGTTAATGTTCACCTTGTGGGTGTTCTTGAAGTATTTCCTTTTCCTTTAGCCCCTGTGTGTCCCTTGCCCTTGGCTGAGTTGGGAATATAGCAGTTAAATGTACATCAGGTAAGCACACACAGTGCCCTGTCCACTGCAGCTGATGTTGAATAATCAATGCTTCCTTACCAGTGGTGTTAGCAGTGGTGAGGACACTGGCATTTGTGTGATGATCCCATTTTGTCAGGGGTCTTCCAGAGGTAGCGCAGGTGATGACATTCCAGGCTTTTCAGGTGGTCCCTGTAGGTCACCCAAGCTTCAGAGCCATAGGCTAGAGTTAGGATTGCTACAGCCTTATATAGTAGGAGCTGTGTTCAAGTCCTGATGTTGTGATCCTTGAACACACAATGATTCAGTCTTCTGAAGGCAGAGCTGGCACATTGGACCCTATACTGGATCTCTTCCATCGATATTGGCCTTTTTTGAGAGATGGCTACTGAGGTATGCAGTGTTCAACATTCTCCAGCTCTTGTCCATCATTGAGGATTTTTGCTGAGGGAGCTGATTGGCCTGGAGCAGGCTTGTGAAGCACCTTTGTTTTTCTGATGTTAAGCATCAGTCTCAGGCACTGGTATGCCTGAGAAAAGCAGTTAAGGGCTGTTTGTAGGTCTTCCTCCATATGTGCAATGACAGCACAATTGTCAGTGTACTGAAGTGCCACAATTGAAGCCAAAGTAACTTTGGAGGCATGGAGGTGAAAGAGATTGAAAAGGTCACTGTCCATCCTGTACTTAGTGCTGATGCAATGTGGCAGATCATCATGGAGGAGCATCTTGATGACCGCAAGAAAGATGGAAAACAAAATTGGTGCAATCACGCAGGCATGCTTTACGCCAGTTCGAATCGCAAAGGGCTCCGTAGCAGAGCCACTGCATAGGATGGAGGCAGTCATCTGGTCATGAAGGAGTCTTAGGATGGTGAAGAATTTCCCTAGGCAGCCAAACTTCAATCTTCCATAGAACCTTACAGTTAACAGAGTTGAAGGTTTTGGTCAAATCCATAAAGACCATATACAGTTCCTGGTGTTCTTGGCATTTTTCCGCGAGCTGCTGGCCTGGAAAAATCATGTCCATGGTGCCTCTCGATGGTCTGAAGTCAGATTGAGACTTGGGAAGGACTTCCTCTGCAAGAAGGAGCAGTCAGTCCAGCAGAATTTGTGCGAGAATCTTCCTACGATGGAGAGGAAGACAATACCTTGACAGATTCCAAAAACAGACATCTCAATTTTTTAAAAATGGTGACAATATTGTCGTTCCTTAGGTCAGTGGGAATTTCCTAAATGTTCCAGATTTTGAGAAACAGTGCATGGAGCTTGTTGATCATAGTTTGCCCACCAACTTTGAAGACCTCAGCTGGTATGCCATTAGGGCCAGATGTTTTGTTGTTCTTCATCTGTCTTATCGCCTGGTGGACTTCTTCAGAGGTCCAAATCTAGCAAATGCTTCCCTTACTGGGTGCTGCAGGGTGGATTGCATGGTTTCATCAAATAGTTTCAGGGGCTTTTAGTAGTGCTCCTTACAGTGATTTTTGATGGACTCATTTTTGAGGAGTGTATTGCCATCTTCAGTTCTAAGTACGGTGAATCCACAAAAGCTTGGTTCGTACCCAGCCTTGATTGCACTGAAGAAGCTCCTCATGTCATGATTGTCAATAAGTTGTTGGATTTCTTTCACCTTCTCCTATCCCAACATTTGTTTTTGATTTCTCAAATCTTCCCCTGGGCTTCAGTTTTTTGCCATCAAAAGTTCCCTGCTTCTGACTGGATGTAGGATGGTTTTGCCAGTCACAGAAAGCTTTTCTCTTTCTTTCCAATTGAGGAAGGCTTTGATCTCATTGTTGTTTTCCTCATACTAGTCCTGATGGTGTTAGGTGATTAAAGTCAGTTGATTCCATTCAGGCCGGATGCATGGTCTCCTTTAGAGGTCGCCAGTCTTCCTCAACACAAGTGTTATCATTTTCAGTCCTAAGATTGGCGAGTTTCTTGCTAAGATATGTTTGGATGGCTTTGTGGTATTTAGGGATGTGAAGGCATTTGATGTTTTACTGTCTGTGGACTAATTTGGGTTGCTTTCAATGTTTTTAATATTTCAATGTTTTCAATGCTTTTAATGGACATGATTTAATGGACATGACTGATCTCACTAAACAGTGATCAGTCTAGCAGCCATTGGCTCCACTCATGACATGTGTGTTATCCTCTTTTGGGATGATAGTCAGGATTACATTAGTCATCATAAAACTGTTCTTTCTGTTCCTCCTTGGCATAAAGTTTTGCACTAATGATGGTAGGAAACAAATTGTTGGTCAGTTGCGGGTGGAGAGTCATGAGGCACTCGTTAATGTCAACAGGGAATTTGGTCATTCGGCTGCCAATCTGGTTCTTATTGGTGAAACCAACACCGTGTATTTGCCTGTCGTCTGCACCATTTCATAGATGCAGGATATTGACTGCCATGGCTCAAGCAGTGGCAGATTAGGGTGGTAGGTCTGTGTTGTGTCAGGGTTGATGGCAGATTATGGTTTGCTTAGGTTGGCTTGGATAGGAATGATCCTATCTCAGGCAGGGAGTTGGACTAGATGATTTCTGGAGGTTCCTTCCAGCCCTGCTTCTGTATGATTCTATGGTCCAGAAATTATGTTAGAGGCAAAGATTTCTTAGGCTGATATCCTTTATTGGACCACCTATGTAGATGGGATAAAGTTGGACAAGCTTTTGAATGCAAGACATTTTGTCAGGGACATCTGATGGAGGTTATCTTGCATTCAAAGGCTTTTGTAACTTTCCAACTACATAGCTGGTCCAATAAAAGATATCACCCTAAGAAACCCTTGCCTCTCACATTATAGCATAAGGAAATTCAAAAACCAAAAACAATTTTGTGTATGCATCAGAATGCTTTTGCAACAGATCTGGTGTTGTCTATTTATGAATGCACTCAGCTGATTTCAGCCTGCATAGGACGGTACAAATTCCAAAGTTTCAGTAATATAGAAAGTTCCGATTTTTGTATAGGAAATTTATTATTATAAGTTCATTCATGATGCTTTCACATCATTGCTCATGCTTATACCCTCAAACAATGTATAACACATGATTTTTGAAAGTAAAGAAGAGAAAACAACATTGTTATATCCATGAATGTCAATTATAGCTGTAGATATTCCAAACAAACAAAAGCCCTATATAATAAATGGAACAGTGTTTAAGGATTAGTAGCATCCAACACAATCCCTTTAATAGTTTTATCAGATAATACATTAGAATAACATGTTACTGTAGTATGCTGTATTGTATCATTATCATATTTGGGTGTCATAATTTCCCTTCTCCCAGGAACTATTAAGATAAAGTGGTAACCCCTAAATTTGTGTTAAACATGGAAAATTAACTTAGAATATGCAATATTCCCTTGCATCTTTTTTCATTTATGATAGAAAATGCTGTAAAAACCCAAATATTGCAAATGGCTGAGGAGAACTTACATATTACTTAAATGATTGGCAAAACATTAAACATGACCTTTGTGGCTTCAGTTTTGTAGCATGGCAGTAAGCTTGACCTTATTCCAGTGCTGCCTACTAAATTATATGGCCTGCTGTTGTCCTCTGCATTGCAGATTGTGTTAAACTTTACTACAATGGACCTGTACAAGAGCAGTCTCTGCTGGTATGACTATATTGAAGTAAGAGATGGCTACTGGAGAAAATCGCCTCTGCTCGGTAGGAAACTGTTTTCCCATTGCAGTTATTTTTCCTCAATGTACAGCTACAAGATGAAAACTAGATTCCTATCTTGATCCTTGCAATATCTTTGCTTATTTGGCTAAGTACAGATGTTCAAAAAGCCCAAGGTGGAATCGATCAAACCTACGTGGGTTTCTGTAAGCAGCGTAGGTTAGATTGGGAGCAAAAAGAATACCCGGGGGGGTGGGGAGAGTATGCAGGCTGCCTGCACTGGCTAAGGGCAGCAGGTTGGGGGCACTCAAGATGTCTCCCAGCATGTCCCATGGGCTCCCTGGGCAGCTGGAGAATGCTGAGCACCACTAAGTGGCTGGTCCACTCCTAATCAGGTATTGGGCACAGGTGAAAACATTTCCTCCTGCTGTTCCTGTGGCTGATATGACACGGCAGTGGAGGAAGGCATGTTTGCACATTCCCTGCAGCCTAGTTAGGCTCTGGCTTCATAGACCTGTGCCTACTCGCAGGGTCATGAAGGTCCCTGGGTGGGTGTGCAGGAACCCATCCAGGGGCCCCCATTCCTCTCATGAGTGGGCACATCCCCCTGGAGCTGGGGGCAGAATCAGAACCCAAATGGTCTGCAGGGCACAGCTGAGCATCCCTCCACTCACTGCCATGTCACGTCAGCCACAGGCACCCATCAGCTGCAGGCAGGCAGCGGGGGGAGGTATGCTTGCCAGTGTCGTGCAGCCTGGTTGGGCTCTGCCTCCAGCTCTGTGGGGCTGTGCCTGCTTGCCAGAACATAGGGGGCATTTACACACATGCTCTGGGAGTGGGGCTGGATGCTTTAATTAGAGTGGCTCCACAAGTTGTTCCAATTAAAGTGCCTGGAGCATTACATGTGTCAGTATCCCTGCATTGAAAAATGGTACAGGGGTGCTTTAACTTAGTTAAAGCCATCATTTTTCAGCACAGGGATGCTGATACACATGCTGGAGTCTGCTGGAGTACGGCAATTACTATGCTCCATCAGACCTGATTAATTGAGTCTGCTGCAACGTGCTGTAATTACAGCACATCAGAGCAGCCTCACTGTATGTGTACAGGTGCCCAGGGGTCTCTGGGTGGGCTCCCACACCTATCCAGGAACCCCTATGCCTCTGTGACTGGGCACAATCCCATGAAGCCAGGGCCTAACCAGGCTGCAGGGCACAGGTGCGCACACCTCCATCCTCTGCCTGCCTGCAGCTGAGAGTTGCCTGGAGGCAGGAGGCAGGGCTGAGGAAAGGGTCTGTACTGACTTAGCTTTGTGACAGCCCAGGGACAGTCTGCTGGGCTCTCAGCCAGAGGAGCTGAGCACAGGACTAGTGAGGGCCTGCAAAGGAACCCGGGGTGCTGGCAGACAGCAACCTAACATGAATCAATAGGGAATCTGGTACAGAAGTTCAATGCATTGAACTTAAATCAAACTTAAATCAATTAAGTTTGAGGGCACATTGATCCAGGTCTATCTTAGACCAGATTCTGCCATTTTAAAGCCAGTCTACGTGTGCCAAAGTTCTGTTCCGTTACAGGTGTAGACTGATTTCTAATCGCTTATACCAGTGAAAGAGTAATGTCTGTATCTGGCCCTTCAGAAGTATCTAAAATAGATAAATAAATCTGTCTTAAGACTGTGCTGCTAGTGTGCATGATTGTTACACCTGTGAGTGGGTGTAAAGTTCTGATTCACAGCTCTGTCTCTGTAGCTTTTCAGGAGAGCAACTTTAGTTCATATAATAATGGAGCTGACCCCAATGAAAGTTTTTTGCAAGTCAGTAATTCAGTCCACAAATCATGGCTAATTCACATAAAAATATACACAAGTTCTTAAGTAGATACTTTAAATATGAAAAAGGAGACCTGCAAAATAGATTTTAAGAATAAATGTCTACTGCAGTATTTCTGCATATTAACTTACTAAGCTGTTAGGTTTGGGGATAGAAATATAGGAATACTTTTTTGCCAACGCAGAAGAGCATGTGCTCTCAGTGTGCATGATTGGTAATGAACTTCTTTTGACTAGGACAGGAGATATAAAGTTCTATTTCTAAGCTTTGTTTGTAGCTTTTCTGTTGTTGTTAGGAGAAAGGAACTTTTAGTTTATATCGTGTTTTGTGGCCAGTAGTTTCTATAGTATATGCCTCCACTCTTGGCCTTTTGCTTCAGGCTACATTCCAGTATAGAACAATGTTGTTTTTAAACTAGAAGAAATCTGAGGTGTTACATTTTTGCTCTTTCAACCAGTACAATTTACACCAAATTTTAACTGTGGAATTAGACACAGATATTTGACTGAAATTTACTATATGGTTTTTAGTATATTTCACTGGATGTAATTAAACATATGTAGAAACAGATACACTGATACCCAGAACTGCTTACTTGGAGTGTATATTTACAAATGTATACAAAATATGTCCATATATATGTCAGTGTATAATAATTTACATTGCCACATATATGACAGCAGTATTTATGTCTATCTTATAAATAGCATATATCTCAGATTTTGACATCATCATCTGTGGCCTAGCCACTAATGAAAAGTCTTTGATAACTACTATATCAAACCTTACCTTTTTTATATTTAAGGTATGTCAGATAAACTTTGTATCTGACCAAATTGGAATTGTTACTCCTCTCAGAATGTCTACCAGACTCGGTCCCTCAAGGGAGATATGTGGAAGATTGCCTTATTCTACCTTATATCCTGATAGGGTTTAGGCATTAGCTAGGTAATGGCATTCTCAGCTGTATCAAAACCAAGGCACTTCTGGCAAAGTGTTAGGTCTAATATTACACTACAATGAAGATATTTGCTTTGTCTCCAGAGCATACTAGTGAACACCCTCCTCCTCCAAAAGTATTCAGTGTACGTGCCTTTTCAGTGCAGCACTAAGTGCATGCCATAAATTCTCTCTCTCAGGTGTATTTATTGACATATGCTCAGCATTAATTATATCCTTGTGAGGTATAGAGTTCATGGAGTAGGTGTGGCATGCCTTCTTGGGCTGCCTCCTAACACAGTCCTTCGGCATTGCAGTCATCTGCCAGTGTGCATTATGTTCATTCTTGGAACAGTGATGGACTTAAAGACTGGCATTTTATGACCTACTATGGCTAGAAACAAGAACCTTCCACTGTTAAGAAGAAAAGACTCTCAATTTAGTAGTGGAATCTCTGCTTCGGGACTTATAGAATATATGATAAAGCTTCTTAGCTTTCTGTTCTCACAACGACAACAGAAAAAAATCAGTAAAACAAAGGACAAAAGAGATGGAGTAGGTATAGTCCGGACAAAAAAGGAAATGCAAGTAAATCGTAAAAAAAAAAAAGGGCGGGGGGGGGAAGGAATGTAGAAAGGAATAAAATAAAAACCAGCAAACAGAAATTACACCTGACTCCTCGGAAGGAGTGGAAAGGAAAATTAGTGATTTTGTCTTTTAACTTTTTTGCACTCGCATGCTATGTTGTTGGACAGTGCTGAAGTGACTGCAGACATCATAATACTTGCTTTTGCTCTTTTAAAATTAATAACTTTCTAAATATGGAAACTGTAAAATGCAATACTCCTTGGCAAACCCTTTAAGAGCTTTGAAGGTGGCCTCATACTAAAAGAACCCAAGAATTATAAAAGATAATTCTATTATAATAAGATCAGGGGAAGGGTGTATTAATATTTAAGCACTAAACTGCAGAAACGTGTGCTTAACTTTAAGCATGTGAGTAATTCCATTGAAGGCATTCAGATAGCTCTTGTTTATAAATGTGTACAAGTGTTTGCAGGACTGGGGCTTTAAAGCTGATATAAAATGCACTTACTTGTTGCTTGTTTTTAGGTAGGTTCTGTGGTGATAAACTGCCTGAAGTCCTTGCATCTACTGACAGCAGGATGTGGATAGAATTCCGTAGCAGCAGTAATTGGGTAGGAAAAGGTTTTGCAGCAGTTTATGAAGGCAAGTCACTTTGAATAATAAAGAAGATAGAATTTTATGGATAAAGATAAGGAAAAATGATTTTAATATATATCTTATGGACCATTAATATGAAAACATGTTCTTAATATTGAAATATTTTGTAGTATTAATTTAATAGATATTCTTTTTTAATTGGCAGTATGACTATATAACAGAGATCTTCTTTTCTAATGATATGAGTCGTCATATTTGAAACTCACTTTAGCTTTCCTGAGTCCTATTCTTTAGCCCATGCCAAAATTTCTACATGGAGATTACAGCATATAAGGACATTTCTATTTGTCTTTGTTCAGTTGTGTTGGGTATATAGGTCCTGATTCTGAACATATGTTTTTCTGTAACTTTACTTATGTTAGTTGTTTAACTGGAGTCAGACTCAGGTGAAGACTCATAGATTACTGTAGAGAATGAAGCTTCTGCCTTAGTCTTCTCTTTTTTTATGGTAAGTTCCAAATCAGGATGTAGTAAAAGGCATATAAAAAGTACAATAGCTTACCTATTTTGATGTTTTTAAGATCTTTATGAATGTGTAAAAATACACAGCCCCTAAAAGACTCCCTGTAAAATGTTCAGTAGCTTAGTTGACCTTGGTTTCAACAATTTGACCTTGGTAGCATGTTTTTTCCTAGTATAACCCCATCACCAACTTTACAGCAAAGGTACAAAAAATATCAGCTCTAGAGGAAAACATGTCAGTATCGACCATATACTTAGATTGAATTTTATGCTTTCCTCAGCAATTTGTGGAGGTGAGATCCACAAAAATGAAGGCCAGATCCAGTCTCCTAATTATCCTGATGACTACAGACCAATGAAGGAATGTGTGTGGAAAATAACTGTGTCAGAGAACTACAATGTCGGATTAACCTTCCAGGCATTTGAGGTAAAGCCTTTTAACTCATCTCAGCAAACCATTTAGTGGATAAATGACAGTGGCATTTTAAGGGAATCCTCATTAAACCAATGAAGAAACAAAGAATTCTGTAAGAAAAATAACCTCTGAAGTCAAATTTTGCTGTACTTGAAACCTTTCCTGTTGCAGAAATTTTCAAGAAGATTAAAAGGGTTTTATGTTATCTGTGCTATTTGAATTGGAATGTTTAAGCACTGACAATAGATTCTTTTCACAAAATGTATAATCCCATTCTGCTAGGTTGCTTTAAAGGTCTATTAAATAAAAGGCCTGTTATTTCTTTCCTAAATCTAATTGTGAGGGTTGGGATGGGGGTTGTCTTTCTGCAAATAAACCACTATTTCTGCCTGTATTATGTACTCTGATTTTCTTTTTAAAAAGCCAATCCTTTAAAGTGGTCTAGCAGCACATGTTTAGAGAAATAATACTGTGGTGATTTACCATTTAATATCTCTGAAGTATTTCTCTCTCTGTATGAATGTATCTCTGTGTTGCTATGAAATTACACAGGCCAGTAAACTTACCTGTAACAAGGACAAGTGATATTTCAGACAACCCCTATGCATCGTGTCTGTACTAGTTTGGAGACTTCAGTTAAATTGAGTAATGCTCTTGTTTCTACTTGTTTTTTGTTCAAATATTTTACAATATTATTGACTTGACTTTAAAAACAACATGCATCTTTCTTTATTATCTTTTTTTTCAACATAGTGTTCATGATCCATATATAATCCTGATCTTGCAGCCTATAAGACCATGTAACACCTTGTAAAACTACTGCAAGTTTGTGGAGTGGAACTGGAGTTAAGCCTTACATGAGCAAATTTACCAGCAGTGATGAACATAAACTTTACCCAAGAAGAGGTTCTCATAACTGTTTACCTGCAGCCCCTTATCTTTGCCATGTTTTAAAATGAAGATCCCATACTGCACAGGACAGGATTTCCCTTTTTTCCCCAATGATCTTTTCACAGACCAGTGAGGTTTCCAGTGGCCTGATTCACCCAAACTAACCTGGTTACCCAAACTAACATGTCCATATCTGCCTTTTGAACACTTCTAAGCAGTCTTTATTTTCTGCAGCTATACAAGTCCTAATGATATCCTTCTAATAATGAAGAGTTATAATTATAAGTCTGTTATAATTAGTATGGATCAGGGTAGCACTATGGTATAAGTATTACACAAGATTATTCTATACAGTCAAGCAAAGCCTTTCTATCAATAGTCATTCTAAGGGATAGGGTGGCAGTTTTGGTTTTTATTATAACCTGAGATAAATCAGTTTGCTGGTTTTGACAAGACAAAGACAAGTTTGTCCCTTTACTATGTATAAACTAAATAAGGTATATAGAAGTCAGTGGTTTTATTGAGAGTATTGCTTCTCAAACCATTTATGGGTTTAGTGTTGCCTCTCGTTTCAAGAATTTTTGCTTTAACTTCTTCATGTGCTCAAGGGTTTGACGCAGGAAGTTTTGGGAAAAGAAATAAAGATACATAAGTGATGAAACAAAGAAATTAAATGAATTCTGGATTCCCTTCTGTTAAATAAATAATAATAAAGCCCTCTTCACAGCTGTACTCATGTTAAGAGCTGGTTGCAATTCCTCACCTATTTTCATTTTGTTCCTAATGACAGGCAGTCAGGTTTCAGGCATGTATATGTATCCACTACTAATTAAGAAAATTATATTAAATCTTTAGCCAAAGGCACATTCTTTTTATATCTGTAAGGCCAGGCTGAAATACAGATTGAGGCATCCACATGGGGCTGAGATAACTGAGTCAGAAACTGAAATCTTGAAAAGTTGCCACCTATCCCTGGAGACACCCATTTTTTTTTTATCTTCTTGTTCCCCAGGCTTTCTGCTTCTACTCATGCCTACACAGACCTTAGTTTTAACAGAACTGAGCACCTCCTCACTAGTATTAGGTCATGTCTAAACTTGACTGGGATTAAAGAAAAAGGTATGCCTCGAAATATCTCCTTTGAAGGGCTCAGTCTAGTAGGCTTTCTCAGAGGAGACTTAACACATGCCTTTTGGATTGGTGTGACAGACAAAAATGCAGTGGAGGTTGTTTCTTTCTTTTAAAAGCAGTGGGGGTATTGCTCCTACTTATCAAATAGGTTCATAGTTAGTATGCTCACCCAAGATGTGGGAGTCCCAGTTTCTCATCTTTCTCTCATAGTATTCAAACACATATCTCTTACCTCCTTCAAGGATGTCCTACACACATGACAAAAGGCTATTTTGGAATGGAGTCTTGTCTAGGAAAGAGGGGTACTCCCTTAACCTCCTTTTGAAACTGTTCCACTCTGCAAAAAAGAGTCACTGTGTGAGAAGGAAGGAGTATGATTTTCTTTCTTACTGATTAAGGCACTTGTGTGGAAGGATGGAGACCTATATTCCCATCCCCACTCCAAGGACTGCTTACGTATTTTACCCAATGATTGTTCAGTGTTGGTGTATCCTCAGGAGGGAGAAAGGGAGTTGGGAAAGGAAGAGTAGTTGAATCTCTAAAGGCAGAGGAAAGAGCAAACCATATGTACCCCACATCCTGAGTGAGTGCCATAACCACAAGGCATTCACTCAAATGAGTGACCAGTTTTAAGTCCTTCTCTATTTTTTAAGTAAGTCACGTAAGTGCCTAAGCTTTATTCAGGTATATGAGAAAGGAAATATGGATGGGGGTTTGGCCAGACTGAGCCCCTCTCCTCAGAATGTCCTACTGAATAGCTATAGATATCTTCCAGTTGAATACCTGGTTGTTTTTTGATCCCATTTTGAAGTGCCTAACTCTCACCATAGTTTGGGAAGCCTAACTCAAGGTTCTGGATTCCAGTCCAGGGTCTCTTACACTTTCAGTCTTATATGCCAGTGTGGATCAAAAATAATGAAGGACTGAGCAAAGAAGTATTGTAATCTGTTCATGAGAAAATTATGTTTCTGTCCTTTGAAAGGTGCATTTAAGTGTAATGAATTCTGATTATCTGGACATAATGCAGGAAAATAACTTTATAAATAACCTTCACTCTATAATTACACTGCCAGAAAAGCCAAGAACTTTAGACTATATCATGGAGTCATCTTGTTTTGCCAACTGTGCATTTGGCATTGCAGCTTCCAAAGAGTGTAAGATTGCCCATTTGTCTTTGGTTCCATGATGGGGGACCATTATGGAACCAAGGACAAATATACTAGAAAATGTCTAGGCAGGGCAGGATAAACATCATTAACTCCACTTCCTTTTTTTTCTCAGTGTTAGTCATGCCCTACAATGATGCATTTTAACAACTATCAGTAAGTCTATATATACTTTTTAAAATCCTTTTTTACATGATTTTTTTTTTTATTTGTACTCAATCTTACTAAAGGGACAAGGAAGTCAGAAATTAATCCAGGGTCATCCAGTGTTAGTTCTGCCCTTGTGAAAGTAGTTTCATTAATCTCAGTGTATTCTGAGTTCATTTATCTTTGCATAAATCAGGCAAGTGCATTTTCTCCTATTTTATGAATAACAAGTAGTTAAACATGAATTCTTCAGTGATAATGAAAAAATCATCCCTTAGGTGCATTTTGGCTATGGCAATAAGGAAAGTGGCTATAAAATAAAATTCAGTTCAAATCTTCTCTGGAAATACAGCTGACTGTGGATTTCCTATATCAAGACTGATCAGTGTGCTCCTTACTTTCTTTATGAATTCAGATAAGGCAATAAGTAAAAGTGGTCAAGAATTTTTTGACAAGCTGCAGCTATCCATGGAACGATCCATGTAAATGACACCTTTGTCAAGAAGGTTTCAAATATTCAGGGTATGTTTTTTTTTTTTTTTTTCCCCTCTATCACTAACCCTAAATACTCTGTATTCCACTGTTGGGGCACTTGCAGGGGGTCTGAGTAGACCCAGGTTCAAGTCCCTGCTCTTTCTAAATCAAAGTGAATGCAGAAGGGAAGACTGGGACTGGATCCTTCTTACCTCATCTGAGTGCTGCACCATGAGTCTAAGTATTCTGGCAGGTTTCTGTGGGGTTTTTATTTACTTATTTAATATTTGGGGGGAAACCCTATGAAAAGTCTTATTTTAGTCCAGAAAAGTTGGAGATTTTGTTTTCTTGGCATTCCAAGAAACAGGTTGCTTGCCTCAGTGAGTCCATAAACCTCACTTAATTTTTCCTTGGGATTACCATCAGCTAATATGGCAAACATTACCAGCCTGTTACACTAAACAGTATATAACACACAAGATACTAAAATTATAAGTGTTCTATGAGATTAGAATGTATGCGATAACGGTAGGTTTTATACTAACAAGTTAGTATACATTGACCATCATTTAAATGCATATTTACAATATTTGCCTTTATCATTTGTGGTTTGAAAGGGAAATGCTAAATAATGTGATAAATTTGTTACTCTACTTAGCAGTAATTGTCCAACTTTTAATGGAATCTGGATTTTAATAGTATGTGCGCCCTGATATGGTCATGCTGATAAATAAATCATGAAATCAGTGTGGCCCCGCAATAGAGCACTGTATTGAGACTTGGTTTTGACTTGTATTGCTAGCTCTGCTAATGCCCTTAGACCATGGTGATAATGATGCTGAACTCCCTTTTAAAGTGCTTTGAGACTTCATGGGAAAAGTGCTATAATATTATCATTATTATTTACCAGCCACAACATTCCTGTGATATGGGCAAGTGCTGGAAGTATTTTTATCCCATTTTCCAAATAGGGAAACTAGTCCATAGAGTAAAATTTTCCAAATATGCACTGTATTTTTTTTCCACAGGAAAATTCTTGTGCTATCCTTAGCAAACCCATGCATAGTTAAAACAAATGGAAGCTTATTTGGCTGTTCTGACATGCAGAAGAACTTTCAGAGGCTGGATACAATACTTTCTAAGCTAGATACAATCCTCAGATGGAGGTGGAAAGTTAGGAATCTTGGAATGCTTGATCTTTACTCTTCTCTGTATGACAGAAGGATTGTATATCAGAAAGCTGACCTGAACTTGTTCTGTTCTTCTTAGCCTGTTTATGTCACTTATTTTTTAGATCCTCTTGAGATTTAAGGTGTCAGAAGAATGGGGTAAATGAATGCAAGGTTTTTTTTATATTGGTATATGAGGCAAAGTGAGTTTTCTGACACTGATGCCATGGTCTGAGCCACAGCAGCCCCTTTCTCTAATTCCCACAGCCACTTGACATCACTTCACCTTGCATGCCCTTTCTGGTTATTGCTGCAAATGTCTCTATCTTAGAGATTTCTCTAGCTTTTTTTCCCTTCACCCCAGTCCTGTCATGTTTCTCTTCTGGGTTTCCTCAGGAGCCTTCAGCAACTGATGATTTATACTACTAACACAGTTATAGCCTTGTTTCTAAAAATTAAAGCATGTTTTATTTGTGAACAGTTTTCATGATTCTTTTCACCCACATGTAATTTGAAACAATGAGGTTTTTAGTTCTCCAATAAATAAAGTTTATAGGCCCAATCCAGTTGCCACTAGGCTCAGCAAGAATCATCTTATTAATGTAAATAGGTTCTTAAACCTCTAATGGGAAGCAAAACAGATTTTTGCAGCCTATCATAGCAGACTCTTGTGTAGCAGCACTGCCAGATATCATAGAATCATAATGTCCAAAAATCTGAGGTACAGATTAGGAAAAAAATGTCAAACAAATCCTCTCTTATTTGGTGCCAAAAGATTTCAATATCAGTTATTGCTTCTCCAAAAATGCTATATTTATCCCCTCTTTTATGTTTTCAGGTGTTGTTACTTAATCTCTAAATATCATTAGTACTGGCACCACTTGCGGTAGTACTGAACTAAAATATTAATATAGTAAAGTGATCAACTTACATGATTTTTTTAGTGTAAATCAATAGCACTTTATAAATTGGTTGATCTTTATACTCTTAGATGTTTAGCAATTTACCACTGTCCAAAATAGATTTTTATTTTTCTTTCTCTGCCAACAATGAAAAGTGATCATCAAAAAGGAAACTCAAGCATTTTTCAATGTGTGTTGGGCACATGTAATTTAGACCTGCATTTGGCCTATAAAAAATAATAATTTTTAAACTCCCTTTTTGAGTCAAATAATGTTCTAATAACACAGAAAAAGATGTTAAATTACAAGAGTTGTCAAATGCCTTTATGCTGTAATAAAACCAAGATGTTAAGAAAACCCTACAATCATACTATTGATTTCAATCGCTTATAGAACTTTTCTCCCTACATCTGACTATAACAGTGGGTTTTTTATGTATTGATGTTAATAACATTTTGCAAAAGTTGTACATACACTAAATGTAATCATTGAAAAAAATCTAAGGTTAATATTAACATTTGGAATATGATGCTATCTGGTTAAAACATACCCTTTAGAAAGCTAAAAACCTGTTATAGGATTTGAACCTTGACTTTAGCAAGGCTTTTGCTATGGTCTCCCACAACATTCTTGCAAAAGAGCTAAGGAAGTACAGGTTGGATGAATGGACTGTAAAGTGTATAGAAAAGTGTCTTGCTCAATGGTTAGCGGGCAGCCGGTATCAAGTGCAGTGCTCCAGTGGCCAGTGCTGAGGTCTGTCTTGTTCAGTATCTTCATCATTGACCTGGAAGATAAGATGCAGTGTATCCTCAGCAAGTTTTCAGATGACACAAAGCTGGGGGGAATAGTAGATACACTGGCGGGTAGCGCTAGGATTCAGAGAGACCTAGCCAAATTGGAGGATTGGATCGAAAGTAATGTCTTGAGGTTCAATAAGGAGAAGTGCAAAGTCCTGCACTTTGGATGGAACAATCCCATGCACCACTACAGGCTGGGGACTGACTGACTAAGCAGCAGCTCTGTAGGAAAGGACCCCGGGGTTATAGGGGAAAATAAGCTGAATATGAGCCAACAGTGTGCCTTTGTTGCCAAGAAGGCTAATGGCATAGTGGGCTGCATTAGTAGGAGCATTGCCAACAGATTGAGAGAGGTGATTATTCCCCTCTATTCAGCATTGGTTAGGGCACATCTGGAGTACTGTATTCAGTTTTGGGCTCCCCACTACAGAAAGGGTTTGGACAAATTGGAGAGAGTCTAGCAGAGGACAATGAAAGCAGTTCGAGGGCTGGGGCATGTGATTTATGAGGAGAGACTGAGATAACTTGGCTTATTTGGTTTGCAGAAGAGATGATTGAGAGGAGATTTCATAACAGGTTTCAATGTGATTTCAAGAGGATGAATCTGGATTCTTCTCTGTGGTGGCACGTGACAGAATAAGGAGCAGTGGTCTCAATTTGCAGCAATGGAAGTTTAGTTTAGATATTAGGAAAATTTTCCTCACAAGGAGGGTAGGAAAGTACTGGAACAGTTTACCTGGAGAGGTTGTGGAATCTTCATCCCTGGAGGTTTTTAAGACCTGGCTAGACAAACTTTGGCTCAAACTTTGGGGGTTGGACTGGATGACCTCCTGAGGTCCTTTCCAACCTTAATTTTCTATGATTCTGTGATTTTGGATGTTCAGTTGGACATATGCCTCTGATTACATTAGCTATATACACACAACTCCTGTTCAAACCATTACTAGGAAGATTGTGCTCTAAATTATCTGGACCTTCCTTACTATGTATTCTAACTCTAGTTCTGATGCTGCTTATCATCAGAATACTTGGAGAAATGGGGCATTTAACAGATTGAAAATGAAATGACAATTTAAATATCAGTTCTGTTATTTCTTTCATTACTAATCATTTTAGAAGCGAATTTCTAATTCCATTCTGCTTCCCACACTATGAAAGGCCTGAAACGAATTATCCACTTCCTGATCCCCTCTTCACTACATATATTTTCCACACACATTTTGCACTACCTTGAAAATGGAGGGAGAGCATAAAATACATTTAATTTTATATCTACATAAACAATACAAAGGAACATGTTATATATTATGATGTATTTAATATTTAACTCAATAAAACTTAAACTTTTTATTCTGTTAAAAGCTAGCACCTTTTTTTTTTTTTAGACTTCCACATTAGAATGTACAGAAACATAGAGACCTCCCATTTAATTTAGATCAAACTTTTGGGGTTCACAAGCAGAGTTTTGTTTTCTATCTATTCCAAATATACTTTATCTTAACTGAGCTGTTATATAATATTTTAATGTTAAAATCATGCTTTTGTTTAAAAAAATCAATGTATTAATAAGCAGTATTATTAATAAGCAGTTGTATGTAATATGATCAGAGATCTATCCTTCATCAAAGTTTTTATTCAGTTATCAACAGAAAAGGATTTGTGTTTAGGAATGTGTAATGCCCATGGTTTAAAAAAATGTTTTTGATGTCTTTACAGATTGAAAGACATGACAACTGTGCTTATGACTACTTAGAAGTTCGAGATGGAACCAGTGAAAATAGTCCTTTGATTGGCCATTTCTGTGGCTATGATAAGCCAGATGATATTAGATCTACCTCCAATACCCTGTGGATGAAGTTTGTTTCTGATGGAACTGTTAACAAAGCAGGGTTTGCTGCTAACTTTTTTAAAGGTATTTATTAAAATACAGTTTATGGAGGATGGATCTGGCTCACAAGTCATAATGCAGAAGAATTAAAAAAAAATTCTGTTATGCTATGATTGATATTAAAGACAAAGCTTAGGAGGGGTATAAGTTAAAATTAATTTTAATTTCTATTCCTATGAGAATGAATTTGCCTAATTTGCCGTGGCCTTTTACTGCATATTATTACTGTAGTTGTGTATACTTTTGCAAGGTGGGAGTTAATGCCACTGCTGCTCATTGCCCTTTTCCCCTTCTGCTGATTTTAGTTACCACAGCTGCTAATGATATTAAATGCAGGTATCAAATTTAGGCAAGAATAGTTCAAGCAAATTAACAAACATGTAGATGAATTAAAGCACATTAACGCTGTATGTGTTGACTGATTTGGGACTAACTTTAGTCCCAAGTCAGTCCACAGACCGTGCTAATGGGCTTTAATACATGCACATGTAGACACCTGTGTAAACCTGCTTAATGCACATTAAGATAATGTGCATCAAATTTCGGCATGCTTAAATGCATGTGTAAAACACCCCTAATATCCTCCATACACTCCAAAGAGGTTTGGGGGACAGTGCCTTGTATAGCATGTTTCCGTTATCATTCCACATGCATCTACACTGGTCAGCCCACTGCAAGCATAGTGGCAAGGTCCACCCAATCTACACCCTGTCCTGCCTTCCTGGATAGGATGGGGAAGTGAAGCATGTGGCTCTGGCTTCCCCTCCACTTGGCAGCCTGTGGTGCACCAAGTGCATGCACAAAAGTAAGGGGACAGCCATTTATCCTCTTGTGTGGTCACAATGGGCTAGTGATGATTAAGCTTGTACCATCAATCTAAACTCTGCAGTAGCACAGTGAAAGCTGTAGTTGTAAAAGTAGGAGGGAAAGGGTTGTTTTTGTTATATTGTTTAATTTCAAAAGAAAGCATTCTCCATGTTTGTCACTGTGTAATGCCATATTTCTGTACCTCAGGTATATTTGGCCTGGATATAATGAGCATATTTTAAAGCTAGAAGAGTTAATACTGTTTTCCTTTTTTCCTGCTGTATCTTTTTCTCTTTAATATCAGGAGAATCAAAACCTGGAATTTGAGGATTCCATTAATCTGGTTTTGAGTATGAATACAGGATAATGTACAAATTCATTCTGTTGAAGATAAAGTGCCCTTCAGCCGACCCCGATGTGGATTTCCAATCATTCTCTCAGTACTTTACACAACCTTTAGATTGCTGCAGCCTAAATTATTGAATGGAAGCTTATAAATGAGGTCTGCAGCTGTCAGTTGCTATTGTTGTGAAAAAGGAAAACATAAGCTTTATTTTCTCATTGCAGGTCCATAACAATTTAAAAACACTGTAGTCAGCAGACATGATGTGTTATTTAGTACAAGTTACAATGGTGTGCATGCAACAAGCTGGAGATCTATTTAGTTAGCTGTGAAGAAGGTAAAGACTTATTAATTAAGCATTTTCCATCGCTTTCTATCTTGATAGAGGAAGATGAATGTGCCAAACCTGACAATGGAGGCTGTGAACAGCGGTGTGTGAATACTCTGGGCAGCTATCAGTGTGCTTGTGATCCTGGGTATGAACTTGCACCTGATAAAAAGAGTTGTGAAGGTACAGTATGTCATTAGGTCTAGGGACAGACATTCAAAAAGCCTGAGCTTGAATTGATTCAATCTTTGCAGCTTACTGTAACCTGGCTAGGCTAAATCAGTTTTGTAACCAGACAGACATCCCAGAAATGCAGGCACATGCCTGCAGTGGCTCAGGCTAGATGCCGGAGGGCACTAGAGTAGCTTTCCCTTCCTTCAACAGAACTGAGCTGAGGTGGGTATGGCCAGGCTCTGGCAGGAACTCTGATTAGCCCAGCAGGGAATTTATAACAGTGTTTATCACCCAATTAAGAAAACAACAGAGGGACAGTACCAGCTACTTGTTGATTCTGCCTGTTGATTCAGCATGGACCATAGCCAGTATGTGGTCTGCTAGCTAATACATAGACACCTCCTCAGCAAGGCAGAGGGGAGGAAGGAATTCTTGATTAGCAGGGAGTGGTGAGGGGAAGGGGGAAGCAGCCTGCAGTCTCTGTTGAGCTCCAGCCAGAGAGCATGCTGAGATCCTGGGGGTGTCTGGTTTATCTTAAACCAGTAGTGGGTGTGGGACAGACATTGCATAAACCAGTTTGACCCAAATCAGTTAAGTCTGATTTATCTCAAACCAGTTTCAGCTATTTTCAAACTGGTTTATATGCACTGAGCATCTGTTCTGTTACAGGTTTAAATCAGTTTCTGATCACTTAAACCAGTTTATGTGTAATGTCTGTCCCTAACCTAGTTGTTAAGGTCCTAGATTACATTTTACAAAGCCATTTTACAGTATGTTTTTCATGTTCTGTGACTTAAGCAGAAATTTGTCTAGGTATGAGTATCCACTTGAGAAAACATTGAGATAGCTTCATGCTAGGAAACAGTAGTATGTCTATAACATATTACTGCCTTTCTATAATAGTCTTATTCATTGATTGTAAATTTATCCTGTTCAGGCTTTATTGTCAGTAGAATGATATACAGTGGAGTCTGGTTAATTTGTACTTTACTGATCCACTCTATAATTTCACTTCACAACAGTGTAGTCTTTCCCCATGCATTAGGAAAGATTTACTCACAGAGCAATATATTGAGGTATAAAATATAATTTGTCATCAAAACTATTGATTAAGAACAAGGAAATCAAAATATATATATTTCTATAAATCAAAATATATAAGGTCAGCACTATCGTTTATGAAAATAGTAGAAATAATATGAAGTGAGTTAAAAAACACCAGTCAATTCAAACATGTTATATTTTATCTTTGTCTGAATGTTGTAATATGTCTGAAAAAGTGCAACTTCCTTTAGATGAAGTTAAAACTACAATTTCTAAATTCTCTAGATATGTGAACAGATTTATGAGACAATTAATTTCTGTTTAGTTCCCTCATCTTTTTCTTGCCAGAATAATAGGCATGTATGAGGCATTTTAGTTCCTTTTAGGCCATTGACAATGAAAACATATGGTAGTTCATAAACCATGATTTTTTTCCCAATTTTTTCAATGTGTTTCAAAATGAGCCCGTATTCCAAAAGTTCCTTATAACAAGGGCTAAGTACAGACAGTCAAAATGCCTTAGGTTGAATTGATTCAATCTTTGCAGGTTAGTCCTAAACTGTGTAGATTTAAACAGTAAGCAAGTGAACAGACATTCACTTTTGATTCCAGAAATTTAGCCACATGCCTGCAATTGCCAATGCCAGAAGCTGGGAGGTGCTAGAGCATGCCTCTTTGCTTGGCTGGAGCAGAAAGCTTGGGTCAAAGCTAGCCGCCCACCCTGTGGGGCGGGGGGGGGAGGGGACTTTGGGAGAGGAAGATATTTAGGAGGAAGTACTTCTGAGTGGTGCTACATTAGCTAGTACCACAACCAAAAGAGACCTGAGGGTCATGATCAACTATAAAATGAACACAAGCCACCAGTGCAATGCTATAGTTGGCAAACCGAACAACACTGGCACGCATCAACCGATGCGTCTCAAGTGAGACTAAAGATGTCATCCTCCCACTTTACTCAGCACTGGTGAGTCCTCAGCTGGAATACTGTATCCAGTTCTGGGTGCAGCAGTTCAAAAGGGATGTGGAGAAGCTGGAAAGAGTTAAAAGGAGGGCCACATGAATGATTAGAGGTCTGGAGAGCAGACAATATGAGGAGAGGCTGAGGGACTTGGGGCTGTTCAGCCTGGAGAAGATAAGATTCAGAGGGGATTTGCTGGCAGCCTTTAAGTATACAGTATAAGGGGCAAACATCAGGGACTAGGATAACACCTGTTCACCAAGGCACCCCAGGAGAAGCCTAGGAATAATGGTCATAAAGTGATAGAGGGTTGCTTCAGATTAGACATTACGAAAAACTACTTTATGGTTCACATGTCCGTAATCAGGAATAGACTCCCCGCAGAGGTGGTACAATCATCTTCCCTGGGATCTTCAAAAGACTACTGGATACATGCCTTGCTGGGGTCATCTGACCTGAGCAGTCTTTCCTGCATGGAGGCTGGACCTGATGATCTCTGAGGTTCCTTCCATCCCCTAATTTCTGTGAACCTATGAATCTTACCACTTGCTTACTAGCTGGAGGCTGAGTTCTGATGAGAACTGGTACAAACTGGATGAAAACAGACATCACCTTTGTGATGCCATAAACATTTTGTGGTGGCACAAAATGAGAGCAAAAAGATATACATACCTGCTGTCATACTACAAGTGCTTGAATTTGTGGCTGCAAGAAAAAGTTGTATTAAATTTGGCCACTTTATTTGTCTGCTTATGGCAGAAGAACTTGGGCTGTGTGAAGCTGCCTGGGCTCTCCTGACTCCTGGGGGCAGGAGCTCTGTGGGTTTGAGAGGCAGATTCAACCCCCTCAAGCCTTGGGAGTTCCAGACTTGGTTTCCAGCCTACCGAGTCCCACCCCCCTAGGGGACATGTCTGAGGTGTGGGGAAAGTCAGGGCTTTGGGATGTATGTCTGCAGAGGGACCTCAGTATGATTCCCCACTCTGAGTTTGCAAGTGCATGGGGGGAAATCCCTTACAAAGTGATTTTCCTCTAGGCACCTACAAACCCAGGGCAGGTACCTGAGTTTTACCTGCCTGCAGATGCACCCTACGTTGCACCGTGCATGCCCAGAAGAGGCATTGTGTTTGATCCAGCTTGCCCAATGTCTGTATAAATCATGCACTTCAGCAGGGCTTTTTTGACACTTTATATAATAGCTGATTGAATCAGCTTTAGATAAAAGCACCCAAAAGCCCCCTTGAAGTGCATGATCTATACAGATGCTGCGGAGCCGGTTTGACCTAACATACAGGTAAAAGATGGGGTTTTTTTGGTTTTTATTTTTCATATCTATCAGCAGCCATAGTAATGCTGATAGAGTACCACAGCTACTGTGAGTACCACAGATGGAGCAGAGCAGAACTAAACATCTCTCCTTGACTTTTTAAAATATGAAGCCAGGTTGTCAGATGAATACGCTTAGGCTTCACTGACTTAAACTGTTCATTCTCTACTATCTGTTGCACTTTTGGTGATATAATATTGTTCTCCTATATAACTAAATAACTTTTTTTAAAAGAGGAAATAATAATAGAAAAACATACACTTCTAAAAAAACCCCAGGATTGTAAGTGTTTACAACATTTTTTAAATTGCCTAATGGCCATTCGAATATTTAAGAAAGAACCATGAATAGCAGAGTATAGAAATTGGGACGTTTATATTGATATATTTTTATTTTTAACAAAGTTAACTCTTATGTATGAATAATATCTGGCTACTACCACTAGGTAAAGGGCAACTAAGATGGACTTCAGTTAGGAAGAGGCATGTTTATATAAGCTAGGGAGAAAAGACTACTTTGGATAAGGTATTTTGGAGAGGGAGTAAGGGAAAGGAAGAGTATCCTGGTAATCCTGTGATATTCAAAGGAGTGGGAAGTCGAACTCTGCCAACAGTGATAGGGTTAAAGACAGAATTTGAAAAGAAAGAGAAATCAGAGGTTATGATAAAGTGGCTGTGAAGCACTGAAATTCATTCACACCTTTTTACATTAGATTGTAAGACGTTCAAGGCAGAGACTATGTATTTCTTTGTATTCAGATCATGCACAGTACAATTGGGCCCTGTTTCTGGCAGGGATGAACCTTTTATTTAAATATGCTTCTGCTCATAGCAAAATGTGGTATCAGAAAATAAGTGATGCTCTTCCTCTTTTATTTTACATTTCAGCTGCCTGTGGAGGACTTTTGACAAAGCTAAATGGAACTATAACCACACCAGGGTGGCCCAAAGAATATCCTCCAAACAAAAACTGTGTGTGGCAGGTGGTTGCTCCCACTCAGTACAGAATTTCAATGAAGTTTGAGTTTTTTGAATTAGAAGGGAATGAAGTAAGTAACCACAAACTGTGACTTACACAATATCGTATAGTAAACAGTTACACGATTGTTCACAAATAGATATTGTCTCATACAACAATTACTGCCTCGAATACTGGCATTTTCCATCAAAATTGTTTTCTTTGATTTTACCGGAACTTGAGAACTGTTTCTAGATTCTTTTAGAATAAAAATGGAAGGTTTTGTTCTTTTCTAAGTATGTACTTATTAAAGCAAACCTTAAAAAATGTTGTCTTCTGGAGCTGACTTGTCAACAAACTAAATGGCTGATGAGACTTTGAATTGGAGACTTCAGGAAAAAGCAAAAATTCTTGTTAACATTAAGTGTGAACATTAAGCAAACAGAGAAACTTTAGGGTAGTATAAGTAGTATAATAATTCACCATAGAATGAAATACAAAAGAAAAAATCTAGACATCAAAATAAATTTCCTGAAGTTGAGAACTACTTGGACTGTGAAATTAACCTCATCAGAATATTTTGAATCTCCGTTAATCTAGATTATTAACTGCACTGCATACTTGAGAGAAAAAATTAGTCATCTTCATCTATAAAGTACATAGTTTACTAAAATATATTTACATGTTATTAGAGTTGAGATATTATAATTTTTTATACTATTGTAGGCAATAATTCAGCCATTTTTAATCATTTAGTTTCATTTGGTTATAATGGGTGCCTATACCTGAGCAGTGAGACTGCTCCGATGCACTTTAATTACTGTGCTCCAGCAGCCTCCTGCATCTCATGCATCAGTGTCCCTGTTCTTCAAAATGGTGGCAGGGGTGCTTTATCTAAAGCTTGGGGCACTTTATCTAAAGCTCACTTGACAAGCTTTAGATAAAGCACCCCCAACACCATTTTGAAGCATGGGCACGCTGATATATGAGACGCTGTGAATGCTTTAATTAGAGTGGCTCTTAGATCCACTCTAATTACAGGTCCCCCACTGCCCCGTACTCATTTGAACAAAATATTTCCATTCAACATTTTTGTAAAGTTCTGCAGTTTGACTACATGAAAAGTATATTTTATTTCAAATAGTTCTGTAGTATTTTAAGCTTTGAGAGAAATCAGTGATTTTCATTCAGTAGTATTTTTATTATTTGAAAATGATATCCTTCTTTTGGAAAAAAAAATCCTGCATTTTGTTTGTTGGCTTTCATGCTGGGCATGAAAAACTTGTGTGTTTAAGTATTTCAGTTGTGTACACAAATAGGTTTTTGCACATGTATATCAGAAATTTAGACAGTTTCATGTTTTCCCCCCCCAAGGTAAACATAGATTTTAAACACACAAAAAACAAGGCTCAGAATAAAATTGGAGAATAAAGGTAAATCTTCAATGGCTGACTTTGAGTTTATGGCAATATTTTAGAGATTTGGTTCTGAAAACTACTGTAGTTTTAAATTCTGTATGCGTCATGTATTGATTGAAAATGTTCAACATATCACCACCAATAAAATGTTTAAAATATCATCACCAATATTACCACTTGAAAAACATTCATCTGCATTTGTACTGATATTTGTACAGCTAAATCAGAGTCCCAACTGAAGTAATCAAACATATTTTCAAAAACTATTACACATACACACACACACACTGAAGAAAATACAATTCCTCTGGCAGCCAAAGGCCCGTGTTACTTAAGGAGAAGACACAACAGGCTAGCCTGGCTCTAGGCATGCAACTGGACCAAGGCTAGCTGAACAGTGATAAGCTGGGATACTGTTGTAGATTTCTAGACAGCCAGAAGATAAAGGCTGCAAGCAGCGTGGCTGAGCTGCTTGCAGCAGGGAGGGGCAGGTTGCCCCTTAGGCAAAAGAAGAAAAACCTGTGCATGATAAGGGAGTCACCTGACCCAAAGGAGCAGGGCTTCAGGGCATATAAAACTAGCACCTGGAGGGAGGAGGTCAGTCAGGCTCAGTGCATTGCAGGTAATAGAGCTCCCAGGACAAAAGGTTAGCAGGAGACCACTCGGCAGGTACCAAACCACACTGAGAGGTGATAGCTTCAAGGGGAGGAGGGCTGGCAAGATGTCTTTTACCTGGAGTGGTGGAGGTTTTTGTTTGAAAGTGGTTGCTTGTACATTTTTTTTGTAGTTAAGTTTACAACTGGAGGCCCCAATGTGTCTACTACAGGAGCAGTATGGAGGCAACAGGGGTGCCTGAGGAACACCCAGTTTAGAGTCTTACCTGGGTCAGTGACCTCAGAGGCTGAAACTGAGACAGAACAAGACGGGGCTATGGACCCAGAGCCCAAGAAAGGCAAGACCAGGGCCAAGGGCCTAGAGGCTGAAAAGGGGCGAGATGAGGCTAGGGCCCAGAAGCTGAGTTCCAAGTCAATGGACCTAGGGCAGGGGGCAAAGGAAAGGGGCTATAGCCAGGAAGGCTGAAGTCCCAACAAAGGTTTGAGGCCTAGGGGAATAAGCACAGTAGTAGAGCTGGGTGGCTCCTTGAAATTTATACCATATACCATGGATAGGCACCCCCTGGCATAGGTATCAGAGTGTGATACGCAAAGGCATTTTGTTTGGCATGCGCCCCTTGGAGTAGACAGCAGGGAAGGGGCTAGGGCTGCACTGCCACAATAAAGATCAGGCCTGTCATGGTTCCACCCTGCCCCCATCCACCCCGGCACGCCAACATCTTACAAGTCAAGGTTGTGGGTGTTTTTGGCACTCTGCCCCAAAATGTTGCAACCCCTGCCGTATATACTCTGCAAGATATGTGCATGGCTATAGGGGCAGATGGAGGCTACAAACTCAGCCCATAAGATGCCTTGTGTCACAGGATGCCAATAGGGCCAGAAAGCCTGCAACTGATTGCTCAAGTGACAAGTTTGCAGTTGAGTGGAACCACTCTGGGATCTTGGGAAAACCTCCCAAACCTTCCAAGGCATGTGAAGGGCCCAGACTTTCCCATGGGTCCAGTCATTTAACAGGTGTCACGTTCCCCCACTGCCAAATTCATGGGCTCATTGGAGCCACAAGCTAGATGACATGGCACTGGGGCTGGATCTGTCCATGGGCCAGGGATTAAGCATCCCTGGTCTAAATACATATTCATTTTATAAGAGGTTCCATTAACTGTGAAACTATTTTTGCTGAATAAATAGTTTGTATATTGGTTTAGGTTATATTTACAAGTAACTGTAAATACTATGCTAATAAAAAAAATTAATATACCTGTACTTCTATCAAAGTTTTATATGGTGCTATATAAAGGAAACTAAACTACAAAGTCTACACTTGGATAAAGGTCTACTTAAAACCCACTAAAACATCACAATTCACCTTAATACATAATCTTTGTACAGAGAAGGATATTGAGATTTATTAACATTTTTGGAACCTGTATTTATAAATCCAAAGGCACTGAGATGAGATTTAGCTCAAAACTAGATCAGTAAAAATAAACTTTAGCTGTTAAGTTAATATTGTTTCTGTTAAGAGTCTTACATCTAATCATGATTGAATTAGCCGTGTTTCCACATCTTTAATTATAAGTACTTTTCAAATATTAGTTTGGAAGCATTAAAGTATGGGGAAACATTGAAAATTATGTTCATGGTTTATAAGTAACAAAAACCAAAATAATCTTGCATGCGTGTACTTGGATTCAATGCACAATCTGTGTCCTATCCGAATCCTTCAGGCCACTGTTTTCTCTTAAGCTATTAATTGCAGACAAGTAGGACATTTTCGATTAAATGATTGATAGTTGAGCTTAAGAAGCTTAGAAGTTTTTTGGGTGGAAGGTTTTATGTGGACAAGGGATTATGCACTGAAAGTATTATGAGTATTGCATAAGGGGTGATTTTTTTTAACTGCTTAATGAAAATTACATGTATTAGCCTGTTGCATTATAGATGTACTACTGTTAAAAAAAGATGTTAGGATTAATACTGAAGATTTATATTCTCATAAGTAAAAAAAACTTTGTGTGTCCCATTTCCATATGAAAGGCAATCCATTTTGTTTAAAGGTATAGGGTCCAATATTAACATTCATAGTTTTTGGATTCTTGTTCATCAACTGAAAGATGGTTTTTATTCTTCAAAGTGGACATTTGCAGGCCTTAGTCAAATGTCTTCAGACTACTTTTTTCCTTCTCAGTTAAATGGCTGAATTCTTAAACATTTTAAAATGTAGATTATATATATGTGTGTGTGTGTGTGTGTATGTGTATATGAATGAACTTTGTCCTAAAAGATTTAATTTTTAAACTTCTAATTTCTAGATATGTTTTAGTGTGCCTGCAAATATATTGGAATAAAATCCATACACATCGCTATAAAAGAATTTGAGATTTGCAGCAAAAGATACTAATAATGTTATAAAATACTTTATTTCTTGATGGCTTAATGTCAAAGTAACATAAAAGATCATCCATTTTATGTGAAAGATCATTTGATTAAAATAAAGATCTTTGTTCCCAGGTTTGCAAATATGATTATGTGGAGATCCGTAGTGGCCTTTCTTCTGATTCTAAACTGCATGGTAAATTTTGTGGTACAGAAGTGCCTGAAGTGATCACATCACAGTACAACAACATGAGAATTGAGTTCAGATCTGACAACACTGTCTCAAAGAAAGGCTTCAAGGCCCATTTCTTTTCAGGTACTGAAAATCCCTCCTATGTATTAACAGATGCTTCTGAATACAAAGTGTCTAGAAGCAGTGGATATTGTTCATGTGTGATAAATATAAAATGCCTTTTTCCTTCTGCTTATAACATTTAAATTTTCTGTTAAAAATAGAAATAGCTGTTCTTTCTTCTTATATTGTCTTGAATTGAAATATAAGCATATAATAGGAAAATCTCACGAAGTGTGTCCAACATTATCACAATTTTTGTTCTACTTTCCTTTTTAATCCCAATCATAATGTGATACAGATGATATACTACTTTTATTTGTATTTCTAGAGTACTACCTTTTTGTTTAATCATATGCTAATCTCACTGGCACAAGACAGATCATCCATTGATGGAAACTGTGATAACTCCACTGACTTTAGTGTAGCTATAACTGTTTACACCAGCTGTATATGTGCATCATTGACTTCAGTGGAACTACTTGCATGAGTCAAGTTAAGCTTATAAGCAAATATATGGGGGGTGGAGGGGAGGATTTAATAAGCATGTACGTAGGGCCACATAATAATAATTTGTTCTTGTGGCAGGATGTTCCATATTGATAACAATGGAATTATTCTTCGGTTGCTGCAGGTTCATTTAAGCATAAGGGCTAGAGACAGACATTTAAAAAGCCTGAGCCTGGATTGATACAATCTTTGCAGGTTAGTCTAACTTACAGTGCTTGAACTGATTTGGAGGTGGATAGACATTCATTTTTTCATTCCAGAAATGCAGGCACATGCCTGCAGTGGCTCAGGCTAGAAGCTGGAGGCGCTATAGCAGCCCTCCCTTCCCTTTGATAGTACTGAGCTGAGGGAGGGGTGTGGCCAGGCCCCTACAGGACGCTCTGATTAGGGAGGGGTTCTCCCCCCTGCTGTTGATAACAGAGCATTTAGTTACACAGCAGGGAGTTACACAGGGAGTTGTTAGCATTTATCAGCCCATCAAACAAAACAAAGCCTCTCTTATTAGTTCAAGCTCTTCTTTAAACAACTTTTACCAAGGAAGGAATGGAGGGACGCTACCAGCTACCTGTTGATTAGCTCCAAAAAGCCCTGAGCCAACACTGCCTTTGTCCTGTCTCTCATAGCGCGAACTGTAGCCAGCATGTAGTATGCTAGCTAGTGCTGAGACGTGTCTGTGTAAGGCAGAGGAGAGGTGGGAATCCCTGCTTGAGTAGCGAGTGGTGAAAAGGGAGCAGGGGGAAGCCAGGCACACACTGCTGTACCTGCAGCCTCCGTCAGAGCTCCAGGGGAGGGGCCAGCCCAGCTCTCTGGAGCAGAGAGCCCTACCCAGAGCTACGAAGTCTCTGGCGTGCTGGGGGTCTCTGGTTTAACTAAAACCAGGAAGACATTGGGACAGACATTGCATAAACTGGTTTCACTGAAATCAGTTAAATCTGATATTGCATTCTACCAGGTTTATATCAAACTGCTTTCAGCCATTTTCAGACTGGTTTATATGCACTGAACGTCTGTTCTGTTACAGATTTAAACCAATTTCTGATCACTTAAACCAGTTTATGTGTAA
>NW_005841970.1:1979124-1986163 GCF_000455745.1 Alligator sinensis
TTTCCCTAGACAATTTGGTACAGTATCTGGAATCTTACCCCTAGTTTTCTAAGAGTTAAGCTTCTGGCAGTCTAGATATTTAGTTATGTTTAGTATTTAATGTTTTCCTAGCATATATTAATACTAGGATTTTGTTATAGCACAGAAGTCTAAGTGAAAGCAATTTCTGCTCTGGTAAATGATGAATGACTACAGTTTTGCAACAAAGTTAAACGTATGATGCAGTGTAAAATGACACTGCTTAGAATTTTTACAAAGTGGTTAAAATATCCATCTGAGGCTGTATTTATAAAGACAAGATGTCTATAATGTAGCAGTCCTGAAAGGCAGTTTGTTTTTTTTAACATCTCCTTAGATAGTTTATACTAATAACGATGAAAGAGCAAAGAAAGTGTTTTTTCCCAAACAAGGAAACAAAAAATTAGCAAGTGTTTTACCTCTTGAAATATTTAAATATATTGTATTTGCTTATAATTACATTCTTGTGGGCAAAGTCATTCAGATCAGTTTCTGGTTTGTATAAATGGCATCTTTCAGTCAAAGAATTTTATTTTCCTTGTAAAATATCATTTTAGATTATTGTAAAGCTTTAAGTTTAACTGCATGCCTACAGTAAAAGTCTATGTGCATACAGCTTAAGAGTGTCATCCATCAGTGAATAGTCTTGTTTTATATACACAGGCTCAATAATCCTACCTGTTACATTAGAAAGGATTACTCACATGAGTAAAAGTGAGCATAGTCACTGTTAGTATATATTATTCATGTTTCCCAGTTAAACCTTATTGGGCGCATCCAGATGAGGACACACTGTGCCTCTTGCAGCATCTCAAACTAGTTTGAGATGCTGCAAGAGGCACATTGCAAACGAAAAAATGTTCCCCACACTGCATATTTGCAGCGTGGGCTTAAAATTTGATACCTGGAAATCCAAGTATCAAAAAACCCACAGAAAAAAAGCGGGGCAGGACATGGTCCAGGACCATGCCCTGAGGTGCACCTGGAGATTGGGGTCCTCCAAAGAGATGCTCTGGTAGCCAGCCAGAGCATCTCTATGGTTGCCCCTTGCTTGTGTGGGGCAAGGAGTGGTGCAGGCTGCAGTGACCTGGACCTGAGCTCTGCCCCTTGGTAAATAGGGAGTAGGGTTGGAGGGGACTGAAGCAGGGGCCGTGTGGGTATGGGGGACTGTGTGTGGGGGTGGCTGCTGTGGAGGTGTGGGTTCCCTGCTTGCCCCTTGCAGGGCCCACAGCCATCCCAAAGCAGCAACAGCCATCAGGGTACTCGGTGTCCTCCTGGCACAGCTCCCTCCCACAGCATGGTGTGGGCTGCCTGGCACCTGACACTTCCTGTGCCACATCGCCCTGGCCTGGCCTGGCCTGGAGCGGGGATGTGCACCTTCGGGCAGGACCAGGCTACTTGGGCTGGCACCACTCACAGTGACCATGTCTAATGCCAGACCCGGTCCTGCTCCCACGGGCCCCATGCACTGTCAGGCTGGGCCGGATCCATGGAGGCAGGACATGGCCCAGCATGACACGTGGCCCCTGCGATCAGTGCCAGGTCCCAGGTGATAGCCCAAGGGGCCTGGTCCTGCCCAAAGGTGCATAGCCCTGGGCCGGGCCAGGCCCATGTTATGTTGCACATGCAGCGCTGGGTGCCAGGCAGCTGGGGTCACACTGCGCTGTCTTGCACCACCCTGCACCATGTGGGGGCTGTGCCAGGAGGGCTCTGAACAACCTGATGACTACTGCTGTTGCGGAAGGGTTATGTGTGCCGTGAGGGAGCATGTACTCCATGTGGGGGGGGGGGAGGCTGTCAGTGAGCTATGCAGGGGGGATGTGCCTTTCAGGGGGGTCAATAGACCCAACCCTCCTGAGCAGCCCCTCACACCCACAGTCCCGCCACAATTCACCCACATACACAGCCACAAACCCCAAGCCCCTACACAAGCCCCATACCCCACCAAACCTCACTCCCACAAACCCCACATCCCCCACACAAATCTCACACTCTGCATGCCCAGCCAGCCACATAGGATGGGAAAGGAACTGCGTGTGGGAGCAGCGGCTGCAGGGGCAACTGCCACACTGCAGCCCTGCCCCATGCTTACACCAGTGCTGGGACATGGGTCCCAGGAATCACTTGCGGGGTGTGATGGACTGGGGGGAAGGGTGGAGGTGACAGCAGGGGGTTGTGAGAGAGAAATGGGGGGTTATGGTAGGGGAATGCTCAGGGTAGGAAAGATCTCCAGAGCCCTTGCCCCACTAGAACAGCCTGTGCAGGGGGAGGCCGGCCTGGGAGGAAAGGGCCCAGCTCAGTCCCTGATCCACAGTCAAGGGTTTCCCAGGGATAGCATGGAGCAGGGAGCAGAACAGCTCAGAGCCACAAAGCAGTGGGTGGGACAGCTGCAGTTGGACTCATGTCCTGGTGCTGGGACAGAGCTGTGACTGGGAGGGAGCTAGTAGGGGCAGGCAGGGGCTGTGGGCCAGGAGTGAGGGGACTGAGGAGTAGGGCATGCTGTGGGTTGATTGTGAGGAGCAGGAGCAGGGCACTGGCATATCAGTGCTGCTCATTGCTGTACCTCCTGTTGAGTGAAGAAGGTAGGGGTAGCTCTGATTTTTCTATGACAAAAACACCAAAAGTAAATGCCGAAGTGTATAGATATCCATATAGAATCCATTTTATTATGATGATAGAGGCACTGGTAGGCTTCCAAATTGCTTTAAACCTGTAAATATATCAATAAAACATTGCCCAACTGATCTCTCTCTATATAGTTGCATTTCATTTTAATAGTGAAAGAACACTATTTTGGGTATTTTTAATGAGGGGCCAGCACAGGGGCAGGTTTTTATACTGGTAGGGCATCACAGGTGGCACAACTTGCCCCACACACAAAGTACATTTCTGGGCATGTGTACTGAGGCAAAAATCCCTGGCACAAATTTGTGCCACTCCTATATGAACTGCTGCAAGCGCATGTGTCTGCATGTGTGGACATGCCCATTGTTTTGATGCCTATGGAGTTAGGCCATCAATAAAGGTAGCTCTGACATTAATTCCAATATTCTTATTAGTCATAGCCCCAAAGATGTAGATGAACCTAATGACTGTTTGAAAGTTTAAATTCGGAATTGTGTTCAAGAAATATTTTTTACATATCTTTTAATTTTCAATGTTTTAAAACTATTAGTGATTTTCATATTATAAATTGGTCTTGTATTATAAAGAACTTAGATTATATTAGCAAGAGAGTAGGGTTGTTGTTCATGAAGTGCAAGTAAAGGACTTATGAACCCTAGGAACTATTATTTTTCCTTTTTTCCTTGTTAAATTATCTTTATTTTCAGGGACTGCTTTACTTTTTTTCTTTTTTCTTTTATTATCTAGGTTTGAAAACTAACGTAGTTTACACATGATCTTAATGGCCTGTTATGGAGTAAATCCTCTAACATCAGAAATGAATCTGAACTAAAATATGTCTCTAGCTAGGAAACCTGCATTGTGTCCTTGAAAGAGTAGATGTGATTTCTGACCCATCAGAAGCTAGGCTAATCCAAATGAGTATTTGTATTCTGTATATGTTATATAATGCATTTATTTTTCAAGAGATTCTTTTAATTCCTTTTTCATAGTCTGTGGGATCATCTACATGTGCAATTAGGGTGAAGAAATAAACTCTGGTACAGATTGTGCCAGAGTTTATTTCTCCCAGGCACAGCATTTTCATGTGTGCTCATCACTGCAGCATGTTGAGTTGGGGTGGTGAAGCCCCTGGCTGGCAGGGGGCCCCACAAATCACCTCTGGGCTCTGGGTGCCAACATCGGGCAGCAGAAGGGCTGGCTGGGGCACAAAGGTGCTATAGTACAGGGCTATCTGGCAGGCAGCAAGCCCACCCCACTCTTCTAGCCAGCCCTGGTCACCATCTACACATGTGTTGTAGTGGTGTGAATTACTCCACCATAGGATAATATTGTCCAGGACAAGTACTATCTTATGGTGGAGTTAATGTACTACACCCTAATATGGGCACATGTGTAGATAGTGACTTTGGATTGTTTTCTTCTGGTTTGATCTATTTTTACCCCCATTGTTTTGGGGGGGGGGTTTACAGGCTCTCCTAAGCAAAACTAAAGCCAGTTATTGTTTAAATCTGAGTCAAACTTAGAGCCCAAGATGTTTGCCATTCCCTTGTTTGAAATTAGGTAAAACAAGTTTGCCATTCCCTTGTTCTCAGAGTAGTTGAACAATCCTAGCCGCCCAACTCTCACTGCTGCTAAAAGAAGAATGACAGGTAACTCACTGGAAATTCCTTGATCTGGGCAGCATATGCTCTTGATCCACGGAGCAGGAGTTTAATATGGACTGAAATTATCAGCACCCATTTTGACCTTTGGAAGCTGATATTTGTTCATCATTTAACTTGGACCTGGGTCTGTATTCCTTATTTAATTGTGCCTTACAAGACAGTGTTTAGCAGAGTAGAGGTTAAATTACAGTATGCTAGCATAATTTATGTCTGGTTCTCAGTGTATTAAGTACCTCTTGGGGAAACATTTAAGGAAAGTACAATAATCATAATAAATGTATTAGAAGATCTTAAAACAAATCTTAACCACCCTAATTATACAGTCTGTAACCACCAAAAACATTTAGTCCATGGGGAAGCAAACTATCTATCTTGCAATACGTATGGCAACAAGAGATGCATGCAATGCTAAGCAAGAGCACAGTACTTTAACCAAACAAGGGAGAAGCCAAGACATTTTTAAAAATAAACTGCTCTGAATAAAGGGAAGGTGGTACATGCCTTATGCACAATTAAGATATTCTTTTGAGTTTCCCTTGGAAGGGAATTTTATAACCGAAGTCACTCAGCCATGAAAGTTAGCAACCTGCCAACTCAATATTGGTAGAACCCAAGTTCTATAAGTGTTGGAACAGGAGCAAAGGCAGGAGGCAATCTTAGCTATGAAGGATTTAAATTTCAGTAAGAAGACATTGGTTTATGTCCTCTGGCAGGAAGTTGGGTATAATGTGCTCCTGGGTGTTATATAAGGGAGCAAACAAGGAGCTATATTTCCCAACATTTATAGCTTCTAGAATTTTGAAGGGAGCCAAATTAGGACCACACTGCAGCAGTCTAACTTGGAGATGCCAAGTCTTATATGACTAGAAAAGGTGTTTACATCAGCCAGAATTATTCATTCAAATGGGAACGATAATCACCAATCCTAATCCTCAGTGAAACACTGAGCTCCAGGCAGGTTAAAGTTAACTCAAACCAAACAAGCTCTGTAACAGTCTCACAGATAATCATAGTGCCTGAAAAAAAGCAAGAAATACCACCTCAGATTTATCAGTCATGGATTTCATAGAAGCTGCTGGACAGTCCAGTAGCTGAAATACAATGTGATTATTAAAGAGAAAAAAAGGGCTCTTTGCCCTCGCTTTACAGCTTCACATAATCTATATATCTAATGAAGCATGTAGGTAAGTGGATAAGATCTCCTTCCCAGAAATTAACAAAACTACAAAGCTTAATATCCCAATTCCTTCAAGGTTAAAAGGTATGGGTGATGTTGATCTTGGAGAATAGATGAGTAAACAGGAAAGAGATGATAAATTTATACAAAATTAGTTGTTTGAGAAATACTTCTTAAAGGCTTGTACTCCTTTTTAAATTCACGAATGATCAGTTAATTTGAAATATGGCAAATTCAAATTGATATTTTTCCATAATTAGCCTATAAAACATACTACTACAAATTATCGCCTCAGTGTAAAGTTAAGGAGTATTTAAATTTTTGGACATTTATTTAATAGCAATAGACAATTTTAGAATAGTAAAAACTTAAAAATGACTTTGGAAAGAATATAGTCCCTAATTTGTTATGGCATAAGCCAATTGCTGTGGAAGATTTGTAGGTAACTTTTGGGTCAAGCATTTTCTGCTTAGTGTTTGGTTTGGGGCAGTGATGGAAACAGGATACCGGTCTGTTCAATATGATGTTCCTTGAAATTGTCTAAAAAATAATTGACTGTGTCTTCTGCATGAGACATTTCATATAGTCAATTTTGGCAAATTTAACACATCAACAATTCTTGTGAAGTTATTATCCACCCAGGAATACAGGCATTGTGGATTGTGCCAATATAGAATTTCATCTTCATATAGTTAGTTCTCAGTATCAAAGACTGGCAAAAGGCAGGGCAGGGTGGCACCTTACGTTGCATCCAGACAAGCACAGACATGCATTATGTGGTGCAGCAGACCCATCTCAGGAGTCGCATGCTGCATTTGCAGGCATGCCCTGCACTGCTGCCTTGCAGCACTGGGGAGTTGTTTTGACCCCGGGAGATCCTGGGGTCAAAAAAAACCCGCACCATAAAAAAATACAGTAGTGCACATGCTGGCAGCACACTTACCAAAACCAGAGCCTGGCCAGCCCTAGCCACACTCTGGCTGCTTACCATGTTCCCAGCTGCAGGAGTGCCATGGCTGCAGCTTCCTGAGACCCCTAGGACTCCAGGTAAGGCTGTTGCGGCCACCACAGTTGCTGGCCCCAGCCTTTCCTACCCTACCCAGGGTAACCTGCCATGCACTAGAGTGTGCATGACATGGGCATTCCCTGGGGACAAGTAGCAGCAGCACAAGGTGTGCCCCACAAGGTGTATAAGTCAAGTTTTGAAGCCAATTTTTGTGTCTTAAAAATCAAACTCAACTTATACAACATGCCACATCAAAAATAGGGGATGGGGCTGGGCTTGGCTGGGTTCAGCACTTGGCTGGTTTGGCCCTACCCCTTGTGAGCGGTGCTGCTGGTGCCAGTTGCAGGAGATGAGGCTACGCCACCTGAGCCCAACCCCATCTCTGTCCCCTGTCAGTAGCACCAGGCTTGCAGGGGATGGAGCCATGCCAGCCAAGCCTCAAGCCTGGCTCTGTCTGCTGCAAGTAGCGCTGCCGAATGCCAAGCTTTGCACTGCTCTCAGGGGATGGGGTGGCCTCATTCCCTGCAAGCAGCACCAGCTCGGCCT
>NW_005841970.1:1986194-2007298 GCF_000455745.1 Alligator sinensis
CTCTGTCAGCGGCTCCATCCCCTACGAGCACAGTGCCACCCATAGAGGATGGGGATTGGGATGGGGCTGGGCTTGGCCAGGCTCAGTGCTTGGCTGGCGCGGCCTTATCCCCTATGAGTAGCGCTGCTCACATGCGATGGGGCTGTGGCAGCCAAGCACCGAGCCTGGCTCTGACTTATACACTGTGCCTATGGAAATCCTTACCTTTCAGATCAGAAAGCTGGGAGTTGACCTATGCACAGTGTCAACCTATGCACCCTTAAGTATGGTAATTAATTGGATACATCTGATGGAGCATTCATAGCTTCTAACAAAGTAGACTACTTTCTGAACAAGTTAGTCACTAAAGTGCTCTTCTGCTTTACTTCTGCCTGACTTCAGACTAACATGGCTAGCTACCTCTTAGTATCAAAGACTGACATGAATGACAGTTTTAATGAATGCATACTAAAACCTAAGTGGAGGCTTGTAAAAAGAACCAAGATGGGCACTTGGTCTGAAACGTGCATTTTAGTTGATCAGAAGAAATGGATCGGAATTCCATTAACATGACCATTTTCTTCTAATAATAAATTATTACCTCTTCACTACACTACCGCCACCCAGATTTTCATAATGCACACTTATGTAGCTAAGAACAACTGTGTATATTTGTATATGGTGGACCAGAGGCTGTTTCAGGATGATTTTTGATTGGTAGCAGAACAAATGTTATATAACTGTAAATTAGTTTTTAAGCTACTTTGACTGTAGAGAATGGCGGGCTTCTGAATCACGCAATATGACCTTGCTTTCGGGGAGGCGTGGGGGAACAATGTTTAACATTCTTTGTAGAAAAAGTGATGGCTTCCTGAAAGTATCCCTAATCATTTCTTTAAATAAGGCTTGTAAGTGGTGGGAAGATTAAACACCAAGCACAACATGTTGCTAAATGATTCCATATATCATGAGCTGTAAGGCTATTTTTTGTGGTTTGAAATTAGTATGATTATTTTCATGATTATTTAAAACAGTAACTACATTCAGTGCACTTTGAAAATGACCTTTCTTGGGGTCCTATTGTGGATGATTATTCAGTGAGCATTTAAAGAGAAAAATCTGAAATGTTTCTACCCTTGAGCAGGTTTGTGTTGGAGCACACATTCACTTCTGGTGCCATCCTGGTACATTTTTTTCCCCACAGACAAGAAAGCTTCCTGCAAAGAGAAAATTTTTGTTTTTGAATCATGCAAGAACTTGATACAGGTTGTTTCTTCAGGCCGAGTACGTATTATTCACAGACTGGTGGCCTCTGAGAGTCTCAGAGGTATGACCACATGCCCTCTGAATGGTTATATCTAACATTTTGTTAAGAATGGATCTTTCCCTGTTCTGAATATTTGGGGGAGGGGGCGGGGGGACCCAACATAAAGAAAGCATCCATTCAAAACTGGGAGACTGATTTCCATCTGTCACCGTAACAAATGGTTTTGTTTTTAATCAGCAAAACATTTGTTTCTATAACTAATACAGACTAATTTTTCCTGAATTTTAAAACTGGGCTACAGACCTGATGGAAAATCTATACTGACTTGTAAAATGTGGGTAAGGCTTGTTCAACCGATGCATCCTTCATTAACTGTGGGCAAATAATTATTTCCATTGTAGTTTCACTAGGCTTCAGAACTTCTCCTACCTTGTGATCAATGTTTTGCACAATGTTGATCTCTGCAGGGGTCCAGCACATGCTCATTCTTTAGGCACCTGTCCCTTTAGAGATTATTCTACAGTATACATCTTTATTTAATGTTAATACAAATGTTTCTGTTTCAGACAATTTGGCAGGTGAGCAAAAGCAAAGGGCTTTTATTTATTTATCAAGTTAGATTTGTTTGACTGAACTTTATTGGAGTGTCTAACTTTGAATGCATTGATCTTACCTTCCATTTCTTTTTCTAATAGAAAAGAGCTACTAATATTTAGAAGAAAAAAAGCTATAGAGTTTCATTTTCTATTGTCTTCTAATTTCTCATGTGTTTCTCTCTCCCCTTCTTAACTAGCGCTTGCTTTTGAAAATATGAAAGATTAAAATGTTTGTTTGAATTTAGATTGATTTTTGATATTGACTGCCTGGGTTGTATTGTTCTGCAAATAGCATACTTTGGAGCTATTATGCTTACTTCTTTCATAATCAAAACGATCACAGATGTAAACCCTAGGATGTGCATTTTTCTGAACTATTTTCATTTGTTGAGCTGCTTCTTAATGTTCAGATCAGTTTACATCTGCAAGAAGTGCTTGAGCATTCTCAGTGCAACCAGATGTGTGATTTATATGAAAATGCAGTAGAAGCTTGGGTTTGACTTGCAGGATTTTCCTATAAATTTACATCATCATCCTATTTCTGTATAGCCAATGTATTATAAGTACACATTGCATTTATTGAACAGCTTGCAAGTCATTTGGTCAAACTTTGCTTGCATGTTGGTGGGTAAAGCTCTGATGTGTACAAACTCTTACAGCAGATTTCTTTTGCTGTGCTATTACTTCAGCAAAGGTAGGAAGAAATAATATAATATGAGTTAAGCAATAACAGGAGACCTAAATTGTACATGGAAACTTTTGTGTCTATAGAAATCCCTACCGTACCAAGCAAAATCTGAACCATTGCATATTAATTTTGTTATGATATAACACTTCCATTAATACTTTGGAGGGAGCAGGAAGATAAAGGAGATGCATGCTCTGAATCAATCTTTCCTCTGATATGACCATAACCTGCCTCCCCATCCCCGCATGGTGAAATGCCAGAAGTTTGTGCAATATGGTATTATGTGTGTGTGTAGGGACCAGTCTGCCAGTTTTGATTTAATTGACCAGCCCCACCTAAAATTACAACAGCTGAATGACAGGAGTGGTGGCAGCTGATGCCTTTTGCTGGAATGACTGCCTGTTAATCTAGTTTGGCTTATTTCCTTGTAATGATTTTGGTAGCTGTTAAATGAAGTTCATATTTCCTCCCCTATTACCTGCTTTACTTCTAACACACCCAAAGCTCTTTTAAAAGATTATTCATTAATAAACAGAACTGTATGCTAAGCTGCAGATCTCCCTGAAACAATTAACACTGGGTTCTTCTGTATGCTCCTTAATAATCTATTTTCCCTTCTGAGGTGTTTGGTAATGTCTATGTTCATTAAAAATGAAGCATATTTGTTTTTCTGCTGGAAAAAAAATCAACTTATTCAGAATGTTTTTGTTAAATAATTTATGTTTTTATAACCCACACGTGCAGAGCCTGAAACCTTGCTTGGCCTGATCACTATTGTTAAACTTTGGAACTGTTATTACATCATCCTTCTACCATAGAAGCCAATATGAAGCACACAGGATATTAAAACTCCTTGTTTGCTGAAATAAAGCTATTCTTGAGATATTGATGAAATTCTTATCAATACATCCAGTTGGAAGAGCAAACATGGACAAGGGTTTGTTTTTTTCTATTTTGTTTTAAGCCACATTTTTGTCCTTTTTGAAGACTAGAATAATAAATAAATCTAATATCCAATCAGATTTCTCTGTCATGGTGCAAGGTTGCAGGCTGAACAATGAATGGGTAGAGCTAAGGGTACAATTATATTGCTATACTGAGAAGCATGGCAATTAGTTTATCCTTATCTGGACTTAAACGTTCCTATAAAGCTTTACGATTTTTGTTTCTACAAACTGTGCATAGATGTGTTGGTCACAGAACCATGTTGTATATTTCTTAGACAAGGACGAGTGTTCTAAGGACAACGGTGGCTGCCAGCACGAATGCATCAACACTGTAGGAAGCTATGTTTGTCAGTGCCGCAATGGATTTGTGCTACATGAAAACAAACACGATTGCAAAGAAGGTAAGTGTTGGGGTATTTGAATAGCAGATAATAGAGACAATGCAGCTGTCTTAGAAAGTTATATTCATCTACCTTTCCTAGGCAAGTGAGGAACAAAGAAAAGTAGCTATAGCACAGTACTAGAGAACAGGAGATAAGTGTTCTGTTCCAGGCTTTCCCAAAGACGACTTGAGGAGCCCTATCTATATGCCTGGATACCTTGATTAACAAATCAGGTTACTTTAGAATGCAACCTTGACGAGTTAGGGTACTCACTGTAAACAAGGTCTGTCCTACTTAATTTTGTCTCAAGTAGCTGAGGCATAGCGTTTTTATGCAGTGTTAAACATAAAAGCCCCTGTTTACACTAAGTTTTTTATATCATGGTCAGATGCCATGAATCCTGAGGGCAGAGGGCAGCACCTTAGAGTGGTGTTACAGGCTACCTTTAAACCATTCTAAAGGCTCTTAAATAAGGAGTGTCCATGCATTAAAGGGTGTTAAACTGTGCTAAGTATCCATCTGTGCAACTTTAATGTAATGCCACTTGGGTGAGGATTATCTTTAGGCGACTCTACCTAACTCTAACTAGGGTGTTATTAGTCTTCTCCACAGAGATAGTGATGAATCTGCAGTCACCCAGCAATCCAGGATGCATGCCTCCCAGCCCCTCTACCTATGGCAAGCTTTCCACCGTCACAGATTTCACTGCCCATGGGCCAGTCCTCCCACCCACCTACATTGGGTATGACCCCAACCCATGTGGCTCCACACTGTTGGCTCCAGGGACCCCAGGAGACCTATTCTGGGACCTTGGGCTGGATGTCAGGCACACTGCCCTCCCCTCAGAGAGCCTTTGTCCCACATCTGGGTGGCACTTAGCTCTCTTCTAGCCAGGAGAATTGGGGGAGAGGTGGCTATTCTTGAGGATGGTGGGGTGAGGTGGGCAGTACTGCCTAGTACCAAGCCTCCTGGGAAGTATGTTTCCCTGAGTCCATGCTATCTCTGTGGTTAACTCGCAGTAGCTCTGCAGTGGAAGCAGAACGACTGGGCAGTGAAAGCATGGAGCCCAGAGAGGCATGCTTTCCCAGGTTTCATACTTTTGCCATAATTACCCCACCTTGCTCCACTTCCAAAGAAGGGGTGGAGCCCTGGCCCCTGCTCACCAGGCCAACTAGTGGCAAATCACAGTTGTGCAAGTCAGAAATGACACTAAGACTAAACCTGCAACTGCTCTGAAATTTTGGTTCTAACTTCAACACTGCCTACTGTTCCACAGATTTAGAATGATTTAAAGATAACAGCACCCTAGGCTTCATGGGTAGATGCAGAGATTTCCTTTTGCTAAAAAATTGTTATGTCTGGGTGGTTCCATATGTTGATGATAGTTCTGCAAGTCAGGTGACTGCAGACCAACATGGCTAACGGACTGTGATTCTGTTGTTCCACCAGTAATTTTGGAAGATTAATACCTACCTTCTTCCAAAGTAATTGTGCTGCTTAGATCTCTGATATTTTTAAAGTGCTTCGAGAACATTAGAGGAAAGATAAAGCAGGTGGGGTAGTTTTATCCTTTGGGGTTTTTTTTAGATTCTTCATGGTTTTATTTATTTGTAGAGGCACTTCTGATAATTCAGTTATGACAAAGCACATTTCTGTAGCTAACCAGAATTCAGTGTCAGTCTTCATCCAGTGTCTCAATAAATCATTTAATAATATCTTTATGGGAAGACAGAAAACCTAATGAAAGGTTAGAAATACCATTAAATGCTCTGATAGGAATTCTATTGTGGATTTTCCTTTTGAACTTTATTTGTGACGAAGGCATAGTAAAGGAAATGGGGAAAATATTGACTGTATTTAGATAAATGGTTTAGACTTATCCATATATATTATTTGCTTTTATAAGGTGATGTTGATCCATTGTAAACAACACTGTAAACTTCATGTCCATCAGTAAACAAGGATTACTGGATTAATCTCCATAATGTGTTTGCCAAAGGCGATGAACAAGATAGCGGACTGAAGATGAGATTAGTTAGCTTCCTCAAAAACTTTTCCATTTAATGAGTTTCTGGCCTAAAAAATTCTGCTTTTCTGGTTACATCTTAATACAGATTTCCAAACTAACTGGTGTTATCATTATTTGGCACAGCTGAGTGTGAACAGAAGATCCATAGTCCAAATGGAATCATCACAAGTCCTAACTGGCCAGACAAGTATCCAAGCAGGAAGGAATGCACATGGGAAATCAGTGCTACTCCTGGTCACAGAGTGAAATTAGTAAGTTGCTTTAAATGTTTTTTTTTTAACCAAATATCCTTCTTAGTGGAACAGTTGTTCTGAAAGGCAGTTATAGAAAAATAATGTTGAACTACATTTACTGATCAAGTGACAGTCAAATAAGTCCTTTAAAACAATTCAGCTTTATCCATTTCTGAATAATAGTGCCTGTTTAATATTATGGGAGCCATGCATTTAAATGTAGTGCACAATTAACTGTATATGCATCCTGTGTATTCTGTTTAGCAAAGAGCTTAAAAGCAAGGGTTGACCAGAATTTGTGTGGGACTATCATATAATTTCTACAGATTTTGCTGCTTTTAATATTCCTTCTAGAATGTGCAACTAAATTGTTGTTAAATATCAGTTGCTTTTGGTCTTAAATGTTGCAGCATTTAGCAAAAACCTATTGATTTTTAAAATAAGATAATTCATTTTAAAATGTGTTTTAGATAAAGAATAAGAAAAAATGTAATCAGTACAAGCCTAAGAACATTCAGCAACTTAGATGAAAATGCTAAAAGTTGTTTTTTTTAGTTCAAATATTGTTCTAGAGTTTTATATTTCATTATTCTCGTGGTTTTGAAAACATACACAATTCACATTAAAATTCCGGATCCTCAGAGTAAGTGCTCTTTGTAGCTGTGCTCAGAATTCTCTAATGTTAGAGCCTTAGAATTGCTTTTTGACTTCAGGGTGTTCAACACTAAAATCACAACCTAAGTTCCAAAGCGGGGAACTAAGACATCTGTTAGCTACTTTGCACCCTCCTTGGCATGTTTTTGGGACTGAAAAGACCCCTGCCAAACTTAGGTTATAGTAGCCTCTATAGGCTGTCCATGCTGCATTTCTGTCTAAAATTTTCTCAAGTCTGCATGCGGTGAGCTCTCCCAATCCCAATATGCCCTTATTCAAGGGTTAGTAAATAAGCAAGTGTTCAGGCAGCAGCTTCTGCAGCATGTGTAAAGGGTAATCCTCTGACAAGTTACAGAATTCTCAGGGGCTCTCTGTTTCTCCAGCTGTTTTACTCAGCTAAGTAATGGGCCACAGTAGAAAAACCTATTCACTCAAAAGTGTCTGATAGCCAGGGATCCTGGTTTTCCCTGATTAAAAAAAAAAAAAATCACAAATTCTCTGATAACCTCCCCCCAAATCTGTGATTAAAATAAAATAAAAGGCCCCCCACACCCTTCCCCGGCTCTCCTCCCTCGAGGCCTGCAGCCCAGCAGGCATGACCCAGCTCTGGAGAGAACAGCAGAGCTGCACAGGAAAGCTGCTTCCCACTGCAAGCTCTGTGCTGCCCTGGCAACAACCCCTGTGCATGCGGGGTCAGTGGAGACAGCAGTGTGGGGTTGTGCCCCTCATTGCGGCCCCATGGACACAGGGGATGCATCAGCAGGGCAACATGGATCTTACAACAGCAAACAGTTTTCCTGTTCAGCTCGGCTGTTCCCTGCAACGTGGGGTCATGAGCACCAGGCTGTGGAGGCCTCAGGGTGAGGGCAGTAGGGTGGGAGCCTGAGCTTGCAATAAACAGCCTATGCCCACCCTGCCCGACACACAGATCAGGGGGGTGTAGGTCCTGCCTGCCCCCTGGGAATGTGTGCAGCAGTCAGGAGCTGCCCCCCAAATGAGCCACCCACACTCCTATCCTAATCCCAACTGACCCAGCCCAGCCCTGCTCAACTCCCTCCTTTCCTCCCTATGGGGGCCTCAGTTCCTCCACTTACCTGCAGGAGCTGCTCTCTCCAGGCTGCCTGCCTGAGCACCCTCTTCCCATTCCCTCGCAGCCCTTTGCAGGCTGTAACCTTGCCAGCATACAGAGGGCTCGTAAAATTGCAAAATCTATGGGTTTCTCTGCTAAAATGAGAAATCTGCATTTTAATCCAGTAAGGGGGGAAATCCATGTTTTACTTCATTTTTCCATGGGAAACAGAAAACCCGGATCCCTGCTGATAGCATTCTACATACATATTCCAGGATTTAGACTTGTGTATGTTGCTAATGACTTGATTGCTCCTAGTCATAAAGAGGCTGTAGAATAGAATAGAAAAGACTAATCTAACAGGAATAAGAGACAAATAGCACCAAATATTGTCATCTCAGAGTTCACTGGGCTCTAGTTGTTGATATTGTTGGTGTGGGTTCAAGTCTATTAAACTATTCACCATGACAAAATATTTATGCCTGGTGGACAGAGTAAGGGGGTAGTACTTGTGCAAATTTTCTCTCCATTCACAGGATAGAATGGGGTAGTTTTAAATGAGGAGGATTGTGTTTGTGCTGGCTCCTTCCAACAAAAGAACCCCTTCCCATGTTATTTTGTTTGTACAAGACCTAACCACAAGCACAGCTATTGTTCTTATAAAAGTCCTTTCAATGCTCATAAACTGTGTAGGAAAATTATGCATTTGAATTTCCTTATTGAAATATTGTTTTTCTTTCTTCCCTAAGAAGTGGGGGAGGGGAAGCTTAAGTCTTTTCCATTTGTTCCAATTTTGGAAATTTGTACCCTAAGAAAATTCAGTATTCATCTATAGAAAGTTAATTGGAATTTGGCACCTAGCACTCTTACGACCTTTTGAAAGGCTGATAATTAAATATTGTGGAATGCTCATTTAGAATAAGTAAAATGTTTGAGGATTGATATTTATGAAACTGGAAGCTCAGTATTGTAAATGTTTGCATGTAGGAAGAACGCAACCCATTAATATAGTAAACGCAATTGTGAAATAAAATAATCATGAACATTGAATATGGCAGTATATTAATGCATTCAACTAATAATGCAACACTTCCATTTTATATAGATATTTCTTATTATGCTTCCAAATCAAGTTTGACTTTATTCCTACTTTTACCATGCCCTAAAGAAACTCAGAAAGGACAAGCTTCTGACACTAGAAAGAAAACCAAGTGAGTTCTGAAACTGCATTATTTTTGCATTCAATGTGCAGTGCCTCATCTTTTCCTGTGACTGCTCTCAGGTTTGATGATAAGTGAAAAAACTCTTCCTGGTAACAGTAGACTGAAGCATTCTGTGTAATCAAGGAGACTAGGAAAACATGTACACGCACTCTGGAATTTTTGAACTCAATGTCCTGATAATAAAAAAATGCCTTTGAAACTATCTTTGCACCACAGAGAGGGGGAGAGAGCAATTTTAATATGCTTTTCAACTTGATACTTATGAGAGAGGTTGAAATACCCAGTGCATCCAGCTCCCCATAAGGGCTACCAAAATATTTGTGCTTAATTAGAATACTACAGATAGTACTTACTGTTCAGTGGCATATAAACATTGTCAATAAAATGAACAGTAAATAGAGATTTTTTTATAGCTATTTGGGGCCAAATTATCTAAAAATACTTGTCCTGACTAAGCAAGATGAAAGGGAAGATGCAAAGGAAGTGGTTTAATTAGGTTGCAAATTTACTAACTGACCTGAAGATACTAATCTTCATAATTAATAATGGAGTGAAGATCATGCGTAGTTATTTACTTGCTCCAGCATTTTTGAGATGGCTGCCATTAGTTGTCTCTTTCCTGTCTGGTCCCAGAAAGGTGCGCAGGATTAAGGAGCAATTTCATAGTTTCATAGTTTCATCCTTCCCCTATATGCAGCATTGGTCAGACTGCAGTTGGAGTACTGCATCCAGTTCTGGGCGCCGCACTTCAAGAGGGATGTGGCTAGCGTTGAGAGGGTTCAGAGGAGGGCCACTTGTATGGTCAAGGGGCAGTGGGGCAGGCCCTGCGAGGAGAGGCTAAAGGGCCTGAACCTATTCAGTCTCCACAGGAGAAGGTTGAGAGGGGTTCTGGTGGCCATTTACAAACTCACCAGTGAGAATCAGTGAGAATTAGGGGAGGCTCTGTTCCCCCAGGCACCACCTGGGGTTACTGGGAATAATGGCCACATTATTAGAGAGAAGGTTCAAGCTGGACATCAGGAGACATTACTTTACAGTCAGAGCTGCCAGGCTCTGAAATGGGCTCCCAAGAGAGGTGGTACATTCTCCTACCTTGGGAGTTTTCAAGAGGAGGCTGGACAGATATTTGGCTGGGGTGATATGACCATGGCACCTATTCCTGCCTGGGGCAGGAGGTCAGACCTGATTATCTGTTTAGGTCCCTTTCAACCCTAAGCACTATGAAACTGTGAAACTATTAAACTTTCATCGCTCCTCCTCTGCCAGCTGTTCCAAACTCAGGCAGAGGTAGCATTTATCTCTTGCACATTTTTTTTTCACCTTTTTGCAAAACTTAAGACCTCAGCAAAGCTGAGACAGAATAATACCACAAATACATGAACTATGACAATCAGATGTGCTGAACTGCTGCTACAAAAGAATGGCTATTAGACCTGAAACCAGGTGCCTTCTAAAGGCGGGGTGAGGAGAGGCAGGCCAGGAGCTACGCTGTGCGATGCAGCAAGGCAGGCACTGGGGGGCCCACAGCATTCACCTTACCCCCTCAGAGCCACCCATCCCATCCCAGCACCACCACCCGCATGAGGGGGCGTGGGGCTCCCAGCCTGAGCCAGCTCAGGCCATGCACATGTGTGGCTGCAGGGACACAGCAGGACAGCAGCTCCCTTCTGGTCAGGGCAATGGGCCAGGGGAGCAAGACGGAACCGGGGCAGCTGCGGGGGGAAGTAGGAGGGGAAGGGGCTGCCTCAGTGTGATGGAGAGTGGGGGAGGTCCTGGGAAGGGAAAGGGATGTGGCTGTCTGTCTGTCTGCATGTATGTGTCTGTGTCTTCACATGAGTGTGTGTGTGTGCATCTCTGTGCATGTGTGCTCATCTGTGTGTGCATGTCAGGGCACCTGTATGCATCTGCTTCTGTGTGTGCATATGTGTGTGTGTGTGTGTCTGCATGCGTGCATCTCTGTTCATGGCAGGGAGACTGCATTTGTGTCTGTGTGTCCACGTGCACAGTGAGTGAGTAGAGTGCACACCCATCCGCATGTGTGCGTGCATGCGTGTATCTGTGTTCCTGGCAGGGAGAGTGTGTTTGTCTTTGTCTATGTGCACAGAGTGAGTAGAGTGCTTGTGTGCATGCGTGTGTTTGTGTGCATGTATGTGTTTGTGTGTATGCCTGTGTGTGTGTGTGTGTGTTCCTGACGGGGAGAGTATGTTTGTGTCTGTGTATCCATGTGCAGAAAGTGAGTGAGAGTAGCGTGCACCCATCTGAGTGCACACCTGTGTGTGTATGTTTGGTCATGGCAGGACAGGGGGGGAGCAGGGAGAAGAGGCGGGCATGTGCCTGGTCATGCCCAGCCTGGCAGGGCCCCCCAGCCTCCCCCACCAGCTTCAAGAGGGGAAGGGGCCCTGCCCCACCCCTGCAACCTAGCTCCTATGGGGGGAGGTGTCCTCCAGCCTATGGGGGGAGGTGTCCTCCAATTTTATGTTTACCCAGGGCCCCAGTACACATTAATCTGCCTCTGCGTGTGGGGCTGGGCACAGAGTGGTGGGAGTGGGGTTGGCACGGGGCCGGATGCAGAGCAGTAGGGTGTGGGGGCAGCGCACATGGCCGGACACAGAGTGTGGGGGTGGGTTGTGTTTGGCCAGATGCAGAGCAGTGGCAGCATGGGACAGTGAGTGGTGGCAGTGGCTATGTGGAAGCTACCCCCTTACCCCTCTTCCTGGGAGGCAGCGGTGGTGCGGGGTGGTGGGTGGCAGTGCTCCGTCTTTGCCTGCCCCTCCCCACCCATCATTCTTGACTGGCGATTGGCTAGTTTCCTAATATCTATCCTAAACTTCCCTTACTGCAGTTTGAGACCACTGCTTTTTGCTGTGTCATCTGCCACCACTGAAAACAGTCTAGCCCAATCCCCTTTTGAACCACCCGTCAGGTAGTTGAAAGCTGGTATTAAATCCCTTCTGTCTTCTATTCTCCAGATTAAATAAGCCCAGTTCCTTCAACCTCTCCTCACAAGTCATGTGCCCCAGCCCCCTAACCATTTTCATTGCCCTCCATTGGACTCTCTCCAACTTGTCCGCATCTTTTCTGTAATGGGGGCCCCAAAACTGTACTCCAGATGTGGCCTCACCCGTGCTGAAAACAGGGGAATAATCAGTCCCCTTGATCTGCTGGCAACACTCTACCAATGTAGCCCAGTATGCCATTAGCATTTTTCACAACAAAGGCACACTGTTGGCTCATCTTCAACTTCTTGTCTACTGTAATTCCCAAGTCCTTTTCTGCAGAGCTACTGCTTAGCCAATCAGTCCCCAGTCTGTACTGGTACATGGAATTCTTCCATCCTAAGTGCAGAACTTTGCACTTATCCTTATTGAACCTCATGGCATTCCCTTTGGTCCAAACCTCCAATTCGTCTAGGGCTCTCTGAAACCTAACCCTACCCCCCAGCATATTTACTACTCCCTGCAGCTTGGTGTCATCTGCAGACTTGCTTAGGGTGCACTCCATCTCATCTTCCAGGTCATTGATGAAGATGTTGAACAAAACTGGCCCCAGGACCAGGTCCCCCTGGGTCACTCTACTTGATACAGGCTGTCAACTAGACATTAAGCCATTGACTGCTACCTTCTGTGCCTGATTATCCAGGCAATTTTCCATTCACCTTACAGTCCCTTCATCCAGCCCATACTTCCTTAGCTTCCCTGTGAGACTGTTGTATGAGACCGTATCATAATCTTTGCTAAAGTCAAGGTATATCACATCTTCTGGTCTCCCTGCATTCACAGAGCCAGCCATCTCATCATACAAGGCAATCAGGTTGGTCAGGCATGACTTGCCCTTGGTGAATCCATGCTGACTGTTTCTGATCACTTCTTCTTCTCCAAGTGCTTAGAAATGCATTCGTTGAGGACCTGCTTCATGACTTTTCCAGCAACTGTGAGGCTGACTGGCCTGTAATTGGATTGGTATATGTCCAGCTTTTTAAAATAGTCTCTAACCTGTTCTTACCATTGTTGGCTGCTCACTCCATCCCAAACAGTGCTGCCAGGTGCAGTAGTTGGGAGCTGACCTTGTCTGTGAAGACTGAGGTGAAAAATGCATTGAGCACGTAGATCCTATCTCTTCTTAGGAATGTTTCTTCTTGGAACATCATCCTGTGATCAAACAAGTCAAAGCCCTGCTGGTGACACCACCTGTGCAGCCATTCATTGATCTTTTGGATATGTTCGCTCCTGCCTGGACCCTTCCCCTTAACTAGAAGGATCAAGGAGAATACAACCTGAGCCCCCATCCCCTTCACCTTTGCACCCAGAGCCCTGTAGTCACTTTTGATCTGCTCAGGGTCTCCCCTGACAGTATCATTTGTGCCCACATGGATGAGCAGTATGGGGTAGTAGTTGAAGGGCTGGATGAGTCTTGGTAATATGACATCTCAGATTTGGGCTCCAGGCAAGGGCAGCAGATGTATGCCTCTGTCCCCCACAGAAGAAAGTCTTCAACCACTGCCACTCATCACTTCTTACTGGTGGTTGTGGTCTTGATCCTTCCCACCTTGGGGAGGCCTGGCCTGTTCTTATCCACCAGTAGAATGTGCTCCTCCCGCTCTGTTGCTAGGGCTCCATAACTGTTCTCCAGGTGAACTTCTGCAGGTGGGAATAAAGATTTCTGCTTGCTGCCAGAGATCACAAGCTTCCAGCTTCCACCTTCCTCAGAGTCTGTTCTCTCCCTTCTCCAGTGCTGCCTTTGGCAGTTCTTCCCGGAGGCCTTCTCCAGTATCAAACTGACCAACTCCTCATGGAGGAGGATGCTTCAGAGCCTCACCACCTCCTCCTGTAGCTCTCTTGCCTACTCCCTGAGAGACACCACCGGGAGGCACCGCTCACATTGAAGGCACTCCCCCACTTAGCTGTCACCGGAAGGACCTTGCAAGCAGCAGTCTCCACAATGCCAAACCTGGACCTGGATGGAAGCCTCTATGGTGAACAGTCCTGCCTAGACAGACACCTCACAAGTGCAAGCAGAGGCAGTGGTTCTGGCACTGCAATATCCTCCAGCCTTTTCCATGGGTCTCTTAATCTGCCTTCTCTGTCTTACAGCCCTTCTTCCAAGCACACCTTCCCAAGTAAATTCACCTGTAAATTAGCCTGTTTACTCTTCCCTGGTCCCAAAAGGTTCCTCTTTCCTTGCTTCCTCACCAAGCATAAAGGCTTCACCTCAAAGGGGCAGGGGAGGGGGCAAACTGACTTGTGAACCGACCAGTGAAATGCCTATAAACTGTTCTCTCCCCCCCCCACGTTTGTTGCCCTACTTCTCCCTTCTATAACACTTCTGTTCAGTTCCTGCCTCGGTTGTATACCTCCCCCTAGGTCATGTACTCCTATATCCTGAAGTGGGGAGGTCTAAAGCAGACATAACCTCCTTTTTCCCCCCCTACTTGTTGAGAGAAAATCTCTTCTCAATATTTTAACTAGAGGAGGCACGTAGCATAGGTTACTGGTGCCACCTTAGTTGGGGGGGGCATCTGCCCCCACCCCCCCAAGTGACCAGTCAGTGACCTTGTGGGGAAATCCCCCTATGGCCAATCTCCCCGATGGGGGGGGGGGCAGGGGGGATCCCCACGGCTGATCATGCTGACCTCGAAGTGGCTACGGCGCTTCATCAGGCACTCCTCCTCCCCATCTGGCACTCACAGGGGGGTCACCGGTGTTCCGGCCTGCCCGCCGCTCGTTGCCTAAGCGGGAAACGTGGCCTGTCAGGGGTTGTACCAGCACTTTCAGGGGCTGCATGGGGTGCACCCCCTACATGTCGCCACTGGCACATAGGATACTTAGAAGTACAGATATGTACCTCATAGTGTTTTAAGGAATAAATACTTAGGTACCTAACTCCTTGGGTGAGTATGGTTTTTTAATTCTGCCTAACATCAACAATATTTAAACTATTTTTATAATTTTGCTGCTTTTTAAAATAGTTCTTATCTTATGTCATTTCTGTTTTGGAAACTAGTGTAAATGAAGCTTAATTTGAGATTATTTCTAGCCAAGCACCCAGAGATGCATCTTAGTAAAGGAGAAAAAGAAAGAATGAGCACTTATTTAAAATTCAATGGAACAGCCATCATATTCCAGATTTGATCTGTTCAATCATGAATGCTCATTAGCTATAAATATTATAATCCTTTTGTGCTGCGGTACTCTGCTTTTAGAATTACATTATTAAAATGTAAAAAATTAATATTTAAAAGAATTATGCTCAAGCCATCAACAGAATCAAATTCCATATTCATCTTGATTTAAATTAAGCAAAAGAAACATTTTTATGTTAATTTTTTATTACTGAACTTAGTAATGAAAAATGTTTCTGGAAAGCGGTGTTCTCAGCCTTCCCTGCAAATGTGGGAATGTTATGAATGTGACTGTAAGCCAATTTCTAATATGTTCCAACACTAGTTTTAAAATGATGAATTGTTTTAATGCATAATGTTTAAAATAGTTTAATATCAAAGGCTTGTTTTTTTTCTTAAATTGCTTGGTTCTATTGGATTGTTTAATGACTTTTAAAAGGGATTTGAAATTGTTTGCATTCTCTTTGAACAGAACAGTGATTTTAGATTTCAAAATAACGTGCCTTAAAAGGAAAATCATTGCTGAGTCCTAGCTTTATTATCCTAATGGTAATTTAGACTTTGCAAATAATAGCCTTCACACCTTATTCATGGCAAAAAGTATTTCTTAATTGCTGGCATTTGAGATGAATAAACTGCAGTGAAGATTTCCTTTTAAAACTAGGAACAGAACTAAGGATTACAGACTGCCTTCAGATCACATATTCTATTCCCAATGGCTTTCATATTGGCTATATTCAATACTATATTTAACCCTGTCTTCCAGCTGCTCCATTTTTTTAATCCATAGAATATTTTGGGGGTCCAAATAACAGCCATTTATTTGGCCATATTAAAATTAGAAGTTGATTAAGATTTAAGGGCCACTCTGCACATGCAGATAAAAGCACAATGGGATGTAGTGCACCATACACACAGTTGCACCTCTTGCCATTGCACACTTGCATGGCAGGAGGTGTCGCAGTGGAATCATGCATTAGATCCCATTGCACCTTATTGCCAGTGCAGGGGGAGCCCAATCCCAGTCTCCCCTTACATTGGCAAGCAGCAAGCTCTAACGTCTGGGAGTCCCGTTCGTTGAGGGGCTCCCAGCTTCAGAGTCACCCCATGCTTCCCCTGATGCAGCTGCGCTGATCTCCTAGCCCTCGGGGGTAGGTGCATGAAATCCCTGGGCCTGACAGATCATGGCAGCTGTAATCTAGCCCTGAGGGCTTCACGCACCCTTGAGGCTGGAAGTCTGAAGCTTCTGTGATCTCCCAGCCCCAGGGGCTCCTGCCTTGCCCCCTCTGCCCCCACCCCTCTGGGTCTGGGAGATTGCAGTTGCATCTCATGGCTGCTGGGACTCAGCTGGCTCCTGGCACTGAGAGGTATGCTTCCAGGACCCAGCATCCACAGCTGCCAAACTCTGAGTCCTGGCAGCTGCAGGTGCCGCTGAGACAGAGTCAGAAGCTGGTAGGGCTGATAGTCCCCTTATCTGAAGGCTCCCAGCCTTTGCTGGACATGGTGAACTGTTGCAGCTGGGAGCCTCATCTGACAGGGCTCCCAGCCGCAGGTCAGACCCTGCTACACATGCAAATTAAAGCATGATAGCAACCAGCTATAAAGTTGGTAAACATTTTCAAGGTCTAACTTTACAGCTGGTTGGAGCTTTATATGGCATTGTAAGTACTTTGCACGTGCAACTGGTCTCAAGATAATTGTGCAATTAACCAATTAATTGTGCAATACCTGTAATGTGTAGAAAGGGTCTAAGAGTAGCAATAGAAATAGCTAAACAGTTGTTTTTATGGGATCCGTACTTCCATTCCATTACTAGGAAAGCTAATTCTTCCTGGAAATACAATGCGTATCTGGCATCATCACTTTGCTCTTCATTTTTTTGTGAACCAGAAACATTTGGAATTTCTTTCCCTTTTCTCAGTGTCAGTAGCTATAGCTAGATGCATTTCCTTCTGGACAGCTGTTAATATTAAGTGCCATCACATTTTATATTGGCTGGTTTCCATGAGGGATTCAGCAGATTAAAACTTGCTTTGGTATACAAGAAGGAATCTAGAGTTATTACGTTTGTTCAATATTTTACTGTGTTTGGTTTTATTCCTTTTAAATACTGCTTCTTAATCTTCCAGCTCTCTTTGCTGGAAATCCTCAGTGCTCTGGGGGTTGTTAACTCTTAGAGTGCTTTAATTATGTTAATGATAGCATAGCATTTTAACCATAACATTGATTATTAAAAAATCACTTACATTGAATTAGCTTTCAATTGTAGGTTCAGTGTGCAAATGTTAAGACAGGTTTATATGAGTTCTGGCCTCTCATTGCTTACATGAGGGCAAAGCACTTGAGTCTAATTGACCTCAAGTGACATACTAGTTGCCAGTCCCAGTGAATAAGCCAAAGAAAACCTGTGGACTGGACTACCTCTTGCTTCTAGAAGTGATCCCTCTAAATCAGGTGTCCAGTATAAATGAAGCTCCCAAAGTTCCTATAACTGTAGACCAGTAGACCTAGTTATTTTTAAAGTGACTTTTAATTTTGGATGTTTTAATTTAATGGGGCTGAACAATAGTGGATACAGTGGTGCAGTTGCATCCTCCTTTGATTCCTGCTCCACCCAAACTTTAGAACTCACTGCCCCAGAGAGGCAGTAACATTTCTGTTCAGGTAATGCTGAGGGAGTCAACTGACTTCATGGCTTATTCTAATATACCTGATTCCTGCTAATCTCTCTTTATTGGTATTAATGCCCCTCTCTCTGTTTTAATGATCTTGATGCACCATTAATCAAATTATCCTTTCTTCTGCAATTTTTCTGTCTGATAGTTATTCCTGGTAATATCTCTTTCCAATTTCAATGCCTTGTAAACTGTTTTTAGTTCTAGCTAAACACCTTGAATCAGGTGTGGTAACATTAACTCAAGTGAACATTAACTTGAGTATGGACACAATTGACAGTGAAGTGTTAGATGCACTGTCAGGAGGCTCAAGAAGGCTAGATTTTGTTTTATGAATCTGAGTAACAGATAAACATTTTAACCATAATAACTATAGGACTAACAAAACAGCATTTTGGACTATTTTTGTCTAGTTTGTTGTATTTTTTAATCTTAATATATAAACCAGTAAATTAGTGCACCTTCCAATGAAGTTATATTTGTTTTTGTTTTGATCTTGTACTGAATAATATAACACTGAGATTCTAGTGTATTAGTAAATCTTCCAGTTTCTCTCTAACTGGAGAAAAATGTATGTTATATGCGATGATACACCACTGCAAACCCATTTTCAAAATATTAGATCTGTCCATGAGACCCAAAGACTTAAAATTCCCTGATTTTTCACAAAGTTGGATGCATTTGGGTACCAAAATTGAGTCCTTTAAAATCCTGGACAATTTACTCTGCTGGACTGTCAATCTGGAATCTTTCATAAACATAGTGTTCATACATAACTTCCATGATCATTAGGAAGAGCTGTGAGAGTCTCTGCGTGTTCAGATAAAGACCAGAATAAATAATACCAGGTGCATCTACACATGCAGTTAATGCAACTGAATAAACTCTGGTGTAATTTGAGCTGAAGTAAACTAATCCCAACATCACCATCTACAAGTGCCTTTAAGCACAGTAATTTACTCCACCTTTGGATAGTACCTGTGTCTGACAGGACTATCCTACACCAGAGTAAATGAATTTACTGTGCCCTAATTGCAGTGCATGTGTGGACATTGATGCTTTACTGTGCAGTAACTTAGTCTACTGTGCAATAAAGCACACATGTACATGCACCCATTGTGTGGAAACTAAACTTAAGATAGATCTAAAAGAAAGCAAAGCTTGGGATCATCAAGTTTGGATCATTGCAACAATTCTTCTCCCTGAGAATTGAGGGGAATTAAAAGTGAGTCATGTTGGGGTTTTATTTACAAACTAGTTTCCAAAACCCCTTTTTTGTCCTTTTTATCAGACCAGTTTCCTTAGGAAATATGGTTTTCATTTGTGGAGTGCAGCCTTATATATCAATAATACTGTAATTATAAAAATTAGTTTATATGACAATTTTCAAAGGACCATATTGTATATGTTTTTACCTACAAATAGTGAAGAAGCAAATATATAAAAGCACAGTATGTTTCACAGATGTTTCAGGGCCTCACTTCTAAGAGGAACCGATAGATTTTCTGCTTTCTGATTTGTTTTGAATGTTCTGTGAAATATGGAATAATCCTGTCAACTAATTGTATGAATTCAATGGAACGATCATGGTATTCCAGATTTGCTCTGTTCTGTCATGGATATTCATTGACTATAAATGGTCTAATCCCTTTCATGTGAAGGGGCACCCTGCCAACTTTAAAATTCACTGTCTTCATTATTACTCGGTTTTCTCAGCATGAGCATGTCATTCAAAATTCCAAGCTTTATAACAGAAGCACAAGTACATGTGCTGTCTTAACTAACTGCAGACTGTTGAAAGCATATTTAGAAGACATTTGTTATTGTGTAAAAAATAATGTATATTGGATTCTTTATCTTAATAGTACTAAACTTTTTTTTTTCCAGACCTTTAATGAGTTTGAGATAGAACAGCATCAGGAATGTGCTTATGACCACTTGGAAGTGTTTGATGGAGAAACTGAAAAGTCACCAATTCTGGGACGTTTATGTGGCAATAAGATACCAGATCCTCTCATTGCTACTGGAAACAAAATGTTCCTTCGGTTTGTTTCTGATGCATCAGTACAGAGAAAAGGCTTCCAAGCCACACACTCTACAGGTCAGAAAAGCAGGATGTGATTTACTGGTAGCTTCTCTTAACTGTTTCAGATGCAGACATTCATTTTTGTCCCTTCATGAGCAGAATTATTTAATAAATAAGAGTGATATGAGTTAATGTAAAAAAAAAAAAAATTAAAGGCAGCAGACAGAAATCTAAACTTGATTATGTTGGAAACATTGTCAGGATTAAAACCTAACTATTTTTGTCATATAAATGTGTTAGATGGTTTTTTAATTTGATTGTTTTGTTTTTAGAAATTTGGAATTTTTAATATTAATTGTGTAGCTGAAAGTAAAATAAATAAATAGGTTTCTTTGGAATAAGATCATCTAATGGCAAGAACAAGACTTACTTGACACTGTTCAAATAACTTTAACAAAGGCATATAGTTAATTTTGAAAGTCTCTGTATTTAGAAAACAGATTTTAAAGGAATCTTCAGTCTAGGGCAGGGGTAGGCAATGTTTTTTTGGACGGAGTGCTGAAAAAACCACAATGTCTACCTTGGAAGGTGACAGAGTGCTGACATGCCAGAGCAGTTGTTTGCAGCCTCCCAGCTGCAGCCATCCCATGGAGCCCAGTCTGCTTGCAGCAGGGTTTGCAGCCTCCCAGCCGCCTGCTGGGAGCAGCCTGGGCTCCATGGCTGGCAGCAGCTGCTTAGAGCCTCGGCTGGCAGTGGTGTGCCGAGCAAAATGACCTTGCGTGCCATTCTTGGCACGTGTGCCGGGGGTTGCTGACCCTTGATCTAGGGCCTTGTTGCATGGTAATTTTGAACAGTCTTAACCCCTGGACTGTTTGCACATTAACACCTGAAACTAGTTTTAAGCACTCATTAGCCAACTCAAAGTTATGCCACTCCAGGGCAGGATTTTCTCTGATGTGTGTCACCCAGCTTCTGTTACATTAAGGCGTAGCCACACTAGGCATTGATTTTTCAACCTTTTTTCATTTGCGGACCCCTACATTTTTTTAATGGAGGTGCAGACCCCTTTGGAAATTTTGAATGGAGATGTGGACCCCTTTGTATTGTAAGTGTGGGTATTCAAATACTTGGATTAATCTTTTGCAACCTGCCCCCTCCTCCCCTGCTGATCTGGATCAGGCCCACTTCCCCCCCCTTCTTTGCCCTGCCCAGCACTC
>NW_005841970.1:2007308-2014959 GCF_000455745.1 Alligator sinensis
CTGCACCCCACAAGATCTGGCAACACCAACACCAGAAGCAGTGGCCTGTGCAGAATATTGGGAGCAGACCATAAAGAAAGGTTGGATTGGAGACACGAAGAAGAAACCCCACACCCCTCCACCTGCACCCCCTTTACTTGTGGCTATCCCCCCTGTCGAGGGGAGCAGGCAGGAAAAGGTTAACTTGCCTGCCTGGCCACTGCCACCCCTACTGCTGCTCTCTGGATTGGGCTCAGCCTAGAGAAGAGCAATGGGGGCAGCCAGGCAGGTGAGCCAGCGAACCTTCCCTTGCTTGCTTCCCTCAGCACAGACAGTGTGGACAGCCACAAGTAAGCAGAGTGATGGAGGGGAGGGGGAAACCCCAAGGAGCAGGGAGAGCCCCAGGAGTGGTGGTGGGGGAACTGGAGATACCCTGGGACAGAAGCCCAGAAAGGAGGGGGGGGATTCTTACTTTTCAGTCCTCCTGGCCCCTGCTGTCCTAAAGTGTGACTGCTCAAAACTAGAGCTACCTCTAACACTGATCAACATTTGTGCAGCTCACAGTGTAATATGCAAGAAGACCCTTAGTAGCATAGAGGTGATGCCTCAGTGGCTATGTTTAGAAAAGATTCAATAGCCTCTAATTTCATTTGTACTGGAGATTCTTAAAGATTTAATATATCACAATCTTATTTGTTTTTTCTCTTCTGTCTTTTAAATAGGATATGGGGTATAGTCTAAACAACTAATACTATTCCTCTGTTGCCAGAAAGGAATGATAGCAGGGATCCTGGTTTTCACTGATTTTAAAAAAATCTCCAATTTTCAGTTAAAAAAAAAAGTAACCCCAAATCCACACTTTTCCGTGATTAAAATGAAACATCTCTCTCTCTCTCTCTCTCTCTCTCTCTCTAGATATATCTAGATATTGATATATAGATATCTAGATATACAGAGATCTCTCTCTGTCTCATATATATATATAGAGAGAGAGAGAGAGACAGAGACAGAGAGATTTCATTTTAATCATGGAAAAATGTGGATTTGGGGTTACTTTTTTAACTGAAAATTGGAGCTTTTTAAAATCGGTGAAAACCAGGATCCCTGATGATAAGCGAAGGTAAACACAAACAAAATGATATTGAGAGCCTTGCTAAAATCCATAAACTTTCTGGGGGGAAAAAAAATCATCTTCAGATGTAGCAGTTACTTTCCTTGTTTATATAATTTATCATTCAAAATATGTTTTGAAAGTTTATTAAGAGGTTCTTTAAGATGTGCCTTATTTTAGAAACATGAATCTTGAATGTGCTTGACTTATAGTGACCCCCAGTGGCAACTTTAATAACTTCAATTTCCAAGGCATGGTATGTGTAAAAAGAAGTGGAGCCATTCAGCAACTTTAGACAGTAGAACAAAATAGTATCTTAAGTTTTAAATATAGTAATAATATCTGGCCGCACTTTGTACAGCATATTCTCACTTATGCATTATTTTGTAACTTGCATATCAGTGTGGGGCACTGTAAGTATCATCTCTACCATAGTAAAGTTTTACACACAAAAGTGCCTAATCTTGAGCTACAGCATGTGTAATTTTTTTTTTGGTCTGGGTTCACATAGTCTAAAGTACTCCAAGTAAATATGTCTACAACTAGCTATTCAGTGTACATAAATATTTAAATTCAAACTAGATCTTTCTGATTTAGTTTTTGGTACATAATCTTTAATACTTTGCTAGATTAATTTTCTTTTGGCAGAGACTTCACAGATCAGAACCTAGCCTATTTTTCACCCTTTGTGATCTGAGCCTAGGAAATGAAAGGTTTCTTCACCCTGTCATTTAGTCTGCATTTCCATCCTGTTAAAGGGCCTGGTTTGCAAACACCTGTATTATGCTCCAGATTTCTTCACCACAATGATCTGATACCTTTATGCTTTTCACAAAATTAGATATAAAAGGTACTCATTAAAATAACTAAGCAATTAAAAACCAAAATTCATGATAAAAATAGCTGTTAGAACATTTCTGACTTTATCATTGTCAGCCTTCCACTTATGTAACTGTAGTAGATATTATATGGAAGAAGTTAAAATCTGTGCCCAGAGTACTCCTAAGTATTACCATTTTCATTGTTACAGCCAACAGTTTGCTGGAATTTCCCTTATAAATGTCTATTTATATGGGTCTATACTTTGGCTTAAAAAATTTCCTTAGTGTAAGTGCGTTATTTTTCTAGAAACATCGAAAAATAAAATTTGCTTTTTTTTTTCCGAATGCAAGATAAACAGAAGGCCATTCTTGTGATCGTATAATTCAGTCCATATTTTTCCAGGACATTTTTTAAAGAAAATGTAAAGCTATTTGTCAGTCTTGTTATGAAGTGTTTGGTGTTAAAGATACTGTACAGAATAAGGAAATTGGAATCTAGCTACAAGCATAGTCACTGAATAAATGTTTTATCTGTACTACACTGATGAAGATGTTCGGCAGTTTTCAAAAACATATTTCCACAAATAAAAATAAACAATGATAATTACTCAGTTTAGGGGTACAAGGTGGCAGTAAAAACTAGATTGTATCTAACCCTGCACAGCTATTCAAGGACACGGAGAAAAGTTGACGTATCCATTCCCCTCCATCCTGGCACCATCAAAATCATTTAGCTTCATGCATTCAATTTAAGGATGAGCTGTAACCCCAGAGGCTATGTCTAAAATTCCATTACTGTGCATTATATTCCCTCCAGATTTTCTGAGCTATATGAGCTAACACCATGTTTCCAAAAAAGTAAGGATTTTATTTTTACTTGTAATAATTTTGTTTGTCAAACTTTGGAAGTTAACGTAAAGAGTGAATAGTGTTTCTCTGGCAAAGTATCTTCCAGTTCTTAAACTATTCCAAAGGATTACAATTTTTAATTTATTTAGTGAGTCTTTAAATCCGTCTGCAGCTAACATAAAAAAAAGTCTTTCACCTAAAATTAATGTATTTAATGTTTATAGTCCACATCATAATCCCCTACATTTAAAATTGTTTAAATATTATTTTTAAGCATTCAACAGTGAGGTCATCTTGTCTGTTAAATCATGATCACAATTTTATTCCATTGATGGTCTGCCTTTTCTCTTTCTCTTTCTTTCTCAGTCTCTCTCTCTCTCTCTCTCTCAGGTTCTGGTTCAGATGATTTCGCAGTGTGTCACTTTTTGGCTTTGAATCCCAACTCAGAAATCCTAATTTAAATTAAATGCATTTAGATTACAGAGATAAAACTATAGTAAAATTTAACCTTGGGTCAGTCTAAAATGGCTTAAATTATGTATTTCTCTGTATGAAGCATAATGTTTTATTTATTTCTTTTTAGTGTGCCATAATTAGGAGAATAATGCCTACAAATTTTTGCCATATAACAAATGCTCATAACCCCCAGAAAGTAAAATATACATTTAACATAATAGTAAATGCTATTATTAAATTATTTTAATTATTTCATATGGCAGGACAGATGGCTTTAATTGCATTAAAATGGATACATTTTGAAACATATTTCAAACCAATTTTACTAACAGAGTTTTGACCCAAATATGGATGAGCCCTCGAATAAAGTTTTCAGATGGGCCAAGTAAAAAGCCTCACTCCTACAGGGACTGCAGAGAAACACTAGGAGTGTGGTTTATTGAGCCTGCAGCTTCATTAAAGAACATACCTGGAAACTATCCAGCAATAACTCACACAATACACATTTTCCTGTCTCCATAATTCCTGCCATGTAGGAGAAAATTGCTATCAATCTCCCAATCTCTCCACTCTTAATTTGGTCTTAATTCTGTTGCAGGCATCCCACTGACCTTCTGTCAGATAAAATGGAGTAGTAGGAGATTAAATGATATCTTCTCCTTATATTCTGGGGCCCAAGCCCATTCGCCACTTTCTTTAGGAGGTCCCTTTATCCGAACCACATCCAATGCTGGCTTATCAATGCTGTACCTTGCATTGAATCATTAACAGCACTAGACACTTGTAATATTGTGACTACTTGAATTTTAGAACCTAACCACCTTAGCAGGTTCCTGGGCTACTGAGAGGAACATAAAAAGAATCATAGTGCTCAGTTCAATCTGGGAACGTTGCAAGTAGCACAGTGTTGAAAGCAACGCTCAGAAACCCGGTCCCATTCTACTCCAGAGTTGGGGAGATTTTGCTCAGGGTACAGAACTGCTTTCTGTCAGGAGAAGGGCTGGCACCCTATTCTAGGGTGTATTCAAGCCAATAGGCTTAACCCGTAATCTGTGTCCAGCAGGGCAGTTAAAGAAGACCATTACTAGATAGAGAGCCCATGAGAAATGGAAGGTTAAGAGTTAGCCCTTGAAGGAGCTAAGATATTTTCTCCCCTTTTAGCAAAATATTTCTCTCCCTTTAGCTCCCCTTGAGCTTTTTAGCCTCTAACAGAGCCTAAGAAGTGATATTGGCCATGTCTCAGGATAAACTTTTACTGTGTTTAACTGGGGCTGTCTGTAAAGTGGCTGTGCTGTTCTGGGCAGGCTGTTTCATAATTGGAATTACATCCCCACCATGCTTTGGACAGGTTAATTAGTTTGGGGGCAGTAGTAAGTTTGCCCTATAGTCATAGCTATGAACTCTTAGGACCTTAATTTCCATTGACTTTCACAAAAACTTAGATTGTGTCTATATAGTCTCTTGACTGAGACTGGGATGACTGCCAATAAAAAAGCCCTGCCTACTCCTCAAGATAGCTTAGCAGCTCTCAGTTCACTTTTTCACATGTGAGAATATCTTCCTGATATGTGAACTTTAAAATTTCTGCAGCTGTTAATATGGATGGACCACTCTTTTAAGCTCATAAACATAACAGTGTGTATGGAGAAAACAAGGCATGCAGTTCATAGAAGTATTCCTTTTTACAGCTGCGTTATGTCCTGAATGTGACTTTAAAACTGGCAATGTTTCAGTCAGAGGAAAATATAACTGAATTCACAAAAACTGAAGAAGCCAGTATATCAGACTAACAGCAACAAAATAAATTTATATGATGGATTTCATATGTTACGGTGTTGATTGCACACATTTGTAAAGTGAAAAAATGCACAAAGCGATGCAAACATATTGAGCCTAATGAGTGGCTATGGGGGAATATCAGGTTTGTCAGCCATGCGTGTTTTTAAGAAGATTTTAAAATCTTATCCAAAATTAGAAATCAAGCCTCCAAGCCATGCAGCCAATTAGAAATGAAACAGCATAGTGATATGGCTAGATGCCTGGGGTATGGGGGCAGCATTTCTGCTTGCTACCATACCACCAGCACAATTGCACATCTGCTAGCAGCTGCTGGGTTTTTTTTTCACCCCCACTATCTTCCAAGTCTGCACAGAAGGCAATTGCTCTGTCACCTTCCCTAGTTATACCACTGCTTTGATCCTTCTCATTTCTATATTATTAGGATTACATGTATGAATCCTGCATGGCACCATTTTAAGCATTCAGCAGTTCCTGTTATTAATTCTAACCTGAATTCAGACTGCTGAGCATATGACATCACAATTGGCCAGTTTTAGAGTTGGGCCTCATCCACAGAGCTCAGATACAGATCCTCTCTTGTACATAGCTCAGAGGTGTTTGTATTGTAGGATTTGGCTTAGCTCAGTATAAAAACATAACACAGCCTCACCGATTCCTAACATAAACTTATGAGTGTACAGATATCAGATGCTAGTTCCATCTGCGCTTGCTGTGGAAAAGAGTGTCATAGGCAGAGGACTATTTCTTGGTGAGGAACAAAGAAGAGAACAACCTTCTAAAATAAACTCTGATGTTTTCACTGGGGTTTCCTTAGTTGTAAAGAAGAAGAAAAGCACCCACCCACACCCCTTAAACATGGTTCTAAATACAGTTTTCCATCTGTTGTCAGCTGGCCTTGAATAATGTCTTTAAGTGACTAATGTAGAGCATTTATGCAGTAGAAGTTTTAAGTTCTTATAGAAAGCTAAACATAATGGAAATTATCACCAATAGTAGCTAAAATATTTGAAATGGGAGTAGTGAATTGGACTTTTGGGGGGTTTTAAATCTTCAGGAGTTACTGCTTCTGTTAAGCAACCTGGTTATAGTCCAATAGATTGGTTTTAATGTTCATTTCCTTGATTTGAAATTCAAAATTTCTGAAATAGAGTTTTGGAAAATATTAAAATATATATATACAATTTAAACCAATTTTTAAACCAAATTTGTTACTGAGTCTCTAATATGAATGAATGCCTCTTAATAAAGTTGTGTTAACCCATATAGAGATTTATAGTGAGAATAATGGAATACGAAGTGGAATGAAATAAAGGATAAAGCTGATCTAGCTGTCCTCAGAGGATTGTAGGAAAGTAGGCCTGGAAGGGATGTTACAAGGTCATTTAGTCTAGCTTCCTGCTCAAGGCAGGATCATTGCTGACTGTCCAATTTGCTCTTAAAATTTCCAAAGATGGAGATTCCACAATTTCTGTAGGTAGCCTATTCCAATGCTTGACCAACTTCATTAGACATAAAGTTCTTTCTGATCTACTGAAGCTTGAGGCCATTGCTCATAGTCCTGTCCCCTACAGCTACAGAGGAATAGCCCATCTCCTTCCTCTTTATAATTGCCCTTCAGGTATATGAAGATTGTTATCAAATCCCCCTCAGTCTTCTCTTCTTCAGACTTTAGTCCTTGTTCTTTCAACCTTTCCTCATAAGTCTTGCCTCCCAGGCCCTAACTTTTGTTCATCTGTGCTGAACTCTTTCCAGTCTATCCACATCTTTCTTGAAGTATGGGGCCCAAAATGGATTCCTACAAACTGTTATTATCAATGAGGTATTTCCCATTGTTTGCTGAATAAATCCCATTACTGACAGGCAAGACATTCTGTGTCTTATGATGTCATGATATCGCAGCATTTTGACTATATTATTCCTCACAAGTTTGCTGTCCTTTCCCTTTTTTGGTTAAAACTGTTAACAGGAAATAAATTATAGAAAATATTTACAGAAAATAAAAGTATGCATTCTGGAGCATTTTGAGACTCTTGTATTGGCAATATTTTTGTGTCCCATAATACTATTTAAAAATCATAAAATTATAAGCCACAATTATTCATATTGAGTAGTACCTTACTCAGTGAGTTTCTCAAAGAAAAGTATTGTGCTGAAATGTTTACTTGTGCTTGTCCTTTATTAACCTTTTTTTTTTTTTTGTTCCTACAGAGTGTGGTGGTCGACTGAAAGCTGAAACCAAGCCTAGAGATCTGTACTCTCATGCACAGTTTGGTGATAATAATTATCCAGTTCAAGTGGATTGTGAGTGGCTGCTGGTATCAGAACGTGGCTATCGAGTAGAGTTAACTTTTCAGACTTTTGAAGTAGAAGAAGAGGCAGACTGTGGTTATGACTATGTTGAACTCTTTGATGGCCATGATACGACAGCTATGAGACTTGGTCGATTTTGTGGATCTGGGGTAAGTAGTCAATTACTGAAACTTCTCTTTACTCTCTAATAAACAAACAAATAAATAAATAAATAACAAACACAAAGATAAAAAAAAATCATCATAGTTACACTGTCCAATAATTTGCCAAAAATGTAAGTTTATAAAAATATATAAGTAAAAGAATTTAACGAAATCAGGGAAAG
>NW_005841970.1:2014990-2033611 GCF_000455745.1 Alligator sinensis
AAGAGACATTTCTGTGACTAAGAATTTTTCCATTGAAATATTTTCAACCAATAAATATTCCTTGGCTTTTGTGAAAGGTTTTTTTGGTCATATCTTTTGCTGAACCAACTGTGTAGTTAGGAGAGATGTTACACAAGCTTTCAAGCATAAAATTGCCCTTTTTCATGTCTAGGATAGAAGCAGACACAGCTTTAGCTAAATATCAGATAAAATAATAACGTGTACAACTCCATGTGCAAATGAAAACAGTCTGCTTAAAGGAATAGACGAAGTCTGTAAAGTAGGGGCAAAGATATTATCAGGAGTGTTTCAAAAGAAAAGAAGTACAGCAGAAGAGGTAATCTAATTAGTGGAGGAGCAAGACCATTTAAAAGGCAAAAAGGGTCTTTATTACCTTTGATGAAATGCAGGGAGATTAGTAAATATAGTAGGGAGATTACAGAGAGCCATAAAGCCATTGTCAGTGTTTAGTCCACGTGTTTCAGTGTTCAGCAAAGTTATGAATGTCTATTTCCAAGCCCATCGTCTGAAGGTGTTTTGTAGATTTGCCTTGAATATAAGGATTGTGAGGTCAGAAAGGAGTGGTGGTTCTATGAAAAGCATCAGCTATATGTATCTGTCCTTTACATTTTTTTTCTGTGATAGTTTATTCTAGCGGATAGTTTCCATGAGGGCATTTGGTGCATTGATGAGACATGTATAGGACATGTAGGAATGTGGATGAGATTCTGTGATAGACATGTATGATCTGTGGATTCTGATAGTTTTATTGGGGGGAGAGAGTGTGTGGTGGCAGCGGAAGTATGTTGACAGGTTTTGCATTTGTACTTAGAGCAGGGTTGCGTCTGGTTTGGTGTCTGTTGTTTAGTGGGAAGCCTGTCTAACTCTATATCAACTATACAGTTGGTCTCGTAAAAGATGCCACTCTAAAAAATCCTTGCCTCTCACATAATTTCTGAACCATTATGGCTACATTATGCTACCTTCCTGATCAATGGTACTTTTCAGATTGGTGAGGTGGGTATCATGAGTTTTTGCCTGCCTCTGTAGCAGGGGGCCTGACCTTTTACCTGGGATCTCTTGACATATATTAACAACCATTTACAGAAGCAGAATGTCGGCTGCCATGGTCCCCCTGCTTTACCTGTGGCAGGTTAGGATGTTATGTCTTATGTTGTGTCAGGGTTTGAGGGTACTTTTACTATACGTGTATAGGATGGATTGGACAGGGATGATCCAGCCCCAGGCAGGGGGTGTTGTACTAGATGTCCTCTGGAGGTCCTTTCCAACCCTACTTCTCTATAATTTCTATGATTTCTCCTCTGACCAGATGTAGTAATTTCTGAGGCATGGGCAGATCTAGGATTTTGAAAAGAGGGGTACAGATGATGTAGCGTGTCCTTACATATAACACAACATATGCTTTTATTTCTCCAATTAAAAAGAAACTAAAAAGGTTGCTAATATGCTAGAGGCTTAGGCATTATTCAATTTAAGACTGAAATAAGCTTGAAACAAGCATACTTTTATTGAAATGTGTATTAATTTCTTATTATAAAAACACACTAAATAGGAAAATAATCATCAAAAGCTATTAGAATTAAATGTACACATCTTATTCAGATTCATAAAATCTAGAGGGTCTTGACAATACATCCAACACCTCAGCCTAAACTATGGCTCTTTACACTTTATATCGTGTGTGTGTATGACTACACAAAACTACCACAGAAAAAATACCTGCACTACAGTAGGGAAGGGCAAACAGTAAACTGATGTTAACTGCACAATAACTTTCAGTCTCAAGAACACTAAATAGCAACACAACTGGGAGAGATCTGCAAGGTATGGGACTGTAACACAGGGCGCATCCAGACAAGTGTGTATGTGTGGTTTGCAGTGCTACAGACCCACCTGCGGAGCTGCAAACTGAATACACTGCACATGCACGTGTTTGCTGCAATGCTGATTTGCAGCAGAACAGGCTTTTTTTGACACCAGGAGATCCCAGTGTCAAAACAACCCACGCCTGAAAAAAATGGTGGCGCACATGGTGGCAATATGAACTGCCAAAAACTGGAATCTGGCTGGCTGGAGCCACAGTCCAGGCCCTGTGCACCCAGATTGCCACTGCTGGAGCCTTGGGAGCATGAACAACTGGTGCCTCCTAACACTGGGCGGGGGCACCATGGCAACAAGTGGGGACCACCAACAGCCACTGTTGTCAGTGTCGGTGAGCAGAGACAGCCCGCAGCCACTGGCTTCAGTATTGGTAGTAGTGAGCGGTGAGTGGAGGCTGCCCGCAGCTGCCACCGGTGGTGTTGGTGGTGGGGGGACACCTCCTGCAGACACTGCCGCCCACGTCAGCCAGTGGTGGTGGCCAGTCTCAGGGGGGCATGTGCCCCCACTACTCACCTCCTATGCCTGGGAGACCCCCAGGGCCCCAGGTAAGGCTGGTGGGGCCAACCCAGGTGGTGGCCCTAGCCTCCCCTACCCTGACTGGGGCAACTTGCCATGACCCAGAGCTTGCATGCATACATGTTCCCTGGGACAAGTAGCAGTGGCACAACTATGTGACACCTCTGGGCCTAATTCCCTTACGCTAAATAGGAGTAGACTTTACAAGTAGACTCAGGTACATGATAGCAGTGACTTAATTATGGCCTGTTTTAGCATCTGGCTAACATCCTTCCTGGTTTTGCCTGTCAGTTCACCCATTCTTGCTATTACCTGCTATAAGAAGATACATGTTTTCCCATTTGAGAATTCAATCATAGAAACCTTAAGGGCCAGTGGAAGCATTTGAGAGATCACTAGCCACTGAAATGACCTATCATCACAGGAATAATTAAAATTGGTTTAAGAAAATGATTTAAAACATTTTTAGAAGTTTAAAATGACATTTTTTCTGCTCTTAAATTTATCCTACCATAAGTTTTCTTTACTGAAGAGTAAGGTATTTTATTTTAAAATGGCACAGACTCAGCCTAACTTTAAACCATTTTTGCAGATTTTAGAGGCATTTTTGGGTTGATCTGCCCCTTGGTAGCAGTGTGCCCTGGTTTCCACGTTTACGCACCAAATCCAAAAATATGTCAGTGAAAATACTTCAACATTGGCTGCCTCCCGGAAGTTCAGATGCTCCCCTAAAAAGAGGAAGGTTTCAAAAACAGCTATAGAAATAGCCATTAGTCTGGATCATGTGTGTCAGGAGTAGATGGATGGGGTGTACTTGGGTGTGCCTGGCCAGGACTTGCTGCTTCAGGGGTGTAGACACGTCTTTTGTCTTCTCTGTGATTCCCAACTTCACTGTTGCTTGATTCACTATTTTCCTGTACTCCTAACAGGAGACCATACAATTCCTGTGGTTAAGACCTATGACACTTTCCCTTACTTTATCCCCATATTCTATGCATGTGTTTATAAATATGTGGCTGACCTCATTAGGCATTTTATATTTGGGAGGAGATTTTCTCACATGTACTTGCTGTTGGGTTTCTTCCATCTTCTGAAATAACTTTTTCTGGCCAAAGATGTGATGGTGGATAATACACACTATGGAACCATTCCAATATAGCCAGTCCTATGTTATTATATTTTATATTAGTCCTCTAAAAATGTTTTATGATTTTATGAGTGTTTTACCTCTAACTTTTGCACTGTAAGAACAAGACCTTGAACTGTTGGAGTAAACTGTCTGTCAGCTATGGATGATATTTCTAGACACATTGACATTTAAGTTATGTCGTTTAATGAGAAATAAAATACCCATAAGAAAGTCTTGGTTGAACAAGAACAAGTTGACCTTGGTGTGGGGAAGAAAAAAAACAAAAACATTTTATTTGCTTGTTTATTTTAGCCCCCAGAAGAAATTTATTCAGCCGGGGATGCTGTTTTACTCCACTTTCATACTGATGATACAATCAACAAGAAAGGATTTCATATACGATACAAAAGTATAAAATACCAAGATAGCATTCACATCAAAAAATAATGCAGGATCCTAATTTCCAGAAAATAAGACAGGACGAGAGAACACACAGTAGAAAAAAAGAAAATGTGTATGTTTGTTTAGTTTGTTTTTGATGGAATTTATCAGTACAAACATTTTATATTACATGAGTTCATTTGAAAGGAAATCTTATGAGACCAGAAACATCTCAGTTCAAAAAGAAATGTTCAGGGATCCCAGTGGAATGGACATGATGACAATGTGTGGAATCCATCCTTGACTGTCTCTACAAAGCTGATGAAAGGGCATTGCATCCTTGCAGGAAGACTATAAAAGCTTTTGTTCATAGTTTGACATTTGTCATAGATACCTGTAGAGTCAATCAGCCAAATTCAGGGGAAGTGACCCTGCAGACTGCTCTTCATTCTGACAATTGTCTGATGTCTAGAAGACAAAGCTCCTTCAGGTCACATACTCAAAATGCTGTCTTTATATCTTACACTAATTGCTGTGGCTGTGTATCTGAGATACAGTGCATGCAAAGACAAAAAAAACGAAGCTATGAAATGAGAGGCTCTTCTGAAGTTGGTCTGTAAATTTTAGGAATTTCATTCATCCTATCAGTGTGCTGAAAGTGGAAAACTCATATCTCTGAAACATAACTGATCTTTAGAACATTTTTGTTTTAACACCTTTAAATGTCTGAAAGTTTGTATACGTCATCATATTTTACTTGGAATTTGGATAGCATAAAGGGATGAAAGTATTGGGTTTATTAATTAAGTATGGTATATCTGATGATGTGCTCTTATCTTGCACTGAGCCTAAAAAGAGACTGAGTTCATACTTTATCAGCCTGTTATATAACAAAATCCTTGTCCATTGGGAAACAGAAATAATCATGATTGGAGTCATCTAAAACTCCACTTACTGATTTTATTTTCAGTTGTAAAAGTGTAACCGCTGCTAACCTATATTTCTTTGGGCCAGTTTGTGAAGGAGCTATATCTCTGTTTCAGCTGATGAAAGGCTTCCTAAACAGTTGAGAGAACAGGAGCATTTGTTTTCTGGGAATAAGACTTTCTGTGATGGCAAAAAACCCCATAAAAACAAAGCAAAAACCCAGGATGTGTCGTTGAAAGATAATTTCTATGGTGCTATTCCATGAACATTAAAAACAAAAAAAACAAAACCAAGAAATTTAGACCTTTGAGCTAACAACTTAAGGATCATGAATGTCTCACTATGCCTGGCTGCATCTGAAGAATAAAGACTTATTAAGCGTTATGAAAAGATCATTGCAATGGCAGCACTAGTCCTGTGGAACAACTACTACTATTGCCTTAGAATTCTTGCACATGATCAAACAGATCTTCCTGTAGATACATCTTTAATTTGATAAATAATTTGACAAATTGAACATTTTAATGTATGCTAAGAAAGAGAACTTCAAGCAAAACCCATCTGCAGAGTTAGAGCATCTGCTGTAAATACATTGACCTGCTTTGATGTAGAAATATGCTACTTTTAGAATGAACTATTCTATGTGCTTTAAGCCAGACATGGTTTTAGTCATGATGTATATGCATTATGTAAGTATGTTTGAATGAGTGCTCTAGAAGGGTGGAAGTGCTGTATGGATGAAATGTTGAATTGTTTATGTGCCAAGTTCTATCAGAACTGTGTTCGACTGTAGCAACTTTCCTTTAAAGGTCTCATAGGCAGACAATGAGGACTTCTAGTCAGCAAGAACCAAGTTAAAATGAAATGTTATTTTGATATCCTTTGATGTAGGTTGCTACTCAAAATAGCTTAGTTTCTGTTACCTTACTATGAATATTCACTGGCACTAATAAATCTGGGGTTTTTTTCTTGTTTGTTTTTTGTTTTTATTTTTGGGGTTTTTTTTAACTGAAATAAAACCAAATAAATGTGTGTGTGTCATTGGCTATCTTAATACCCAGTTTATATTTCTGTATCACTCCTTTTCTTTCCAGCTTATGTATGCAAATGAATTTCAAAAGAATGAATCATATTCCTCATCGAGATGTAATTGGACTTGTATAATCTTGCATCCCTATCATTTTCTTTCAGTTTTTCAGGATACATAAACAGGAAGAAACAAACAACGTAACCTGTATGAGGGAAAAACTGTTGTTCAAAATCCTTTGCTTACAAAATTCCATCATAAAACTTGATGTAGCACAAAACTGTTTTAACTTTAATGCACAATATAATTTCATAGTTTATGTTAATTCTAGCACTGCTTAAGAAAACTTATCCTTCAATAGCATATTTAAAGTGTTAGAGTGTGCCTGGGGAAGGTAAAAAGGTACAGGGTTGTTTGACTATTTCCATATAACATGTCACATCACCCTTTTTTCAGTGGCTTTTACGATCTGGCCTCTTAAAATTTTCAGCCAAACTGCACTGAAAAATATTTCATCCTTTTACCTCCACTTAGTAAATATACTCCATTTCCTAATAATATTTATTCTGACCACAGAATTTGGCCCTCAGTTATCACTATTGAATAAGATTGTCTAGGTGCATGTAGGAAACGGAAGACTTTTCATTCATTAATCTCCCATTCCTATGAAAATGTATAGTCAGAATGGCCAGTCAGCTTCATGCTGGGGAAGAGAGTATAGACTAGCCAAGCTGAAGACACAAGTGAAGAGACCACCAGGACAAATCCCTCAGAGCTGTCATGCATGTACATTCTATAAATGACTTCTATTCCAGCCCCGTTGCAGTAGGTCTGAAGTTGATATTCCAGCACTGAGCATGAAGGAGTCAGGGGGGCTCCTATGTTCACTGACAGTGATTTGTACTGTCTTTATTCTTCAAGTATTGCATCTAAGTGCTTAGACTTTGTAAAGGTAGGTTAAAATTTATCTTCAGTGGTTACTTTGGCTATCCAAAACCTCGCATGCAGTGACTGTGTCTACTTTTGTGGTATGCCATGAAAACTAATTTAAACAAAATGGAAACATTTCATAATTCTTTGACATTTTGGCTTAAAATTGTTACAAAAATCACTTATTCAGTGTTTTCTGTTTCTCTGTTTCATGGCACATGCTACAGAGATAAAGTATCCTTTATATTTCCAATGATGAAATATGAGTAATGTTTTTAAAAAACACCATATTTTTGTCAATGAAACCTTGAAAACTACAGTGTGTATTGTAATGAACTTTTTGGAAGACTTCAAAGAAAAATATACAAAATGGCTGAAGTGGTATTTAAAGGTATAAAATAGTGCTCGCAATGGACTGTGAATGCTCCAGTGAAAAGTGTTAGGAAACCTAGAATTAAATCCTAGTACTATTGAAATCATGACAAAATCTCCACTGATTCTCCACCCTAAATCACCACCCTAAATTTTAGTCTCAGCCTTGTCACCAGCTCAGTTATCTCAGGTAAGTCCCTTGACCTCAATTATTCCCTCTATAAGATGGAGATAAGATTTGTACTCAATTTTGTGAAATGCTTTGAGATTTATAGATGAAATAGGTTAACTAATATAATTAATTCTAGGAAATATTAAATGAATTAGTATTAAATAGATTTGATGTGTACAGCAGGGTCTTGTCCTACCAGTGGCCACCATAATGCAGTTGCAATTGGTCCATTCTGTTCCATAGGCCATGGTACTGAGCTAATACCATGTCCAGATAGATAAGAGATTTATATCCCTTGAAGACTTTTACCTCATAATGAAAAAAGGACAAAAGTCAGTGACAATTGATTTCAGAGCATTGTTACTTCAGTTTCAAAGGAGCAGCTGAAACCAAAATGTCGTGTAGATCTGGATAAAATGCTGTGCTCAGCCTGTCTTTTTGTCTGTATGCAGCTTGTTAAAGTATATCACAACATCTAGTTGGGGGGCCCAATGTCTGGTTAGGAAGAGATATCAAGTGGGGTTTCTCAAAGATCTGTCCTGGGTCCAGTACTGTTGAATATACTCATTAATGATTTGGGTAATGGGATCGAGTGCATGCTTAGCAAATATGCAGATGACACCAAGTAGGTTGGAGCTGCAGATGCTCCAGAGAGTAAGGTTAGGATCCAGAATGACCAGAATAAACTGGAGAATGATCTGCAGTTAATCAGGTGAGGTTCAACAAGGACAAGTGCAAAGTCCTGCACTTGGGCCTGAACAATTGTGTGTACAAATACAAACTGGAGAATAAGTGACTAGGCTGCAGTACTGCAGAGAAGGACCAAGGGGTTACAGTAGACCTTAAGGTGAATTTGAGCCAACAGTATGCTCTTATTGTGCAAAAAAACCCTGCAGAAAACCAAAAAGCCAGCAGCATACTGGGATGTATTAAAAGGAGTGTTACTTACACATCATGGGAAGTTATTCTTCTGTTCTATTCACAATAGATGAGTCCTCACCTGGAGTCCTTTGTCCAGCTCTGGGCTCCACACTTGAAGACGTATGTGCACAGTTTGGAAGGAGTTCAGCTCAGGCAACAAAAAGGATTAGGGAGCTGGGAAGCAAGACTTACGAGGAAAGGCTGAAAGAACTATAGTGATTTATCTTAGAGAAGAGAAGACTGAGGTGGGGATTTGATAACAGTCTTCAAATACCTGAAGGTCTCATTATATATCTCTATGGAGATGAGGTTCCTTGGATGAATCTGATATCTTTTATTAGACCAATTCAAATAGTTGGAAAATAGTTATTAGGCAAGCTTTCAGGTTCAAAAACCTTCCTTCAGGCTAAGGAAGTTTCAGCAGTTGGTGTGTGCTCTTCCTGGATGGAATGAAAAGTAAAGAAGCCAGCACCTGGGCTGGTATGCATACAAGATAGGTAGTCAGTGAAAATGTAGATTGAGGAGTCAATGGGTGAGAGACAGGCGAGGGGTGGTGGGGAGAGAGAGAAGGGGGATGAAAGTGGAGAGATACCTGGGGAGTCAGATGTCAGGCAGGTTATAATGTGTCATATATCCAATGTCTATATTTAGATGGGCTTTTCTCTGTGGTTGTAGAGGACAGAACTAAGAGCAATCATCTTCATCATGGGAAATTTATGTTGAAGATTAGGAAAAACTTTCTATGAGAGGTGGTGAAGCATTGAAGCAAGTTACTTAAAGAAATTGTACAATACAGTTGTACAAACTGCTCTTGGAAGTTTTCAAGAGCAGGTTAGATGGACATGGGGTAGGGTGGTTTAGTCAGGGATGATCTTTCCTTGAGCAGGGGCTGCACTAGATGACCCTGTGAAGTCCCTTCCATCACTGTTTTCCTATGATCTTGTATTGTTCTGAGAACCATGAACTAAGGATGAGTTAGAACACATCAGGTTATTAATATTATTATAACATTATTTTTCTATTTCAGATAGTTTACATCAAGTAAGTAATCGGTTGCAAACATGCTGAGGACCACGGTTTGCTAGAAAAGCAAAGGCTATCCTCTGTTTTTTTATACAATAGGAGAAATTGCTCTTGGCCTCTGAAGGCATGCAGTGCTAACTTTTGAAATAGGTGTTCTTCAGCTTCTCTTTTTAACCAAGAATCACCAGAGTTTGACTGCTTCTTAACTTTATTTATTAGAATTTCCATTTTGATAGAAGTTAGTCTATAAGGACATGTCTAGATGAGTGTGCATGTTTGTTTCCTTGGGGACAAATAGCAGTGGCACATAAGTGTGCTGTTGCTACTTGCCCTCTGGAAATGCTCTTGCATGCACGCTCTGGCGCACAGCAATTTGCCCTGGTGGGGTATGGGAGGCTGGGGCCAGCACATGGGCTCCAGTGGCTGCAATCTAGCACACAGAGTATGGCTGGTAGCTGGAGTGTGGCTCCGGCTGCCAGGCTCTGTTTTCAGGCAGTGCACAGTACCCCACATGTGCCACCCGCCTTTTTTCAGGTGTGGGTTTTTTGACACCAGGATTTTCTGATATCAGAAAATTCTGCCACACTGCAAATTTGCAGTATGGTGAATGTTTGCATGTGTGGCACATGTGATTTGTGGTGCTGCAAATAGGACGGTGGCACTGCGTGCCACAAGTGCATGCTTGTCTGGACACGCACTAAGGTGCCACCCTTCCCTGTCTTTTATCTAGCTTTGGTTGAACATGGATAAGAATCCACTCTGTAGTAATGAGTGATGGAAGACCAGTGAGGTTGCACAAGTTAATAATTGACTATAGTAAAAGTTCATTGCTCTATTTTTTCATTTACAATTTTGTAAAATTGGATGCAAGAATGAAGGGTGCATTGTAAGCAGAAAACATGACAGGAATGAGCCAAGCACAGTCAGTGTGCAAGATTCAAAATATAATTATACTGTAGTAAAGAGAAATACTGAATTTATACAAAACAGCAGATGTCTGTGAACCAAAGTCTGCCCTCTGTTATACCCTAGCAAAGGTTCTAACTTTTACTGAAGCCACTAGGGCTTTCAAATGTAACAAAGGGTGGAATTTGGCTGATTTATTTTAGAAGTTAATTTTAAACAGTACATGTATTCATTATCAGTCCCAGCAAAATAAACACTCTTGTGCAGCAGATGTGCTAATCCTCCAATTAATCTTTCATAATGATTAAATGCTTTGTACTATATTGCTTCCATCTTTGCTAAAGAAGACTTATGTAATTAGTTAGATGAGTGGATTAGTCAGTACATTATCATCTCCAGAACTGCAATGAACTCTAGGCACCCTAAGAACAATCTGTGTGCAGGTCATTTTGAGGAACTAAATCCCTTACAGCACAATCTTTATGGAGCAAAACATAATAGTAAAGCTTATCCTAAATAATTTCTTGCTTGCTATCATGTATTAATGGTATAATATAATTCATCAATATTTTTTTCCTTTGGAATCTCAGGTTTAACTCATAGGTGCTATATAAATAGAGAAAAATGTATGCCTTTTGTGAATTTTGTAATTAAGATAATTAAAAAAAGCAGGCAGCCAAGTCATACCAGTTTAAAAATTAAATGTATCAAATTCAACATAGACACCAGTTAAGCCAAAGAAACTATTCTAATCAAATTTCTCATTTATATTAGGCAACAATTCTGAATTCCTGATGACAGCAACGTGTTGCACTCACAAAGCATAATTCAAATAGAGCTTGTTGAAAAGGTCTACATAAAGAAAACAACAAACAGCTGAAATCTCAACTTCTTGAGGCAGTCTAAACAACTGGTTACCGTCACCCTGTCTTTTCCTTTCCTTGTACCCCTCTTGTTTATCTCAAGTCTTACCACACAACAGGTCCTATTTATTTAAGGGAGGGAGATTTGTATGCATATGTTTTTATGATTTTTCCTTGTGTTGCATAGTGCCATTCTTCCTATATCATTTCCTTTTCATATGCATTTTAAAAATCACTTAACACATGACAAGAAGGGCTGTGTGAAGCTTTGGTCATTGATTCGATTTGAAGGAGATTTGGCCCAATTCAGCAGCTGAATCTCCAAATCCAAATTGAATCAGGAGACCCATTAATCCCTCCGAATCCAATCGGAAGCCTCTGATTTGATTCAAAGAGATTTGGAGAGATTTGATGACTCAGCCATAGAAACAGACTTATGTTTTTTCTATGTACCTTGAGGTACCAGGCGTGGTTCATAAATGCTGAGATGGTGGGGTGGATGAAGCATCCCATGGGAGCATGGGGCTGGGGGGGGGCGGTCCCCTGTGCACTTGGCAGCAGACCCAGAAGTGGACCAGAAGTACTTCCAGTCCACTTCTGGGCCTGCCGTGGAGAGCACAGGGGACCCGCCCCCCCACTTGGCAATTTGGCCAAATCAAATCAGGACAGTGATCTGAATTGCTGTCCCGCAAATTGGGCCAAATCCGAATTGAATACTGCCCGCTTCACACACCCCTAATGGCGAGTACTTCCAAAACACAAGATAGCAGTAATAAGTATCATTAATAGCTCGCTCAGCTAGTGAGTTTCCAAGATGCAAAAGTGTGTGAAAAACCCTAGGTTATGCTAGATTTGGTACTCTGAGGGCACATTGCAAGAATCCATAAAAATAAATGGAGGCATGGAGTTACAATGAATGAGCAGTAGGAGATGCAGTGTACACCTCAGCTGCTATGAAGTGTGTGAATCCCAAGAATAGAATTGTTTATAGCATCCCAAGAAAATATATATTGGAATAAAAATGCACTTAGTGCATACTTTAAGCTGAAATGTCCAGTGTCTGAGATGGTAGTGGGTAAGCCCCATCACATCAGACATTTAACACTAGATTGTACAAAATATTGGGTTATAGGGAGAAAGTCTGAATTTTGCACAACTCAGCTGCCTGCCTAAAGAGATCTTTCCGTCTCTGAGTATAATCAAATATATTATATAGTTATGCTATTTGATAAATTAATTGAAACCCTTGTTGAAAGGCTGTTTTTTCTGTTTAAAGTGAGGAGAAATTGGTTAAGTTTCAAAAGCATTTACTGCCCTAGGTAAAACCAGAAATAGCAACAACTGCATGATCCAAGACAAGTTCCAAAAATAAATTTAGCTAGTATATGATTGCTAATGACAGTCAGTGCACTTGTCCTGATTGAGTTATCATGAAGAGCAATCTGGATAGAAACTTGTTTAATTTATGTCTATTTTAGTCATGTCCTTATATTTGTAATATCTGTTGTGTATGATTTTTATACAAACAGTTTTCATAAGGGTAACTCCCATAGCCTTTGTCATAATCATAAGATCAAATTGAGATCTCTGTTATTAGCCACTTAGAAATATTCAGTGATGTGATGGCAGCGAAGAGAGTGGCATAATGAAGATATTCAATAAAAGAGTTCTATATATTTTCATCAACAAATCAGTTTTTTTAAAGTACTTTTTTGGATGTGACAAGTTTACAGCTAGAGGTAGGACCACATTTCCAAATAAGGGGCTAGCCAAATCCTGCATTTGGTTGGCCAGATTGATGCTTAGGCCTCATCCACATGAGTGAGCATGCGCATGTTCTGGTATCTCAGAGCAGTTTAAGAAAACATAGGAGGCACACCACAAATGAAAAGATGTTCCCCGCACTGCAGATATGCAGTGCAGACTCTAAGTCTTATGCCAGGAAATCCTGCTATCAAAAGGAAACGTAGTAGAAAGAAGCAGTGTAGGAAATGCTCCTAGAGCATGCCCTGAAGCAGCTGGAGGCTGAGTCCCCCAAGGAGATGCTCTAGCACCGAGCCAGTGTGTCTCTATGCCTGCTGCATACCCCTGGTGTTCCAGCATGCTGCCTCAGTGTGCTGAAGGAAATAGAAGGGGGGCAAGGCTGGCAGCAGTGGCCTGAACCCAGGCTCTATCCCCAGTAAGCAGAGACATGGGGGTGGGGGAACTGTGGGGGTAGGGAGGAACTGTCGAGGGGGTCTCCTATCCCATCCCTCACCCCCGCAACAGCAGCACCCAGCAGTGGGCCCTCACATTACTCATGGCTCACTGCAAACAGAGTCCTCCGGCAGTGCACTATGTTGCCTGAGACCTGGGAGCAACATGTGGTGCAAACAGCCAGCCCAGCCCGCTGGTGCACGCCTTCAGACAGGACCAAGCTGGCTCCTACTGCCTCCTGGGGCTCCCAGTACTGCAGGCAGCAGCTGTGCACCATCAGGCCAGGCCAGCTCCATGGAGACAAGAGCCAGCTCAGCCCAGCCCGATGGTGTGCAGATCCCGCTCCTGCCTGCAGTGCCAGGAGCCCTGGGTGGTGGCAGGAGCCAGTACAATTCTACCTGAAGGCATGAACCAGCAGGGTGGGCCAGCTCCATGTACCAAATGTAGCCCCTGGGTCTCGGGCAGTGCCATGCACTGCCAGGGGGCTCTGCCTGCAATGGGCCATGAGTGCCAGGAAGGCCCACTGCTGGCTGCTGCTGCTCTGAGGGGTGGTTGTGTGCCATGGGGGGTGGGGAAGCAGGGGACCCACCCCTCTCATACAGTCTCTCCCACCCCCACACAGTCCCCCCATAAACCCCTCACAATCTACCCCACAATCCCACCCACAAACCGCACACCCATGAACCCTCCCACAATCCACCCACATCCCCACACCCAACAACCCCCTCACAATCCACCCACAAACCCCACACCCACAACTCCCTCACACCCTTCCACAACCCCCCCACACATCCCCCACACACCCCAAGCTTCCCACCCACCCCCCTTCACCACCCCAACCCCCACATGCCCTCACAAATCTGAGACCCCACATGCCCAGCTGCTAGATGGGACAGGACCTGTTGGTGGGAGCCACAGCTGCAGGAGCAACTTCCACGCTGACCCATGCCCATACTGTTGCTGGGAAACGCAGCCCTGGCTGTGGGGGGAGGGCTCCTAGTCCCAGAGGGTGTGATGGGCTGGGGGAAGGGATGGAGATGGCTGCAGAGGTGGGTGGTGGGCTGGGGGGGATTGAGGGGGCAGCAGTGTCTTAGCGTGCATGTGATAGGCCAGGGGTGGCAGGAGTGTGTGCATGTGTATGAGAGGGAGAGAGAGAGAGAGACGGGGGTGGGGGATGGCAGCGCGCTTCAGGTAGGAGAGGCCACCAGAGCCAGTCTTTGACCCCCCCCCCCCCCAAGCCATCTAGAGCAGCTTGTGCAGAGGGAGGCTGGCCTGGAAGGGACTTGCTCAGCCCAGTCCCTGAGCCCCAGTCAAGGGTTTCCCAGGAATGACATGGAGATTGCTGGGGCCTTGGCACAGGTGCAAGGAGCAGAGCAGTCTAGAGCCTCTAGCTCCCCCTGGCTGAAGATCCAGGAGGAGCTGTGGGCAAAGTCAATTTGTCCCAAGTGGCACAATTTGCCCCACACCAAAGTGCATGTTCATCACGTGTGCTGAGGCACAAATCTCTGGCATAAATTTGTGCCGCCGCTAATTGAGCTGCTGCAAGTACACATGCCTGCATGTGCGGACATGTCCTTTGGTATATAATGTAGTCATCTACACACTTTGGTGGTGATCTGAGCTCACAAATGTTTGGAAAATGGCCTGCTTGTACACCCCATTTTAGGTTATAAAGAGGATCTCCCCATTACAGAACATTTTTAGCTTAATATATGATGTCCTAGTTACATACTAATTGACATTAATAAGTGAATAAACCACTTAATAAGTATTTGGATAAACCTCGGAATACTGGAATCAGAAAGGGGGATAGGAACAGCAGGTAGGGGAGCTGGATAGGAGTGGAAATTCTGGCCATGCCCTGGTCACTCTTCCCCTTTAGCATCAACTCTTTGTTACTGTGTGAGATGAGATGCAGATCTCGAGGGACCTATGATCTGACTTAGTAAATGGCCATTCTTATGATAACTGCAGCTGTCATGCACCAAAAAATCTATTTTCTAAACACTCCATCTTTTAAGTTCATATCTGTATTATATTTATGTATAAGCACATTGCAAACTTGCTGAGAAAATGTTTTGCAATATTTTAATTCTCAAAGGAACGACCCTGAAACTGCCTGTCACTGCTATAGACCTAGCCTCAGTAAGGTCTTTGTATTGCATAGTACAAATAAACATTCAAGTATGTAAATGTTATATGTTAATTATATTATGGCCCAATTTTCTCAAAGCAATTTTTATTTTCTTCTATTTAAGTTTTTCCACACACATACATACTACTTAACCATTAATGCATTTTCCCTAAAATGTACAGGATCTGAAATCCCACCGCTGACCTTATTTTTTTAATTCTTTGCTTAGGTTACTCTTTTGTTATTCATTCTCCTAGTAAGGCTGTCTGTGGGATTCTGTACTTGGATGTCTCAGAATGTCTAGAACCAGGAAAAAGATTAATTTTAAAGAAATAGTATGGATCTTATTTTGCTAATTTCTTTCTCTGGGGCAGGGACTCAATCTTACTGTGATGATGTGCCCCACGAAGAGTTCAAAAGGGAAGTTCTAATGGAGAATATATTCTACTGAGTCTGATTAAAAAGTAAGAAAAGGCTTTCAGCTTTGTTTGACTATTTAAGAATATCTGATTAAAAAGAATTTATAGAAGAGTTGCAAAGAGAAAGAAAGGAATGCTAGATGCTAGCTTTCTGCCTGATACATCTGTCAGAACTCTTCAGATTTGTATTATAGCAAGGGGAAAAGTCTTTTTGCTATAAAATGATGTCTAAAAGCACATTTTAGGAAATCCTGTGGATATACACCTTTTCAATGAGAACAGCAGAATAAAGTATACATTCCATTTCTTGTAGTTTATTCTTTTTTTCTTTCTTTTTCCTGTTCTAGGAGAGTAATTCTCAGTTCACTGTTATAAATTAAAGCTATTTACTTGGTTGATCTAATGAAAGATATCACTTCTACTTAAAGAACCTTGCCAACTATTTGTGGGGAAATTTCAGAATGTTCCATTCTTAAATATTTCAAACATATACCATTAAATCAGACACCTTATCAAAATTAACTCCATAAAAATAATTGGCCAAATATATGGTCAGTAGCAGATAAAAGCACACTTCAGGTATATAGAAGCATTACATTTAGACTGTTCTATCAAAGGTTAGGCTGATCTAAATGCTGAGAAGGCCCAAGCATTCACCACTGCTCCAGAGATGTGTTTTTTTTTAACCTCCGTGACCAAGCTATTTCTCCTCCCTGATTATGCCACCACTCCACCTGTCAACCCCCTCAGCTTACCTCTGGCTGCCCAAGTCTACTCCCATCAAGCAGCAAATGCACAAACAGAATCCCAACTTGGGTTTTGGCAGCTTACACTAAACTGCCTAAACCTAATCCAGGTCCAGTGAATGCTTGTTTGCACCCTTTCAAAGCATTGTTATTGTTTGAGATGCACTGGAAGCATTTCTCATGATAGATAATTGCTTGAAACTTTTGGTTTGTAGAATTTTCAAACTTTAAACTTGTTCTGAGAACAATACAATGTTCATATACAGGCCATCAATGGTTAAGAATAAAATATCATCAATATATATCCCTAGATACCATAGGTAATCCATCTTGAAATTTGTATTCATAGTTCCAAATGAAGCAAAGAACTGCTATCTAAGCAGTGAATATTAGCTTGTGGTACTATTTAAATAGGATGCAGTTTCTTTTAAGTAATTAAAAGTACAAGGCAATGAATGTTAGTAGCATTTGGAATAATATACTGGCATAGCTCTGTACCACTGAGGCAGCTTTAATCTTCTCTACTAGTACACAGTGGGTGCATCTACATGTTCACTAATGTGCCCTAATTACTGTGCATTTAGTTTAGTACTTCCTTAATGAAGTACTAACTGAATATCCAGTAAATAGTTCCTGCTCAACAGTGCCAGCACAGTTATTTAGTGATGCTTACCGCACACTAGCCTAATAACACCACGCAGGCTATTAGTACAGTTTACAGGCTATTAGCACATTTTTGCCATGACATGCTACTGCACAGTGTTATTAGGCTAACGCGCAGTAAGTGTTTCATGTAGACACACCCAGTGGCTCTAAAGCCATTATGACCAGACATAAGAGGATCCCCAGCAGAAAAATAACTTTCTATAGAGAGTAGACACACACACGACTATGTCCTCCAACCTTTTCAATGCTAGCTATTGGGTGTGTAGATGTGGAAAAAAAGAGTTGTACCTTTGTTAAACAGCTGTAGAGGCACCTTGAAATCATCAGTGGCCAGTTCAAGTTAAGCACTTTGCAGCTGAACTGGCAGAGAGTATCCTGAAGATCAAGGCAGTGCACAACACCTTTACACACTCCCGCTCCTGTCTAGTATTTAGCAATCTTCATCTAAACTCAAGGATCTTGCCTACTCCCTTGAGTGCTCACTTCCAATAGTTATGAAAGCCTGCCTATGGTGGACTTTACCCCAGGTTGAATTTTAATTTTTTAGGGCTTCTCATTGAGTGTCCCCCTTAGTCTTAGTAAATTTTAAAAATTTAAGATAAAAATGTGGAGTTAAGTTTATCTTTATGCTTAAAGGTGTTAAATTGTAGCCAACTGGAAACAGAGATTTGCTTGAAGGAGGCTGTTTATTGTAAGTAGCTCCATTTATTAGTAAGAATCCTATGTAAAGGGAAGAGCTTACCCTATGACACCTCTCTTGAACATTGCACATATTCCATTGGCTACAAGAGTCTGATTAGGGAATATAGCTATGTAGTTTTTTCATCTGAAATTTGAAAACAAGTGATTTTGAAAGAAGAAATGGGGAGAAAAAGCAGCTCTTTAGTCTCTAATATTTTGCTTTTATACATTGTTTGGATTTCTCTTGTTATATCTTTAAAATGGAGGCTAAAATTGTCAAAAGAGAATTTCAAAATAAGGAGAAGAGCTGTTGAGAAAAAGCTAAAGAATGTACGAGCAGTGATTAAATGTGGGGTTGTTGTCAATTCCAGAAAGCAAGAGGAAGCCTTTTTCCCTTTTTTGTCATGCTTTTCATTGCTTTATGATCATAGAAAATATCCCAAATGCATGCTTAAAAATCCCTTTGGTGGGGGGAAGCCATTGAATGAAGAACAACTGTGTGCATCCTAAGTGAGATGGATTGCTTCAAGTGAAAAATAGTCTCTGGAAATAGTGTTCAAATGAAAAATGTCCACCATTGCCAATACCCTTAGAGCCTGATGTCTTTTGAGAAAGAAGAGCTTATATATAGGCCTCCTGTGGCCCTCATTAAATACTCATGGTTCTAATACAGATCAGCCGGAGAATACTTAAAATGTTGTGTTTGGGTT
>NW_005841970.1:2033621-2051994 GCF_000455745.1 Alligator sinensis
ATAAGGAAACCTAACCACAGCATTTTAATATATATATAACATTAACCTAACCATAACATTTTATATATATATATAAAGGAAAAGACAGTTGTGGCAAGTTTTCAGTAAAATGTATCAACATACAATCAGGCATGTGTAATGAAACAAATTATATGTTTTTTTCAGGGGTCTTCAGTATTGCGTCTCCACCCCTGGTTAATTAGTATTTTGGCAGAATTTTTTATTAATTAAAAATCCACAAAGAAAAGCATTTGGCGTTTTGATTTTTAACTTAGTTTTATTTTCCCCATTAGAAATATCTTTGAGTGAGTTGATCTCTTCTGTGCAGCTGTACTTAATCGTACAAAAGTGGGTTTGGGGAAATGGAAGGTTTTGTTTACTCAGAGAAAGTGGCTTAACCCTGAACAAAAATTACAGTAGGTAGCATGGTTTTTTTGGCTTTCTTTCTTCTGTTTATTTCCCTAAGGTCTTTTTTAAAATGATGTATGGTTTAAAGAGTGTTTTCAAGATAGATTCACTGAAAACAAGTGAGTTTTATGCCAGTTTGTTGCTTTATCTTATTTCATTAACGTCATACTGCTGTTTTGATTCTGTTTTTTCATGTCATATAAGTTTCAGTGCAAATGACTTTTGCATAACCATGTCCTGCCCTTGCATAAATGTTATGCACACCTTTCAACTTTAAGCATTTAAGGATTTAGTAAATCAAGATGTTGAGCTATGGAAGTCTTTTTACTACCTCGATCCAGTGTACTTTTCATACAATCTCTCCCCCTCTCTTTGTGATCTCTCTCTTCAAGAGTGGGACAAGACAATTCTGTGAAACTCCCTTTCGCTCCTAAAAGAGTCAGTTTTCTTGAAATCTGTATCATACCACTGATTATTCTGCCTTTTTTGTAGGAATTGTATGAAGTGTTAACTTGTAGGGGAAACTTTTTTGTTTGTATAAGGTGCTGTAATGCAAGTTAACAGATGTGCTGAACTGCTGTCTAATTGGTATTAAAATCCAGCTAGAGTTGATAGGTTGCATGTATCTACATGCAAAAGCTATTAATGACAGGTCAGTCTTGCACTTCTAGTATTCTGATATGGCATAGATTTGATGGACATTTTAAATCGCTAGTCTACCTTTTCTCCCCATCAGCAAGACTCTTTTTACTTTGAAACAGTCTGATAGGATGATAAGGATTCTGTCTACATACAGTTTATTGATTCTGTTTGGTACTGGGGACATATCCATGACAAATTGCAAACAACTAGTCATTTGTTGGGTTTTTTTGAGGTGTTCTTCCTCCATATGGAGGGAGTAGAAGATGTTTTTACACCTGACAAAGGGCTAATAATAAGGGTTGTTAAGGCTTGGTGATTGTCTGTTGAAACTGAGTGGTGTGGGACAAAGATATTGGTATGATCCAAACAAAAACTCTTGAAGAGCATGAATGGAACTAAGGTCTGAACAGTGAGTGGGGAGTTAACTGAGCAGTTGTGTAGGACTTCAGGTACTTAATGAGTCATTAAACAAAAGGGACTGGTAAAACTGATAAACCAATAGTGTCTTCTATTGGCAATTTGAGAGAGAGAACAGGAACAACTGACCACAGGAGACCCCATGTTTAGGAGGGAGGAAAAGTTGAGGCTTCTGGACTTTTTAAAGATTCTAAGGAAGCCCAAAGAACATTCAGGAATGAAGAAACTGAAGCAGAGAAATGCACACACACATATAATTATTGTCTATATCTGTCTATATCTTGTGCTATTTAAAGAGTTATGGTGTTTTACTAGGAAAATGAGTGAATTCTGAACTTATGTATAGTAAGAAAGATTATGGGTTATTTATTGTTTGTATTGTGCATCCACAGTGCTTCTGGTAAAAGGGGTGCTTAAAGTACTAGGGTATCTTGGGAAGTTATGAACTGGGCCATGAAGAAAAACAGATTTTTGTATTGGGGAACTGCCAGTAAGCTATCAACTTGAAATGGTGGCTATAGATTAGTGAAACTCAGATAAGTAATGCATACACATTTATTAAGGTCGGACTCAAAAAGAGCATCCTAGTGACTATATAGCAGGGAAAAATTTACCAGGATTTATTTTAGGAATGTCAAAAAAAGTCCTATGTACAGTCTACTCATCCATGCTCCTTCCTGCATGGGCTGTCTTCCCACAAAGCTGCAGTGACATTCAGTTTTACAGAAATCAGTTTTACAGAAGGATTTTGGAAAGCAGACGCACTATTTTTTTTCATTCTGTTCCCAAGACATTCATTATATATCACCTTTTTCTAAATCTTTTATGCTTTGATGAATAGGCGGCAAAGTCTGCCAGGACTTAAAACTCCAACTTTATCATCACATACTTAGTCAAATTTGTTCTAAATTGAGCAGATTCAAACTTCCCTAGATGATATTATGAAGCCAACAAATATATTCCACTCTCTGATGGTCTGTGCCAGGGCCATATGTCATCCTTTTAAAAGCATATGATTTACATAAGAAAGTCCATTCTGATTTACAGAGTGTTTAAAATGATTATTTATCACAAATTATGAGTAAAGGGATTTTATAATATGCTGCCAACTTCCTTATTAGCAATACAATTGCAAACACCATGAGTGTAGCCCTAGTCTACTGTGGTTATTCTGAAGGCTGTTCTTCAGGTGGTTCCAGGAGATGCACAACAGAGGAGAAGTCCTGAAAAAAGAATAGTTACAAATATATTATAGAGGTGTTGCTTCAAGTATATATGCTGTTACTAAATAGAATAATCTAAGTATCTTGTTCCTGTGTATAAAGTAGATAACAATGGCAGAAATACTGCTCATTGTAAGTTGGTGGTGTTGGCTCATTTTTCCATATGTGGTAGAATTAACCCAGGGCTCATGTGGAACTTTGATTCTGTCCTTTAAAAGGAAAATTTAATCTAAAAAATATGACATTAAGTTTACATTCACTATATGCCATTGGATGTTAAATTGCAGCCAACTGGAAACTAAACAATTCCCCAGAGCTAGAAAAATGGTTTGTAGGGATCTTGGGAATATTAACAATGGAAGAAAATATGCAAAGAATAAATTACATGGGATACTCCCATACCGGGTATCTGCCATTCTTCAAATTTATTGAAGAAAACCAGACATGGTGAAGTCAGACTAAAACAAACAAAAACAGGCAACAAAATCAAGCATTAAATGTCTTTTAGACATCAGGATATTCAGTCTTTCTCTCTTCAAAATCTTTATTTAAAAGAAGGGAATAGTGAATCTTGGACCTTGTGAATTTTTTTATAAGAACTCATTCTTCCATATTTGCATATGTGCCAGTAAAAAAATACAGTAATTTCTTTCATTAATGTTCTTTAGTTTGCCTATTCTGAGAATATGCAATGGCAGGGATTTAATTTTTTTGATGGGTGCTCAAGCAAGAAATCTCTCTTATGCCTTTCCTTGCCACCCTACTTTTTCTTTAAAGCTCCTATAATAAAAAAGCAGTAGTTTTTGGCATGTAGATAAAGAATCAAAGGGTGCATCTGCATGTGCCATTAAGGTGACATGATAAACTCCAGCACAGTTTGCGCCAGAGTTAACTGCTCCTGGGGACAGCATTTACTCATGGACCTAGGGCTGCAGCAGTCTGAACCCAGGGTAGAGCAGCCCTGGGTTGGAAGTAGGCTCAGGGGGTCATCCCTGGGCTCCAGATAGCAGCATTGGGTGGCAAAGGGGCTGTGGCACAAGAGGGCTAAAGTGTGGAGCTGTGCAGCAGCACTTTAGCACCCTTGTGCTCCAACCAGCCCCTATCACTGTCTACATGTGCATTTCAGTGAAGTAACAGACTCCAGTGTAAGACTACTATCCCCAACAGTACCATTTTATGGAAGAGTTAATCAATTTACTGTGCCCTAATACTGGCACACATATATACAGTGATGCTTTACTGCACAGTTAATCAATCAACTCTGTAGTAAAGTGCACATGTAGATGCACACAAAATTAATAACTAATTATTAATCTCAAGCTTGAGGTTTTATTTCAAAAGTGATTTCTATTTTTAAAATGTTGCCCTCCCCCTTTCCTTTTCACTCCCTCTGCCTCCCAAGATGCAGCGTATCTATTATTATCTTCAAAACAAAGAATTGATTTATTTTTTCTCACTGGCTGACTCTATGATTTTACTGTAACCCAATTTTCAGAAAAAAAATCTATGTTCTTGTCTGAAGAACTTTCATTCCAAATCCAGATGGGAGAACAAGAGATTTAGTAATTTATTAACTCTTATTCCTTCCTTCAACTATTCATTTAATCTAAAGGTTTATTACTGTTTTTCCTTTTATTCTTTAGTTTGCACTTCACTTAGACTGTGAACAGCCCTTCTGTGTTTCCCATTTCCTCTAATTCATATATAGCCCATGTTTCTTAGAATTCTTTTCCCTATGTATGTGCCTGTCGATCTCTCTGTCTCTGAGAATAGTGAGGAAATCGGTTCTCCCAGTTGCTTTACAGCTGTAGAAGTGCAATTCTGAGCTAAGGTCTAATGGGCTGTACAGTTGACCCTTAAATTTGCTTTCCAACATCCTTCCTGAATTGAAGAATTTCTATGGGTATTTACCTGCTTGTATTTCAGCACCCCAGATCAAATCATATACATCTCTGACATTTAGTGAATCTTTAAATGTCAAAAAGGAAAAAATCTAATGAATTTTCAAGATGCACATATTAGAATGTTAGTAGAGTCAAGGTACGATCACAGCACACAAGTTGCTAAGAAATTGGGTAGGGTATGAATTTATGCATCTGCTAATCCCTTTTAAGTGCTGTAAGTATGCTCTTACCCAGTGGCAACATGTAGGGGATGCATGTGTACTCCCTGAGAGCACTGGTGCACCCCCTGATAGGCAGCACTCCCCGCTTAGGCAATGGGCGGGGGCAGGCAGGAGTACTGGTGCCCCCCCTGCGAGCACTGGCTAGGGAGTGGGGGCACCAGGTAAAGCACCACTGGCATTTCCTAGAGCACTACAGCTGCTTCCAGGAGCACCGCTCATGCTTCCTGGTCAGTGCAAGTGGCCACAGGGAGACCCCCCCCACCCCTCATTCAGTGCTATCAGCCGTGGGGGCGGGTACATGCCCCTCCTGACTCAGGTGGCACTAGTTGCCCATGCTCTTACCCTATTGTAAATGCAAAGTAGCTTGCTGTGTTTTCATTGCATTTACTATGGGGTAAAAGCCCTTAACATAGAGAAGCTGATTTACAGTAAACTCCCACAATGTCTTTCTTTGGGGTAACTAACTCATGTGTCCAACAATCTAAGAATAATCTGTGATCTTCTATTGGGAAATGTTTCCCTGGCCAACAAAATTTCCTTTTTTTCCCCCTTCATCTGTATAATTGAATTCTCTCCTTCTTCTTACTGTCTGTGAGAGTGATCCCCTGGTGTTCAAAGTGTGTTTAACTGCTCCTTACACAGTAAGGGGAAGATTGATGAATAAAAAGAGCTGGGTGGGAGATTGTTTAAAGCATAATGTCTTGTATGTAAAAATGAAAGATTCTAATTTGTGCAGCTGTACACTTGGATGTGTTTCTTGGCTCTGGGCAGCCTGTTGGGCTGTACACATCTTGCCTCTAAATTAAAAGTGGACTCCTATAGATTCCATTACAGAGTTGCCTGCGTTAGTCAATGGCCTTTGCCAGAGTGACCAGAGAGGCTGGCCACTCCATTCTGAATAGTCTACATTCACCTGGTGAGTGCCAGCTCTTCTTGTCCAGGAACTACTTGTATAGGCGACAGCTTTCATTTTCTTTAGGAGTTCATGCTTGCAACTCCTTTGCATATTGAGAGGGAGGCACTGTGTTGCTCCTGTAGGGCTTGGCCTACTGTCCTCCAGGTAGAGTTTGTCCTAGATGATAGCAGGTGTTTGGGTTGTAGCCGTGTTGGTCTAAGGACATAGGCAGACAAGGTTCCTTGGGTGAATTTGATATCTTTTATTAGACCAACCCAAATGGTTGGAGAATAGTTATTAAGCAAGCTTTCGGGTTCAAAAACCCTTCGTCAGGCTCAGGAAGCTGCAGCAGTTGGTGTGTGCTCTTCCTGGTTGGAATGAAAAGTAAACAAGCCAGGGGCTGGGCTGGGGAGTCAGTTGCCAGGCAGATTGTAATATATCAAAAATCCAATGTCTATGTTTAGTCCCTGATCTCTAGTATCCAGCAGGTTAATGAAATGGAGCTCATAGGCTTGTCTCTGGGAAGTGTTGTGTAAGTTTCCCTTGAGGATCAGGACTGAGAGATTGGAGAGAGAGTGGCCCTCCTGTGAGAAATGTGCCCCCACCGGTAATTGGGTGTTTCTGTCTTTGATGGATTTCCAGTGTGCGTTCATTCTGGTGCGCAGTTGTTGTCTGGTCTCTCCTACATATCTTCCATCAGGGCATTTGGTGCATTGGATGAGGTATACTACATTCCTGGAGGTGCAGCTGTAAGATCCTGGGATGCTGATGGCTCTGTTGTGGGGTGTAGTAATAGTGGGGGTGGTGGAGATGTGTTGGCAGGTTTTGCATTTCTTGTCCTGGCACGGTCTGGATCCTTTTGGTGTGTTCTGGGGTTGAGGAAGTTTGCTTCTGGTGATGAGGTTGGCAAGGTTCGGTGCTTGTCTGAAGGCTAGGATGGGTGGCTCTGGGAAGATCTTTTTAAGAATAGGGTCTTTTTCTAATATGGGTTGCAATTTTTTGAGGATTTTCCGTACAGGTTCAAGGGATGGGTGATAGGTCATAACCAGCGGTGTGCGATTTGTGGGTGTTTTTCTTCTGTACTGCAGCAGTTCTTCACGTGGTATCCAGGTGGCTCTTTCAAACGTGCGATCTACCTCTCTGGAGGAGTGTCCTTGCTGGGTGAAAGCCTTTTTAAGATTGGTGAGGTGGCAATCCCGGGTGTGCCCTTCAGTACAGATGCGGTGGTATCTGAGGGCTTGGCTGTATATCACTGCTTTTTTGGTGTGTTTCGGGTGATTGCTGGTTCTGTGCAGATATGTATGTTGGTCTGTGGGTTTCTTGTATACTGTGGTCTGTATTTTACCCTTCTGGATACTGATCCTTGTGTCTAAAAAGGGGATGTTGGTGTTGGAGTATTCTAAAGAAAGTCGGATGGAGGGATGGTGACTGTTGAATTTCTGGTGGAACTCAAGTAGAGATTCCAGGTTCTCACTCCAAATGATGAAGATGTCATCGATATATCGTAAGTACAGCAAGGGTTTGATGGTGCAGTTCTTGAGGAAGTCTTCTTCCAGGTGGCTCATAAAAAGGTTGGCATACTGTGGGGCCATTTTAGTGCCCATAGCTGTTCCCATCATCTGGAGGAAGTGTTGATTATTAAAACTGAAATTGTTGTGTGTGAGGATGAAGTGTATAAGCTCAGTAATATCTTTGGGTCTGTATTCTGGGTTGTAATCTTGTTCCTGTAGATATGTAAGGCAGGCTTGGATGTCATCCTGGTGTGGGATGTTGGTATATAGGCTGGTAACGTCCATGGTGGCTAGATGATAGGACACTCTTCTCCTTTTGGTGGATGCTATGGGGCAGTTTTAGGGGACGTGTTCACCCCCACGCAATTCTACCCCAGTCCACAGAGGTTGGAGACTGATTTTCCGGTGCAGGGAAAGTTATAGCGAGGGTTCAGAGGGCTCAACCTGGATCCTTATGTCGTCCCCTTGCCATCACCAAAGCTGTCATCCTTTCAGAGCTGACTGATGAATACCTCTGGAAGGCTTCAACTATGCTGGACAGGATGCTTTAGGGGCTGCTTCTGCTCTAATATTCTTGGATGGATATGAGAGAGAGAGAGAGAGTGAGAGGCTATGACAAATCCTATTCAACAGGAAGAGGAAAAATTAATTAGAAGTCTCAAAGACACTAGTTATGGAGTGAAACATCTGCTTACACCTACACACAAAACAGCAATTTTGGCCAACCTTCAACTGAGTGTCATGATAGGACAACTGCTGAGGATTTGCTGCCTGTCCTTAAGAGGATAACTTTGAATTAAAAAAAAAGAAAGTCCTCAAACTTCTGGCTAAGTACAATGTAGAGTGGGACAGCAGCAGGATAAGAAATGGCTGCTGAAGAAAGATGTTTTTAAATGCATGACATATTGTAAGAACTGTATTAAACACACACACACCACCTGGCTGCCAGTAAAGCCCCAATGTTTCCTTCCCTGGGGCTGATTTCTCTTAAAAAATCCTGAGAACTTATGATCTGGCCAAAGCTACTTTCTAAAGCCTGCCTTGTCAGCCAAATTCCTTTTGGCATCCTGGTTATGTTCCCACCCACTCCTGCTAATGGACACTAACAGCAACACAGGATGACTTCTGTTACAAAGCAACCTCTTTCAGGAGTACCTCTGTCACCAGAGAAAGCCTAAAAAGAAGACATATCTTCTTAATAACAATGGAGTGGTAACCAGCCTGCCTAAAACTATTTTTCTCCGCCTGAATTTGGTTGATGGCCTTGCTGTTAAAGAATAATTACTAAAAGAAAATGCAGAAATTCTGATAATAGCTAGCTGCCATGTCAACTCTGAATCACTGCAGAATGTAAAAATTCTGTTTTGGGGGCAGAATCACTGTTTGTTAGCCTCTGCTAAGTAGGTGAATTATTTCGCTCTTGCCTGGCCTTTCAAAGGTGCAAATTAGTCTCCTCTGTTTGGACTATTTCCCTGCATCCATGTCAAGCTGGGGAGAGTATGTAGATCTCCTGAACTCCAAACACTCTCTTCATTAAGGGTGATTCTTCGACCTGCCACATATAAATGAACATGTAAGTTTTTATGTTTCCTTCATTTTGCAACACAGGGTCAGTCTGTGTTGGTTCATTCCTAACTTCATGCCTTTGAAGACTGCCAGCAATATCCATAACACTGATCATAACCTTGCCAAGCAAGCACTAATTCTGATTTTCAGTCTTGAAAATGCTTTCCTGCCCACATCTGGTTATGTCTGTGAGTCTTGACTCAAATTATTTTAGGGACCTGCAAGTCAGCTTTGCATCCTTGCTATTTCCCAATTACTGGGTCAGTCTGCACCCCTATTTCTTTCTCTGTCCTCACAAGCATCCCTTATGAGACAGCATTTTCAAACTGGTCTCATTGTTCCAAATAATGTGCAGGAGCCATGCTGTCATCAGCTATAGAGCAAAATCAGGAATGTTCTAAATGTAGCTTCTATTCATGTGCCCCACTTATAATATTTTTCGTTAGGATTTTGAGCAAGTTCCTGCAGTGGTGCAACCATCATATAATATTACAAATGTTCAAAAGTATCACAGAAAACCTTGAAGTCACTGTCTATCATACACGTTGATCAAATCCAGATGGGGCTCAGTGCTTCACAAAGGCTGTATGTGACCATGAGACACCCATTCGTCATTGTACAGGAATCCCAGTTGAGAGCCAATGCAATTGGCAGCTGTACTTGCCCTGAAAGAGATAAGAATGAAGAAAGAAAGTAGGTCCATTGTTCATGACTTTTATCCAGTATGCATTGGTTTTTGCTATTAATTTCCCTTCTGTGCACAGATACAAATTGAAATATTTTTCCAATAGTCATACTTCAGTACAGCAATTACATGCCTCAGTAGCCACCGTGCTGCTACAACACCTGATACTCACAAAGTAACCTGTCATTTGTTGAAGAGCTCCAGAACATATCCTGCTAGACATTCATTAATCATGTTGTTTAGGATCTCTTCTGTGGCAAGCAGGACAGCATTGAAAATAGGGGGAAGAGGCAACAACTTGTTTTCGGTTTCTTCCAGCCTAGTTTTCCCATAAAGAAACGCAATAAAAACAGCATTTTTTTGGACTTGGACTCCCTTTAACCAGCTGATTCCTTTGACTATATTTTCACTGAAAAATAAAAAGCAGCGAGCATGTTTTTCAAAAACGTTTGTGATGAGATGTCCATGGATATCTATTAGCCTATGCAAAATAATAGAGGCAGGAAGGGCTGGGATATGTATATTTTGGTTGCAAAGTAAAAACCATTTCTGCTGTGAACGACATCATGGTTTCTGATTCAGGCCTACATAACTTAATCTCCTCCAGCTCAAGACAGGGAAAAATGGTAATTGCAGTTAGCGGCCATAGAACCATTTTTGGGGATCTGGCAGTGTCTTACTCATATGAATTAATTCAACCTAGCAATGGCCCTAAGAGATCTCTCTCCATCAAGATCCCCAATACATGCATAGGTGGGGATTTTTCCTAGGTCAAGCAGATAGTGGAAGAGGGCAGTTAATTTCCTGTAATAATGACTAGCTTTGTTTGTAAACATTTGCAATTTCAGAATTTCAAAATACAATGGGTCCTTCATTGTGAAGCAATAACTAATTCCCTGGAGAGCCATTTGCTTAGTTATATCATTGAGAACTGTATGAGAATCCTTTTCCCCTTTTTATAAGAGCAGTTATTTATATGTATTCCCAATGTTTGTTCCTTTACACTTACTTTCCTAAAAAATAAAAAGGCAAGGGGGAAGGGGGGAGAGGGAGGAGGAGGAAGAATATTTTTAACACTGTGTAAGAAACTGCAATATAATGTTAGAATGTTGCTTTCAGATTCTTAGATCCACTGTAAAAAACTGAAGGTTGAGGTTTGTCAAAAGCTATATAAGAATAATTTCTGGGTATCTTTCATCATCTGGCTCTCACAATTTTTTAAACCATTGTAAGTTCACCTAGTTTATCTGCACTGAGATTTTGTTCAGAATCATTCCATACAGTTGTATTCTGTGTGCAGCAGGCTCATATTCAAGCACAAAGCATGTATGTGGTGGAGGATTCACAACGATCTCACATGCTCTAGCATCACACACAGTTTAAAACAAACCACTGCTATCTTGCAGAATAATCCCCAAAATTATTGCTTATATCTACCAACACACTTATTTTTAGTCGTTCTTGTACCATTATTCACTTCCCATGTAATTCAACGGAGTTATTTGAAGAAGACACTTTTATTGAGATTTTTGAAGAATTGAAAGCTGCAATTTTCATTTTTCGTTATACAAAATAGCAACATTGTAATTGACTTCTTAGTAAAAATGTAATCTCTGAAAGCATCCACTCTTAGAAGGAAAACCCTTCAGTAAACTGTCCACTCTAAAATACAATTAATTTAAAAGTTTTAATTGAAATTGGAAATGTTTATGTAAATGAAACAGGTTCATTGGAAGCCAGTATAAAATTTTCCATAGGCATCAGTGGAGATGGTTTATGTTAAGGTATGAACTTTTTAATAAAACCTCTAAGCAGTTCCAAGGTGCTTGTTTCTGATATGTAACTTTTGCATATTTGGTAGGCATGCTAAAGTTCTGGCTTGACTTGAGGAGACTGCAGGGTAGGCCTGAGGTAAGTCTTTTTTTTTTTAAATAAGTGTTACCTTTGTAAATTGAGAAGAATATCTGAACTGTTTCTAACAAAAGAACTTACAGCCCTTCCATCTGTTAACTACTTAACTCGTAATCCTCCGTGTAATGCTATTACAAATACATAAATAATCACTTGAGGATTAAGCTGCATGTGTTGTTTAAATAACTTTGGAATGCATTTCTTCCTTAGCAGTGAAAGACTACACATTACCCAATCCAGTTACAGAGGGTACTGTAACTTCCCATTTCTCTTCATTATTTATGCTGACAGCTTTCAGATAACAAGCATTTTGTTTGTCATCTTTGAGGCAGCTAGTCTTAAAATTGATACGGCTATTTCTTCCTATTTCTACATGAGGCTGCATTGGATGGTGTCCAATTATCCTGAATGCCCTTCTGTTTATGTCTAATTGTTTTCCATGGGGGCAGGGTTAATCAAGGGAATTTCAGGAAAGCAGAGCAAGTTGCTAAAGTAGTAGCTGAGGGATTTTACATTCGACACATCACGGATCAGCTGGCAAGGCCATCTGGATTAAGAATTATTAACAGAGCCAGCTCCCATAGGCATGGCAAAGATAGAAAAGGTATTGGGAAGTGGGGGAAGAATTAAACTGTGCCAGAATTTATGATACTCACCAGTTTTATTAATATTCTTAAACATTTGTAGCTGAAATTCTTGAGAATTAGAGGTTGCTCCTCACTCTTCAAAACAAAAGTACTATCTCTTCCAGGGTGGAATGATTTAAATCAGTGCTTTAACTCACCAGTTTTAATTATGATTGAAATCAACAAATTGGAAATCTTAATTTAAATCGATGAGTTTAATGTTGTTTAGTATTTCTATATTTAGTAATTTTCCTGAAGAAACATTGATTCTTATTGGTTGCTAACCATTAAAATGAGGTGATTTGCAACAAAATGTAACACCCAGTTTACAATTATTTTCTTTGCAAACTAGAAAAATACATTGTGGCTATAAATCTTAATTTACACAAGTCTAGAGCTTAGCATACTCTTTCTCGGTTTCTTCATTTCTACATTTTTATTATGATACATTTAATAGATGATTGATTATTGATACTTTACCTCTTCTCGTGAGTTTCACTTGACTGTGCACCAATGATACTGCCAGGGGTGACCCTGACCAAATCAAGAGTGACTACAGGGCTGTGGTTGGAAGGGTGAAGGGGGGATGGGGACACAGGTGGTGCCCTCGATCCTTCCTGTCAAGCGAAAGGGCCCTGGCAGGAGCAGACACATCCTGAAGATCAATGCATGGCTGTGCAGGTAGTGTTTCCAGTAGAGATTCAGCTTCTTCAACCATGGGATGTTTTTCCAAGAAGAAGAATGGCTAGGAAGAGATGGGATCCACCTGACAAAGAGAAGGAAAAGCATCTTTGCAGATAGGCTTGCTAACCTAGTGAGGAGGCCTTTAAATTAGGTTTGCAGGGGGATGGAGAACAAAGCCCTGACAGAAGTGAGAAAGTGGGAGACCTGGAGGAAGTGCAAGGAGGAGGGAGCAACAGGGAGAGGCCTCCTCATTCTACCTGAGAAAATAGGAAGAATTGGCTAGTTACCTCAGGTGTCTGCACACAAATGCATAGAGCCTGGGAAACAAGCAGGAGGAATTGGATGTCTTCCCATGGTCAAGAAACTATGATGTGATTGGAATAGTCTGGTGGCATAGCTCACATGACTGGAGCACTGTCACGGATAGATATAAACTGTTCAGGAAGGACAGGCAGGGGAGAAGAGGAGGAGGAGGGGTTGTACTGTATGAAAAAGAGCCATATGATTGCTCAGAGCTCCAGTATGAAACTGGAGATAGGCCTGTTGAATGTCTCTGGGTTAAGTTTAGAAGGGAGAACAACAAGGGTGATGTCATGGTGGGGGTCTGCTATAGACCACCAGACCAGGAGGAAGTGGTGGAAGAGGCTTTCTTCAAATAGTTATCATAAATTTTCAGATCACAGGCCCTGGTTCTCATGGGGGACTTCAATCACCCTGACGTATGGTGGGAGGGCAATGTAGCAGTGCACAGGAAATCCAGGAAGTTTTTGGAAAGCATTGGAGGCAACTTCCTGGTGCAAGTGTTAAAGAGACCAACTAGGGGCCATTTTGTTCTTGCTCTGCTGCTCACAAATGGTAAAGAATTAGTGGGGGATATAGAAGTGGATAGCAACGTGGGTAGCAGTGGCCATGAGATGATCAAGTTCAGGATCCTGGCAAAAGGAAGAAAGGAGAGCAGCAGAGTATGGACCCTGGACTTCAGAAAAGCAGACTTTGACTCGCTAAGGGAACTGATGGGCTGGATCCCCTAAAAGGTCAGTCTGAGGGGGAAAGGAGTCCAGGAGAGCTGGTTGAATGTTAAAGAAACCTTACTAAGGGTGCAGGAACAAGCCATTCTGATGTACAGGAAGAATAGCAAATATGGCAGGTGACCAGCTTGGCTTAAGCAGAGAACTCTTCAAAGAGCTTAAACAAAAAAAGGAAGCTTACAAGATGTGGAAGCCTGGACAGACTATTAGGGAGGAGTATAAGAGCATTGCTCAGGCATGCAGGAATTAAAAAAGGAAGGCCAAAGTGCAACTAGATTTGCAGCTAGCAAGGGACATGAAGGGCAACAAGAAGGGTTTCTACAAGTATGTCAGCAACAAGAGGAAGGTCAGGGAAAGTATGGGCCCCTTATTGAATGGGGAGTGCCCAAAGGGTTGGTCCCAGGGCTGGTTTTGTTTAATATCTTCATTGACAGTCTGGAAGATGGGATGGATTGCACCCTAAGTGAGTTTGTGAATGACTCCAAGCTGGAGGGTGTAGTAGATGCACTGGAGGATAGAATAGGAATCAGAGTAACCTAGACAAATTGGAGGATTGGGCCAAAATAAATCTTATGAGGTTCAATATGGACAAATGCAAAGTCCTGCACTTAGGATGGAAGAATCCCATGCACTGCTATAAGCTTGGAACCACCTGCCTAAGCAGCAGCTTTGCAGATAAAGACCTGGGGGTTACAGTAGACAGTAAGATGGATAAAAGTCATCAGTGTGCCTTTGTTGCCAAGAAGGCTAGCAGCACACTGGGCTGCATTAGTAGAAGCGTTGCTAGCAGATCAAGATAAGTAATTAGTCCCCTCTGTTCAGCACTGGTAAAGCCACATCTGGAGTACTGTGTCCAGTTTTGGGCCCTACACTATAGAAAGGGCGTGGACAAGTTGGAGAAACTCCAGCGGAGGGCACCAAAAAAATGGTTAGGAGGCTGGGGCATAAGACTTCTGATGAGAGGCTGGGGGGACTGGGCTTAGTTAGTCTGCAGAAGAGAAGACTGAGGGGAGATTTGATAGCATCCTTTAATTACCTGAAGGATGGTTCCAAAGAGGATGGAGCTGGACTGTTCTCAGTGGCGACAGATTACAGAACAAGGAGCAATGGCCTCAAGTTGCAGCAAGAGAGGGTTACGTTGGATATTAGGAAAGAACTTTCTCATTAGGAAGGTTGGGAAGCACTGGAACAAGTTACCTAGAGAGGTGGTGGAATCTCCATCCTTGGAGCTTTTTAAGGTTCCACTCAACAAAGCCCTGGCTGAAGTGATCTAGCTGGGGATGGTCCTGCTTTGAACAAGAGATTGGACTAGATGACCTCCTGAGGTCCGTTCCAATGCTAATTTCTATGGTTCTATGATTCTGTGTCTGGAAATCAGAATTCAAAGCATTTAAATATATTTTTATTAGTTAAATAAAAAGGCTTTGCATAACAGTAATGTATAAAAATAAATGTATTAAAATAAGTTTTGTAGTAAAACTACGTGATAAGAAAGAAAAAAGTTTCATCAGTAGTAAATGAACTGAATAGGTTGTTCCAAGTCAGCATGGTAAGATTTTAAGACTAGTAGACTGCATCATGTCACACCTAATTTTTATTTGGCTCAGTAGCGTGGTTATCAAGATGCATATTCATACAGATAATTCATACCGATCACTATGAGTTCTTGGAAGCAGGTTCAAGTTCTTGCACCCTGGATCAAACCCTCTACCAGTTCTCTCAAGCACATTTCCTGGAGCTTGAGGCTCTCATACAGGCTGTGGTCATTATCAGCATCCCTCAAAGTAGCCTCAAGCTCCACAATATCTTCCTCAAGTTCTTGCATATGCAGTGGTGGTCTTGGATTGCTTTGCATATTCTGTTGGCAGAAAAAGACCCGAGTCATGGCATCAGTGTATGTGAGTTCTTGGAAGCAGGTTCAAGTTCTTGCACCCTGGGTCAACCCCTCTACCAGTTGCCTGCCTATGTCCTTAGACCGACACAGCTACAAACAAGAACCCTTTACCAGTACTCGTAAGCACTCTTCCAGGAGTCTGAGACTCTCATACAGCCAGTGTGTTAGCACCACTGTCCACCAGATAATGCTTAGGGAATCATTAAAGCACAGTTTACCCATTAAATGGAGCACGAATTACGAATGAAGACAACTCTGTGTCCCAAAATCAAAGTTCCACTCCAATGCAGACAACTCAGCATCTTAAAATCCAACAGCTTAGTCAACTTGGCATCCTAAATTCAAAATGCAGACAACTCAATGTCAGTGAGTAGTGGATTTGATTCGAGGAAAAGTTGCCAGGAGAATATGCCTAACATAACCTGATTCCATTGCATGGATTCCAGTGCATTCAGGGGGAAATGACTGCAAGCTTTGGCTGGGCTGGCGAGGGTCAGGACATCAGTCCTGCAAACTGTGTTCCACTGTGACATCATCAGGGCCTTGGAGAGGGCCTCAAGCTATTGGGCAGTGGGGCGGTGACATCACAAAAGCTTTAACATGATAAATGTTGGCTCCTCTTCACCTTCCCCTACCTGTTTTACTTTTGTTTTCCTATGATCTCAGAAGAGCAGTGATTGCTTGCCAGAAATTTTCCGTTGGTGTGAAAATGAGTATGGATGAATGTATGGAGTGTGAGGAGCAAGGTTTTCAGTATATGGAGTGTGAGGAGGAAGGAGATGAGCGTATGCAGTGCTAGAGCAAGGAGATGTTTCTAAAGTGTGAGGGACAAGATGACTGTATGGAGTGTGAGGAGCAATGAGATGAGTGTATGGAGTGTGAGGAGCAATGAGATGAATGTATGGAGTGCGAGGAGCAAGGAGATGAGCCTCTGGAGTACGAGGAGCATGGGTATGAGGCAGCAGTGGGGAGGAACGGGGACAAGGCAATAGAGAAATATCAGCAGGGTTCTGAAGTGATGGAGAGGTAGCAGCACGGGGATGTGGTGATGGAGACAGATTAAAACAGGGATGCCCAACCTGAGGAGTGAGTGCCACAAGTAGCAGACGGAGCCTTTGTGTGTGGCATACAGCAAACTGGGGAGGGGATGGCCAGCTCAGCAGCAGGTAGAGCAGAGCAGGCAGGGAGGAGAGGGTGGGAGGAGAAAGCAGAGCAGCAGTTCAAGCAAGGGAAGGCGATCGGAGCAGTACTCAGGGTGGGTGCGGGGTACACCTACCTAACCTGTTGCCCCCCCGGATTACTACAACACCCCTCTCTGGTTGAAAATGGACATTTTCTTTACAGGAGGTTTGAAAAGGGAAGCTTCACTTTGTTTTCTCCTCCCCTTAATGGCGGACTATGGGAGCTTTGCCTTTTGGGCAGCTGCATCATGCTGCAGACTCCTATTGAGTCCGTCGTCTACCAAGATTCCCAGATCTTTCTTAGCACATCTGCCATCCAGCTATGGCTCACCTGTTTAGTTATGTTTTTGATTCTTCTGCCCAAGGGGCAGCACCTTGCATTAGTCAGCATTGATCTTCATTGTGTTAGCTCTAAACTAGCTTTTCAGGCTACCAGGGTCCTTCTGCATCGTGAGCTGGTCCTTCATCGCATTTTCAATCCCTCCTAGCTTCATATCTTCAGAAATAAGATGTGTCAGAATAAACATGTTGAGCCACTCGGGCCCAAGACAGGCCCCTGCAGGACTCCTGCCATTCTCACATGGATACATTTATAATTGTTCTTTGCTTTCAGCTATTCAGCCAGTGACTCTCCACCTTCTGGTATTTGTTTAGCCTACTTTTTTCTAACTTGTTTATTTTTCTCTTCATTACAGCCAGCACTGCAAAGTGTAAATTATGTTTAGACTGAAGGAAGTGCACGACTGTTGCAGCAGGTACACTCTGGCGAGTGCAGCCAGAATAGCAAGGTCCCCGGGGGCAGTCCTGCTAGCAGTCAGAGGTCAGGTATATGTGTGGCAGGGACCTACACACCTGAATACTTACCTGCAGGATTGGCAGTGGTGCAGGCAGCTGAACCACAAGCACTGCAGCCACCCTGATTCATCACTTTGTGCTGGGTATGGATTGGAGCGTGCCCCATGCCAACAGAAAGGGTGAGCCTCGGGAGCCTGGAGGATGGAGCGCAGAGCCCAGCTGCAGCCAAGCCCCGGCAGCAGTGAAATGTGGAGGGCAGAAGCCTGCTCACCAGACTGGAGGCTACGAGGAGTCTCCAGCCAGAGGGACCCTAACCTCGCAAGAGAGCAAGAGTGGTTCTATGAGGAGAAGCCCCAGAGAGCATTGCTTCATTCAGAGGAGCACTGAAGCAGCGACTTGGATTTTTCCCAGGGCTCCCAGGAGAAGGACTGTAGCCTGGTTACTCTGTAAGAAGCGGTTGGCATGTGGAAGGGGTATAAAGGGGAGGAGGAGCCCCAAGGACCGGAAACTTGACCTACTTGTGTGGGCAACCACAAAAGACCAAGGACCCTCCTTCTTTCTTAAAAGATAACATGTGGTGGGTGTGTTGGAGGGTGTGCCCTGTGAGTGGGAGTTATTGAGCGCCAAACTGTCTGGCCCTAACAGTTGGCACCCAAGAGGCTGGACTGCATGGTCCAGGCAACAAAATGGATTTGGGCACCACTGCTCACAATCACATTTTGTTGAAACCAAAGAGACTCCTGCTGCCCAAGGCATTGGGACAAGAAAACAGAGAAGGGACC
>NW_005841970.1:2052109-2076649 GCF_000455745.1 Alligator sinensis
TCCACCCCTGCCCCTCAGCATCCTGGAAGGGGTGGCACCAATAGCACAGGAGTTCTAGTCTGGCCTAGATGGTGATTAGCAAATGACCATCATCTGCATCTGACTGGAGAAGCTGGTGGAAATGTGGTGGGGCTACTTGTGGCAGAGTAGTTCGTATAAAAGACCACACATTGCAACCTCCAAAAGAAGGCAAGTCAGAAAGAGGGAGTAGTCAGTTCAATAGAAGTCGAGCAAAACTCTATGATAGTCATAAAACAGCTGATGCAGGTGATAACCACAGAATATATGAAAGCATCAAATGAGTAGTTGGTCCAGTCAGGAAGAAAAAAGCTCCACTGAAGGAATTAAGAGGAGATGTCATCACCGATAAAAACAACTCGAGCATTGGATTAAACATTATGGAATGTGCACTTTCTCCAGTTCCACTCTGCACTCCTCTACGTAGGCACATCAGGTTCCACGTGCACACTGCGCTCTCTTCCCCTTATTCTGGCTTCAAGCTTCCTCTTCCACCATGCTCCTCTGCCTCTCTGCCACACTTGGCCCGTGCCCTTGCAGTTTTGGGCCTTCTGTTTAAATTTTGACCAACCAGCTGCGCTCTCTTCCCCTTATTCTGGCTTCAAGCTTCCTCTTCCACCATGCTCCTCTGCCTCTCTGCCACACTTGGCCCGTGCCCTTGCAGTTTTGGGCCTTCTGTTTAAATTTTGACCAACCAGCTGGAACTGGCCTACAAAATATGGGACCACCCAGGCCAAAGCAGGACATATTGCACCCTATTCATGCTTAGCCCATGAGAGGGCCACATACCTTTGCACATTCACTGCTTGTTTTTACTATTGATATAATAAAGTTTTACAAAAAGCAAAAGTCCCTTTCTGCCTCTCTCTTCTGGAGCAAAGCGTAAGTAATGAAAAAGGAGAAGATATTCCTTAGTTCAGGTGAGCTGCATTACCTTTGGTACATGTTTTCAGACCAAATGCCATCCTTTGTTGCATATGCAATGCACCTGTGGCAGATATGGGGCAGATATGGGGCACTCCATGTATAATTATTTAGCCACAGAATTTGGCCCTTTCCATTACCTCTTAAAAGCATTACTAATATGCTAGGGGCAAGTGCTATATTTTTCAGTTCAAGATGAACGCAATAAGAAAATATATAACTATTGGAATGTGCACTAATTTGCTAGTTCATATTTCAAGTTAAAAACAAACTAGACAAAATTTAGTCAACGTAGTTAAAAGATAGTACATCATTAGCTCTAGAATCATTATAGCTAAATGTATATCTCTTAATCAGATTCATGCAATAAAACCTAATTGTCTGGACAGTGCCTCCAATACAAGGTGCATTTACACGATACACTGACTGCGTAGTAGCCCAACACTGCTGTGCAGTAGCATTGTGTGATGGGATGTTACGGTGTGGTACTGTTAGGGTACTGCGCAGTGATGTCACAAACAAGTTGTTCGCTGGTGCTACTGAGCAGTAACTCACATTACTACGCATTTATTTAATACCTGTTTATACAAGTATATATTTTTTGTTTATACAAGTACTAAATAAAAGCACAACTTTGTAACATGCCTATCTACCCCTTTTTGCAAATCTCAGCCATAGTTTGGAAGCTCAGCCAAAGAACGTAAGAGCTTCTGAACATAAGAGCATAAAAAGTGCCATGCTTGGTCAGCCCTATGGTCCATCGAGCTCAGTATCCTGGCCCGAACAGTGGCAGAGGTGGATGCTATAGAGAGGGAGAGTTTTGAACTGGTTAGACCCATTTCATTGTCACTTCCTGCAACTTCATTGGGTCAAAGGTCACGTGACACCACTCCTTGATGTGATACTTCCTGTGAGGTCTTTGAATATGGCTTGCCAGCCCACTTGGTGATAAAAAGTTCATGATCTGACCCCACATTCAAAAAGGTTGGACACCCCTGGTTTAACTCATCCTATATATATAGTATATACAGTACACTGTATGTATTATGTACTTGTTCCCTCATCTACTTTCTGTCCATTAATTGATTTTTGCTAATATTCCTAATCTTTAACTTTGAAGAGATTGTAATTTTAAAGCCACAGGGGCATTTTAAAGTCGCCTCCTATAGGTTTTCTTCTATTTATTGACAGTCCCAACATAAAAACCTTAAAATCTTGAGGGCAGTATGGATGAAAAAATTATGATTTTTTTTTTGTTATATTTGAAACTCATTGCCGTACTTTTGCTCTGCTTCTAAGGGTAGGATTCTAAAAAATTAACCGGTTTCTAATATAATTGTATATCATGTAAAAAAAATACCATCAAAACATTAAGATGGCAAAATAAAACTCTCAAAAATTAGGAAATGTCAGAATTAGGATTTCTTGTACATAAGCAAGTATTTGGTATTTTATTTTCACTTTGGTGTTTAAAGTGTGGTCCTATTCCTTAGTCAGCTCACATTTTTCAAACTTATCTCTGAAGACAGAATCGTTGAGTTCCTACTTTTTTATGCTTCTCATTATTGTAATATTCAATAATATGTTTCATGAATATTACTGGTATTAAGCCCAATCCACAGAAATCCAAACTGCCTCTGTAGGAGCCTAAGTGCAAAATTTAGATGCACAAAACCCATGCTTAGCTGTCTCCTAACCTTGGAATCATCTAAGGTCTATAGGTCCCTACATTTCAATTACTGATGTGCCTTTGGTACCTAAAAGTTGCTCAATTCTAAATTCTGAGCAGCTAGGTTTCTACACTTTGGGATTTGCACTCAAGGCATTCCCTTGCATATCTTGCCTGAGAGCCTCATCCTGAGTTACTGGATTGGGCCCTACCTAGAGAACTGCTCCTGCTGCTAGTGGTGATGCCCCTTCTACTTTTCCTGAATAGTTCCATGGTTAGACCCGTATGCTGGAGACAGTATGTTCCTCTGCATACAGAGTTTTGAACTCAAATCTTCAACCTCACAGTAAATATTCTAAGCCTTAGAATAGAAAGTATTCTGGGCAGGACTGTTTTATTCCCTGCTGTTGAAGCTATTCCTTTTTTCATTGACTAAGCATTTTGTAGACACCTGATGAGGAAAATTTCTTCCCAAACAGTCCAAGTTTAGCAAAGATATTAGCAAATGGATTTTGTCTTACAAAACAACAGGCAATGTTTATAGTGGGTGGTATTACTAGTTCCAAACCTGCCTATAATATTTACAATGTGTGGCATATGCAGAATGCATAATATGATAGATGGGAAGATAAAGGTTTTGTCAGACTTCACTGGCAATGTCTTGCATAGTTCATTTGAGACTTAACCTTTGAGTTGCGCAGGATAAATAGGTGTTAATAAATAGCCTGCCACCCAACCCGCTATCGCTCTCTTTTTATAATTCACTCTCCATGTAATGATATAGAGCTCTTTTGTAGCTTTCATGTTCCATCATTTTTAAAACTTTCCTCCTTGGGTCTGAAAGTGATCCTGTTTCATTGGTGCAGTTATTTTGGGGACAATCTATTTACATATCTATGAGTTGTGGAAAATTGAAAATAGGAAACACTTTCCCGACTTCAATTATTACAGCAATTATTACAGCAATTATGAAAAAGAGCTGCTTAGTGGTATGGGGCCATGTGTCCGATAGTGTGGATCATAAATGTTTTGAGTCTGAGAGATAAGGAACTGATTTTTGAGGGTCTGTGACTGGCTCTGTCTATACCCTATCCTCCATCTCTCAAGGTGTAGAGTTTGAGTGACATTTTGATTAATATAGTAGTTTTCTCTTGGGGAACATTCTTGTCTTCTGTCTCTTTTTGCTTCTTTTTCCACCATAGATAGAAAGAAAGGGAAAGTTGGGAAGAGTCATGGAGAAAGGAAAAGGTGTTGGTATCCAGAATCAATCCAGATGAGGAAAGAAATGGGTTTGTTTTTTTACTTTCTTTCCACATACACTTAGAAAATAACTTTACTCCTATACTTCAAGACAAGGAACTGAGTTTTGGAGGTGGTGACTTGGGAAGAGAACAGGTGAAGCTAAAGAGTTACATCTCCAGGATTGGAAGAACTCTGGGATAGCCAGTTCATAGATAATTTGTCTTTGAGTTTAGGGACCCAAACTGCATCTAGTACAAGGCTTCACCTTGGGTACTTATTTGGAACAGTCATTTTGTCAAAGGTGTCAGGATCTAGGATTGAAATCCTAACTATGCTAAACCGAATGAGAATTTTATCATTAGCTTTCGTGAAGCCAGATTTCCACGTATGTTTCCAAATCAAAACAGCTATGTAATTCTGGTGTAGTTGGATCTGGAAGTTTCAATCAGGCCCATATATATTTTGGACCATTCACAACTAAAATCCAGTAAATGTACTCTGCTTTGTTTTAAACGAAGGAAAACAAGCGCCTGAAGAGAGAGAATGTTAGGAAGAGAAAGGAAAAAAAAACACCCCAGAAAATGTCTTTGTTGTTCATTTAAGATATGAAGGTTTGTTCACATTTTTCATGTTGATGGTGACCTTCCTGACTTGATTTAAAAATAAATGGAGCAGAGTAAATTACTAGGGCACCCAAGCATGTTCTTGGTTTTGCAACATTGAAACATTTGTTTATTCTGCAGGGTTTGTAGTAGTCAGCCCAAAGGCTTCGAGAGATTGAGGACACTCATAAAAGCTGAAACAGGTGGGAAGGGCTGACCTTTCCCTGAGGTAGCTTTTAATATGCCACTGTTATTTCTTATGGGCATTTTTGTAAAATGTGTGCGCCAAACAAAATTAAAATGATGCAAACTGTATGTCAATGAGATTGGAGCACAATTAGTTGATGTGGATGATGTTCAAGAATAATGCGTCCATCTGTTCCTATTAAGTGAATGAGATGTATTCAAGTTTCTTATGGTTAGATGAGAGTGAGAAACATAACCAAATGTGTCAGAATTATTGGTTACCAGAGACATTAATTAGATTATCTTTCCTGTCTTGTTCTCCTTACTTTTATTCTTTTTAGGCTTACTGTGTGCATATAATAACTCACCAATGCCAATCATCAGCACATCATTTTAAAGAACCACAAGATAAATATCCACTTGCTTTTAACAGTCATTTTGAGATATGAATATTACTTAAAAAAATAATAAGGGCTTTTCTGAAACAGTATTATTTGGGGCAAATGCTACTCCAACTGTATCAAGTTGATTGCAAGGGTAAAAAAAGATTAGGAAAATTTCCAAAATAATTTATAATCCAAAGGAAATCTGCATAAGTCAAAACTAATGTATTGATTAATGTGCATTCGTACCACTGCCTGATAATGGGTAAAACTACAGTTAACTAACTTTATGCATAGCTTCTATGTCACTTACAGTTAATGAAGAGTCTCAGTTAGATCTGGTAGTGGAAGCTTAAGTATTGGAGAAGAAAAATGAAATTTATTTTCCTGCTGTTGCTGTAATGTTACAAATGGATGTGGTATGTGGTACAGTGACATCCATGAAATTATAGCTGCCTACCACTTTCTTGCATATGGGATAAGTTTTTTTTAACACATTTTCTTACCCAAACTTCCACAATGCTTTAAACAAGCCTGAAGACTGCAATTTTTCATGTTTATATTTGAGACACAATTTTTTTCATGCCTATGTATTGTGCTTTGCACATAGAAAGCAACATCAAGCAGTCAGATTATGATAGGTGAAAAATTATGCTCAAAATCAACTTTTGACAAGTTGCCTCTCCCCTTCCCCTCCTCCAAGTTTATTAAATGTTGAATGTGAAATCTGAGGTTTCTCTTAATGATGGAGAATAGGATTACTGGAAATGAGCAGAGTTCCTCTGTTAGCATGTGAAAGCAGAACAGGGCATGAGTGGATCTGCAAAGCTGGAATAAGTATATCTTATTTCACAGACACACGTTTGAATTATTTCTTTCACTTATTCTGAATAGTAATTTATTTGCCTTCATCAGATGCAAACAACTACTTATGACAACTATTGAGAAAAAAAAATCCTGTGTTTACTTATGGATTAAAACTGCTTTTAAAACTCCAAGGGCTTGATTTCACAGAGTGGTGGAACAACTTTGTGCTGCTCCAGGGGGACAAAGCTACCTTAATACATAGTCTTTTTTCCCCCATAGTCATGGCTAGGCTGGAGCTAAGTTGAGTCCAAATAGTATTTATCAAATGAAAAACTAAATGAATATAAAATGTGTTTACTTCAGCTCTAATTTGAAGCTTTCAGTCCACTAATAGACATTTAAGTTAATAATAGACAATGTCATCAGTGCAATCTACTCTTTAGAGATTCAGTGTTCAACTGTCTGTTCAGACATCTCCAGGAAAGGTTTTTTCTACTAGGAAAACAAAACTGGAAGAATTCTGCCAGATTATTTGAATGTGTGTACACAGCCCTTGCCTAAATCCTAGCCAAGTTTGTATCTAAGCTGCACCAAAAATCTTCAAATAATGGAGATTCAACAGTAATGGTTTCAGTTAGAGCAGAATTATTAATGCACATAAAATGCTGTTCATTGCTCTATAACAAGAGTGACAAAAAGTGTCAATGTCTTTTTTTTTTAAGAGTCCATTTTGAGCACATCTCAGAATACTCCTTTGTTCTTGGACAATACTGAAAATATGGCCAAAAATATGAAGGGAAAGTAGGATCCTCATTATATTTTCCACTGTATACCCTCTAAGGCTTCATGGAGAAAGGGACACTAGTCTGGATATAGGAGACGGCATGGAAAAAAGTATAAGGGAAGGAAAGAAAAGAAGGTGAACAAGCAGTGAGAGGTGAAACCAGAAGACCAAAGGAACTATAAGCAGAGCTACAGGACTGTATTGCTCTGCAAAGAGATGAGAAGATTAAATTTAATGAAGGAGGGAGAAAGTCATGGAAGAGAGTGGTAGGATCAGAATAATGGAAAAAGGGTCTGGAATTTAGCTGCACAAATCTGTGTACTGCACAATGGAAAGGACCAAATGAGATATGAGGAGTCTATAAAAATCTGAGGAGGCTGTAGCTGTAACAGTAAATGATGTGGTTGTGGATAAGATATCTGTGGCAGAAATGAAGTAGACGGCATTAAGCTAAGAGATATGACAGAAGAATCAAACAACATGTCTAGTTAAATAAGCTCCCTAGTTGTGAGCATGGTTTGTATGGAGAAAGGCAGAGATGTGAAAGGATGTAAAAGGGATTACATGAAAATGGTTTTGTGACTTCTCTGCGGCAGTGATGTTGATAACCTGCACCATTAGCACATTCCATGCTTGATAAGAGAGCTTACATTTAAAAGTTGGAATCTTAGACACGGCTGGACTGAAAAGTGAAAGTTTTAAACAATCAATTGTATAAAAAAGAAAAAAAAATCATAAAGGCTTACACATATTAAAGGTGGTGGCTCCTATTCAAAGTTTCTGTCTGTCCACCTTACTTCCTGCTGAGAGCCTCTTTAACAAGTCAGGAGCAGGGAAAGGCAGCTGCTGTGGTGAATTCAGTAAAAGGATGCTGACGATTTAATTTAAAATTCTATGAAGCAGGCAGGTTGTGATTGAGAGGAAGGGTTACTGACCACCTGGCAAGCATGTGTGGAGGGAACCTTGCACACAACTGAAGGAAACACTTACCAGGGGTTTGCTAAACCTGTGATTTACAACTTATTGCTTTGTTAAAAGCAGGAAGCGTGCTTTGAGTCTTCTGGCTTGGAACAGAGGTATTGAACAGCTATTGGAACAGCTGAACTATCCTTGGAACAGCTATTGAAGCCAACTTGTCAGAATAGTAAAATCCAGAGGTTTATTAGCTTCTTTACTCCCAATATCTCTTTGCTTGTGTTTAGATTAGAGTTTTCAAGGATTTCCTTTTCTGTGTCCTTGTGTGATAAGTATTTAGCAGAATTTGCCAGTTTATTGGTATCTGACATGGCCCCACCATGAGTGCTTTTGCTATGGCCTCAGGGGTTTAGGTTGCTATGGCCTCAAACTTGCAACTTTTGGGCTGTCAACCATGTGCTTTAGCACCCATGCTACCCAAGCCCCCTTTTCAAGACTAATTCTGATTAGTACCCTTTTGTTCTTTTTTTATGAAACCACATAGAGAATGAAACTCCCCATTTTTCTCATGTACTTGAATACTTCTGTCAATCCCTCTAGTTCCTCCATAGATTTTCCATCTAGATTAAAGGAAATATCCACTCTTGATTAAGCCCTTCTGGTCTTTTATATCTTACCTGAGGTAAAAAAAAAACCCATCTCTCCATTTCTCTGTATTATTTTACACACTCATCTTTGGGCTCTTTCCATTTTTGCTTTGTGTTTTTTAGATGAGTAATCACTAGAAACAGAATGCCATCTTGTTGCACATGACAGCCTCTGTGGAAAGGAACTCTACTGTTATGTTCTTGATGAATTCTTAATGGCTTACATATGGTATTACACGTATGTGTTGTTCTTTCTTTATGACAGAATAAAATTAACTAAGGTCTCCTGCAGTCTGTAGAACCCTTTTTTCTTTCCATTTGAGGTTATGCATTTTCCAAGTGCACATGGTGCTGTCATAATTTATGCTCACACTGGGGTTTGACTGAGTAGCACCTTTATTAGCAAAGGCAATCATAAGAAGGTAATTCAAGATTTCTTCCCAGATTTGTAAGACATTTTTGAGCTGGCCTCAAGGCTGGTCAGCCCACAACTTAGATCCTTTCTAGTTACCCTTTCCCATTATATTTAGGTAGGATAATGGGCCATCCATTTCACTGAGCCAGGAAAGCCCAGTGGATTTTTTTGAAGCAGGATCAGTGCTTCCTAACTGTAGGGTATTTCAGGCAAACACAAGTCTTTCACTTCTTGGCCTTTTGGTTAAGATTAGCTTAGATCAATGAGATCTTAGATCAGTGTAGATCAATCAAGATCAATGAAGCTAAGATCACTTTGAAGGAAGTGATTATTTCCCTCTATTCAGCACTGGTGAGGCCACAGCTGGAGGACTGTGTCCAGTTTTGGTCTCCTACTACAGAAAGGATGTGGACAAATTGGAGAGAGTCCAGCAGAAGGCAACAAAAATAGTTAGTGGCCATAGACACATGATTTACGAGGAGAGGCTGACAGAACTGGACTTATTTAGTCGGAGAAGAGACAACTGAGAGGGGATTTAACAACAGCCTTCAACTATCTGAAGGGCGGTTCCAAGTAGGATGTAGCTGGACTGTTCTCAGTGGTGGCAGATAACAGAACAAGGAGCAATGGTCTCAAGTTGCAGCAAAGGAAGTTTAGGTTAGATATTGGGAAAAAACTTTCTCACTAGGAGGGTGGTTAAATACAGGAACCGGTTATCCAGAGAGGTGGTGGACTGAACCTCTTGGAGGTTCTTAAGACCTGGCTAGACAAAGCTTTGGCTGGGATGATCTAGCTGGGGATGGTCCTGCTTTGAGCAGGGGGGTTGGACTAGATGATTTCCTGAGGTCCCTTCCAACCCTAATTGTCTATGATTCTATGATTCTAACTTTCAACTTTGTAACTTCCTGTATAACATTCACTAATAAAGATAAATCTGTTCTTGACTAAGGCTTTGTCTTCACCAACAGAAAGGTCAGGTTTCTTCAGTGAGATAATTAATTTGTTGGAAAATCCTAAGTGGGGACAAGGTACTTGTTGTGTTCAGTGCTATATAGGTAGGTAAGTCAATACAATGGTTGAGCTCAGAATAAAACTAGGATGCCATGCCACTTTGTCTTTATAACAAAACACCTAATACAAGCTGGCTAGCCCATGATAAAAATACACCCTTTGGAAATGTAGCATGCCTCAGCCACCTACTTCTACTCCATACTCACCAAACCTAGAAATCATGTCGTGAAACTGCTTAGAGGGCATCTCTCTTCCCCCAGTCCCAATACCAATCTCAAGACTACTTCTGAATGCACCTCTGCTCATAGCTCAGTAAAATCTAAACCAGTAGGGCTCAACCTCTGGCCTGCAGCCTGAATCCAGCCTGCAGAGCTGTGTAATGTGGCCCATGGGGCTCCTTATGCAGCTGGAAATTTTGTGATGGGGGATTGGTGGTAGCATTAATTGCCCCAGCTCTGGAACCTGCATTAATTAACTATGCCACCATCACTCCACATTGCCAAATTTCCAGACAGATAGAGGACATGGCCCCATGTGTGGGGCTGAGCTGGGCTGGCATGTGGGGTTGCACTGTGGCCAGATCCAGCACATGGGGCAGACCATGGCCTGACATTGACCTGGTCCATGTGACAAGCCCACCAGCAAGATCCAACCAGCAGATCCTGTGCCACTCGCCATCCGGGCTGGAAGGTGAGCACCACCTACCTAAACTGTTTTAATTAGAACACCAAAGAGCTTATCACTTGAAAGAGAGTTTTGCACCACCAAAGTTTCAACTTTCCTTCCCAGCTTTGTTATTAAAGCTATTAAAAAAATAACATGCATTCTTAATATAGTAAGCCAGGGCCATTCTTCACTTTCCCTTTTAAAAATATTTAACTTTTTTTTTCAAATTTACCATGTTTGGGCAGAGATGTAAACTGAAAGTTTTTAGCCTAAAAGGTAAAACTTTGATGGACACTCCTCTCAGTATAAAAACTGCAGAAGCAAGCAGCATAAACAAAAAATACAGCATTGAACATAAAAGGATTTTTCACCTCATTATTCTTGGCATTAATGTACCCCTCATTATTCATCAAGGTCAAAGTGTAGTTTTTTCCTCCCTTCATCTGTTTTATTTATTGTGATTTTTCAAGAGGGATTTTCTCCTCTCTTTTAAAATCATTTTACAGTTTTATTTATGACTGAAAATTTCCCTTCCTACCCAACAAACATTCCTCCGTGCTGGAGCTTGTGTTGACAAAGTAATCTTTCAGCAGCCTCTACAGCACTTGGGAACTACAACCCTGACTTTCTGAGGTCCCTTTGTTACATTGTAGCCCACCTATGCAAGGGTAGAGAACTGAACAGAGGTGAGGATTCTAGTGTACATACATGTATGTACGTGACTGCAACGTTTTGTCATTAAACAATGAAAATTATCATGTCTCCCTTTATTTCTCTCATCCTCTCCTACTTCCATTATTTTATTCTACTTTCTTGACTACTTTGTATCTTGGGGTTTCTTGTTCTCCTTTTTTTATTGTATTTTCCCACTATATTTTTGTTCCTTGTCTCCCTTTTTTCCCCTGCCTTTGTTTCCCTGGTTTATATATGTTCCTGCCTTCTCATATTTTCTTGCATTCCTTCTTTTCCTTTTCTCTTTTCTGTCTCACTCCCACACATGGCTCCCTTTACCCTTACTCCTCTTCTGTCCTCATTATCTTACATCATTCAGTTCTCCAGTTCACTTTCTTCATTTCCCCATTTCTCAGGTGACGGCAAATCACCAGGGGCCACCCACACTTTGAAATCCAATTGTTCTCATTACTCCCCTGTCCTTTTCTCATAACCTAGGTCACAACATACCGGCTTTGTCAGCTGTAAAATAATTAAGAATTCAAAATAAGGATGGCAAGACTAACACAGTCTTAATATCTGAGATTCTCACAAAACATGAGCACTGGACAAAATTGGCATGTATCACTAGAAATCATAACTTTTCTCATGGGTTTCTTGCTATCCTGGAGTGCATTTTAGAATGATCAAGGAACCCTTACACTAGGCACATTGTCTGTACGGCAGTTGAGGCCAAGCTGCCCATGTTCTGGGAACTGAATGGAAAAGCAAGGGTAGCTTCTGTGCTCTGGCACTAGCAGGGTTACTTATATTGGAGAGTATTTTGTAAGGAGATGCATGAGATACTGCAACCATTATAGAAAGGCTGTAGACATGATACTCTAATAATGAAAAAAATACATCAGGTGAAAAGTGATTTTGGAGAAGGAGCTATGACCTTCTCTCTCTTCCCAGAGCACCTGATTTAGCAATTGGGTAAAGAGAGACGTTCCCTAGTTTATCAACCATTTCCTTCTACTGAAGCATTGTTGCCAGTAGCTTATACAACCCATCCAGATCTACCTGCTCAAATGAACTCTGGGCCCCAGATCATCCTCACTTTGAGTAATTGGCAGGGGAAATTATATCACCACTTTGAATAAAAAATCTGTAAATGTTTTTCTGCTGTCATAAAGGCTAGGGACAGAATTTGCACATAACAGAGATCAGAAACTGGTTTAAACCTGTAAGAGAACAGAAGCTCAGTGCACATAAACTAGTTTCAAAATAGCTGAAATTGGTTTAAGATAAACCTGGCTGAATATAGTATATCAGACTTAACAGACTTGGGTCAAACCAATTTATGAAACTTCTGTCCCAGACTCCTTTCAGGTTCAAGTTACAGTCCCCCATCATCCCAGCGTGCTTTCCAGCCCTGGGCTGGACTGTGCTGTCTGCTCCAGAGAGCAGGGCTCACCCTGCTCCTCTGCTTCCTAGCAGAGCATTGAGGGCTGGCTGACAAGGGGCTGGGGAAAGTCCACCTGGGGTTGCAGCCCAGTCTCCAGGAGGGGACTGTCCCCTCCAGGCAAACCCTGTCTGGAGCCAGGGTGTGCATGTGTGTGTGGGGGGGAGAGGGGGCAGGGATAAACATCCCTTCCCCTGCTCAAACTTACTGCTGGCTGCAACTGTGGACTACAAATCCCAGAGGCACCTGGAAACAGGAAGAGGAAGTGATGAGCAAACCTGCAGAGTCCCGCTGCTGTAATTCAGGACTGCAAATCTCAGAGATCTTGGGGGCAGCAGGAAGAGGAATGCATAGCCAGAGAGCCATGCTCTGGCACCCCTCAGTTTCTGGCCTGAGTCACTGCAGGCCTGTGGCTGCATTTCCTATATCAAAAGTAAATGTCCGTTCACTTCTGCTTCAATTTAATCTGTACAGTTTAGACTAACCTGTAAAGACTGAATTGGTTCAGCCCCAGGCTTTTTGACTGTCTGTACCTAGCCTGAAAGTTTGTCTTGATTATTACAGTGATGCGTAAAAGCCCCAGCTGGGCCTGGAATTGTAGTCTATGCTAGTTGTTATACAGACAGATACATAGAAACATTCCCTACTTTAAAGAGTTTGACAAACAAGACAAGGATGTTGGAATGAGAGTGCATTCCCAGAACTTAGAGATGCAGGGATGAGGCACATAGTGATTATGTGGCTTGCCCAGTCATGAAAGGAATTAAACCCAGATCTCCTGAGGCTTGGTTTATTGCCATTACTTTGGTGCTAAATCCATGAAGCTAACTCCATAGGATGTAAGACTTGGATTTTAGTGTCACCCTATACCTCATATTGTTATTGTGTTATTCCTCTCTCTCTTTTTTCACTTTTCTGCCTAACAGAGTCTTGCTTAATGCCAAGATAACTTCAGCTTGCATATCAGTGCTGTGAGCCCAAGAGGCAATTAAAAGCAATGACTTAAACAGCTAGGGACAGACATTCAAAAAGCCTGAGCCTAAATTAATTCAATCTTTTCAGGTTAGCTTAACCTGGCTAGGCTGAACTGGCTTGAAGCTGGACAGACATACCCTCTGGACTGAGGAAATTCAGGCTAGAAGCCAGGGGGCTCTAGAGCAGCCCTCCCCTTCTCTTCTGCAGGGAGCTGAGCTGAGGAGGCCCCGGTAGGACTCCCATTAGGGAGATCTGCCTGTATGGTCCCAGGCTGTTCCCCACTGGCTGATCAAGGATTGGGAGTGTTGCCAGCCTCCAGCCCTGGGCTAGCACTCTGAAGCAAAGGGGGAGGGGGGAGGTGCAATACATGCATCTGTTGATGAAAAGCTCTGTATCAACCTCCCTCATTGCTTCATCATACTGTCTACAGCAATCTGACAGGCAAGCAAGCCAGCTGGGGTCTGATAGTGATAATGGTCTTTATCACGCGATTAGCAAAACAATAGCCTCTCTCCATTACTTCAAACTTCTTAAACAGCTTACCAGCTGACCTGTTGATTAGCTCCAAAAGCCCTAAGTGGTCACTGTTTTGTCTACCTGCCCTAGTGAAATTGGAGAGAGACACACACAGACACCACTTGGCATTAGCAACATAACACATGCCTAGGATCCATGGGGCTGGGGACTGTGCTGTGGGAGATAGGAGGGGGGGTGTATTTCCTGCTTGAGCAGCAGGGAAGGGGGTAGGGTAGGGTAGGGGGAAGCCAGGCAGACCCTGCTGAATCTGCAGTCTCTGCTGGAGCCTTACATAGCATTAGCTAGCATACCACATGCTGGCTGTGGTCTGTGCTGTGGCAGAGAGGAGGAAGGAATCCCTGCTTAAGCAGTGAGTGGTGAGGGTGTGGGGGGAGCGGGGCACAGAGAAGCCAGGAGACCCTGCTGTGCCTGTAAGTCTCTGCTGGAGCTCTGGCCAGGGAGCAGAGGGGAGGGGCCAGCCCTGCTGTGGAGTAGAGAGCCCCGCCCAGCCCAGAGAGCATGCTGGGATGCAGGGAGACTCTGATTTAACTTAAACCAGCAAGGGGTCTGGGACAGACATTGTATAAACCAGTTAGACCCAAATCAGTTAACTCTGATACTACTTTCAACCAGGTTTATCTCAAAGTGGTTTTAGCCATTTTCAAACTGGGTTATGTGCACTGAACATCTGTTTTGTTACAGGTTCAATCCAGTTTCTGATCTCTTAAACCAGTTTATGTGTAATGTCTGTCCCTAGCCATGGTGGTAAATGCAGGCAATAAGCCTCCATGCTGGACCTATCTTTCTTCAGAAGCAAGGATACAAGTGTAAATTGGCAACAGAGGCAGAAGCTACATTTTTAAAATCTTTGTTATTCCTTTCACTCCTTTTGGATGTTTTTATCATGTTTTGCCTTAAAATAGTTCACAACTTGTACCAGCTCAAGAGCAACTAAAGCAATTTTTCCTAAAACAAACCAACAAAGAAACGCCCCCCAACCCCCCCCCCATCTTTAGTAACATCTCCCTCCACCTGCCCAAGACCTGCAAATCACTAATAAATTTGGGGGGGGGGGGTTCCATCTCAAATGCTCTAGTTTTCAGATGCTTTAAGTAAGGCTTTCATCCTTTCAGAGAAGGATTTTTTCTCTCTTTAAAAGGCTCTAAGTTCCAAATGTTTTGAAAAAAACATTTCGTTTTAAATATTTCCCTTCTCCCCTTAGCTGGTTCACATATTAACTCTTTAACTTCTTATTAAAGAAACTGGAAAAATAAATTATTTTTAATGGTGGCTGTGGTGAAAGTAAATTTACTGGAGTAAATTTACGTGAAATCCCAGACTAAGCCTGACACTGTAACAGTGAACACAGATTTTATTAGTAGCTATTTTGTTCCTTTTTGGACCTGAGCTATCCTCCTGTCATCACAACATTACTTAACTGTAATTTTACTATTATATCCACAAACTCTTTTCATTACTAGCTCTTTCCTTCCCCTTCCTTGAGATGTAATATCCTCTCCCTCTTTCAGCCTATCTGTCAGGTGTCAGTGGTGGTCCCCTATAGATTTCATAGATTTCATAGACATCAGGGCTGGAAGGGACCTCGGAAGATCATCGAGTCCAGCCCCCCGCCCAAAGGGCAGGAAGTCAGCTGGGGTCATAGGATCCCAGCAAGATAAGCATCCAGTTTCATCTTGAAGGTGTTCAATGAAGGCGCTTGAACCACCTCCGGTGGCAGGCTGTTCCAGACCTTGGGGGCTCGGACAGTAAAGAAATTCTTCCTTATGTCCAGCCTGAAACGATCTTGAAGTAGTTTGTGACTATTCGACCTCGTCATCCCTTGGGGCGCTCTGGTGAACAAACGTTCCCCCAGATGCTGGTGGTCACCCCTGATAAACTTGTAGGTGGCCATCAGATCACCCCTGAGCCTGCGCTTTTTCAGGCTAAAGAGCCCCAGGGCTCTCAGCCTGTCATCGTAGGGTCTGACCTCTGATCATGCGCATGGCTCTTCTCTGGACTCTCTCAAGCTTCTCCACATCCTTTTGAATTGTGGAGCCCAAAACTGGACACAGTACTCCAGCTGCGGCCTCACTAAGGCCGAGTACAGGGGGAGAATGACGTCCCCAGCCTGGATAACCTGCCTGTCTTCTGGTGTGGATGCTTTGCCCCAAAGTTTGGTGTCATCGGCGAACTTGGCCAGTTCTGATCGCTTCTGACTCCAGTGTCCACATCATTAATGAAGATGTTGAACAGTATGGGTCCAAGGACAGAGCCTTGGGGGACCCCACTGGTCACAGGACACCACGATGAGTGACTTCCATCGATTACTACCCTCTGGGTCCGACCCCGGAGCCAATTTTCCAGCCAGTGGATCGTGGAGGACCCAAGGCGACAATTGGCCAGTTTCTCCAAGAGGCGATCATGGGACACCAGATCGAAGGCTTTTTTGAAGTCAAGATATATGACATCAATCTCTTCTCCCTTGTCCAGGTGATAGGTCACCTGGTCGTAGAAGGAAATGAGATTGGTCAAGCAAGACCTACCCGCAACAAACCCGTGCTGGCTATCCCTTAAGATGTTGGCGTCGGCCAGTCCATTAAGGATGGCCTCTTTAATAAACTTTTCTAAGATCTTCCCCGGGATAGAAGTCAGGCTGATGGGCCTATAGTTAGCCGGATCCACTTTCCTCCCTTTCTTGAAGATAGGCACCACATTGGCCTTCTTCCAGTCTTCGGGCACTACACCAGAGCGCCAAGAGTTTTCAAAGATCCGTGCTAGAGTCTGGGCTATGATGCTCGCCAGCTCCTTGAGTACCCTGGGGGGAAGATTGTTAGGGCCGGCTGACTTGAAGGTATCCAGCTTCTCAAGATGTTCCTTCACAAAGTCAGCATTAATGGAGGGCAGGGGATCACCCTCACCCGGACTTCCCGGCCCTGTAGCGGGCATGGGCGTCCCATGGGACTGATGAAAGACTGACGCAAAGTACCTATTTAATAGGTTGGCTTTTTCCTGGGCGTCAGTTGTCAGTTGCCCCATCTGGTTCAGCAGGGGTCCAATGTTGCCCCTGCTTTTCCTCTGGCTCCCCACATATCTGAAAAAGGACTTTTTATTGTCCTTGATGCCCAAAGCTAGCTGGAGTTCAGTTGCAGCCTTGGCTTTCCTGGTCTGCTCCCTACAGGACCGGACCAGTGCAGAATAATCCTCCTTGGAGGTGACTCCCATCCTCCATCCTTTGTAGGCCTTTCTTTTTAGCCTCAGGAGGTCTGCTAGGTCCCTGGAGAGCCAGGGGGGCTGCTGTGCCCTCTTGCTGCCTTTCCTCCGAGATGGAATAGACTTAGTTTGTGCATTGAGGATCGCTCCCTTGAGGAGCAACCACTCCTCTTGAACTCCCCTCTCCCAAGGTCATGGTCCCTTAGGGCCTCACTGACAAGCCTCCTGAGCTTGTCAAAGTCGGCTTTCCTGAAGTCAAAGACTTGCGCGTTGCTGACCGACGCTATACCACTGTGTTTTCCAGATGGTGGCTTTCTACACCATATATATGTTTCTCACATGGGTCTTACATGTGGCCATTATTCTTGTGACTTAGCAGAGTATTTTCTTGTCTTGTAATTCCTTACCTGTATTGATGCTGCCAGGACTTTAAAAGCAGCTAACCATCAGATAAAATGGCTATTGTCTTTTTTGATAATAACTTCCCACAGCAGTGATCTTTTTGGTTCTCAATTGTTTAGTGGTAGAATATGTAGGGGTTTGTCCCCTGTTTTCTCCTCCCTTCCTGGTAACATGGCTTCCAGATGTTTATCCTACTACTTTGCAATAATCTCTGTTTCTTCTTGTGACATTCCACCCACAGTGCTTTTAAAGTGTTTTCCTTTCAGGAAAAAAATTGTAAATGATAAATAATGGTTATGAGAGAGAGTAGAAGATAATAGAGAGTTCCCCCAAAGAATAATGGGGTGCATTAGTTGTCAATGTCCTTTCTCCTCCTGCATTTTTTCAGTTTTCCTTTCTCTTAGAAGCCTGAGGAGTTTTAATACTTGTGTTCCTACATCCACTGTCAAAAAGGTGTTTTAATATCATATCTTGAATACCCACCAACAGCAGTATTTTCATAGAATCATAGAAACATAGAACCAGAAGGGACCTGTAAGATCATTAAGTCCAGACTCCTACTGTGGGCAGGAAGTTATTGGGCTCAGATGAGCTCAACAAGGTACCAGTCCAGCCTCATTTTGAATACCTCCAAGGAGGGTGACTGCACCAGCTTTGCTGGGAGCGTGTTCCAGATTCTGGTGACCCTTACAGAGAAAAAGGTTTTCCTTATGTCTAGCCTGAATTTACCTTCTATTAGTTTATGCTTGTTGGTCCTCATCCTCCCCTGAGGTGCCCTCCTGAAAAGTTGCACTCCTCATTATTGATGTTCCCCCTGATTTGCAGGTGGCTATCAAGTCACTTCTCAGCTTTCTTTTACTCAGACTGAACAGGTCCAGTTCCTGGAGTCTCTTCTCATAGGGCCTACCATCCATGCCCTTAACCATATGGGTGGCCCTTCTTTGTACTCTCTCGAGCTTATTCACATCCTTCTTGAAGTGTGATGCCCATAACTGGACACAGTACTCCAAGTGAGGCTTCACCAACGCTGAGTAGAGAGGGAGGAGTACCTCCCTGGATCTATTGGCCAAATATCGACTGATGTACACTAGAGTTTTATTTGCCCTTCTGGCAGCCTCATCGCACTGTTGGTTCATATTCATCTTCCAGTTAATCATGACCCCAGGTCTCGTTCAGATGTTGTGCTAGTTAGTGGACCATCACCCATTGTATAGTTGTGGTGAGGGTTCTTCCTACCTAGGGGAAGGACCTTGCACTTCTCCCTGTTAAGCCTTATCTGATTTCATTCTGCTCATGTATCCAGTCTGTCAAAGTCACCCTGAATCTTTACCCTATGCTCTGGTGCACCTGTGTTTCCCCACAACTTGGTATTGTCTGCAAACTTAATCATTGAGCTTTTCACCCCCTCATCAAGTCATTTATGAATATATTGAATAGCACAGGTTCAAGGACTGATCCCTGGGGGACACCACCGGAGACTGCCCTCCAGAATGAGGCCATCCCATTGATTACCACTCTGGGAGCAGCCTCTAAGCCAGTTGCCCACCCACTTCACTGTAGACTGGTCCAGCCCAGTACCCTCCAGTTTGTTGGAAAGAATCCTGTGGGAGACAGAGTCAAAGGCTTTACTGAAGTCTAAGTAGATGATGTTAACCTTGTGTCCCTTGTCCAGATAGTTAGTTACCTGGTCGTAGAAGGACACAAAGTTCATCAGGCATGATCTACCCTCAACAAAGTTATGCTTGTTGATTTTTAGTACCCCATCAGTCTCTGCAGTAGAATAAATAGCATGGGTTTCAGGAAGAAAATTTCAAACCTTGCTATGCAGCTCTGCTACACTAGATGTCATTATTGTCCTTCCTAAAATAATGTGGCTATCTCTTGGCACTGCTAAATTATACTTTATTCAGCCTTAAAAACTGTTTTTCAACTGACACACAACCAAGTAAGCATTTAAGATGCATTTTTTTCCCTAAAAGCATAGTTTGCATTAGGACCATTCCACCTATATATAACATTGGAAAGGAATTAATCTATAGGGGCACAAGGATGTCCTAATCTTTGTCGTCACAAACACTTTTAAAGATAATCTCCTTTTAGAGGAAAAAGAACAGCTATAGACTGTGAGCTATTGTAGGGGGGGAGGGTGGACACTGGCAAACTAGTCCCACATCTCCTGAAATGCCACTCTGAGCCCCTTTCCCTGCCTAGTTGGATGCTTTACTTTCTGCTTCCAGCCAAGTATTCTCTGCCTAATCTTCTGCTCTGTTTTCTGCTCCCTGTACTATCTGCCACTGTGCTGTCCGCCCCCCACCCCAGTCTGCTGCATGCCACACACAGAGGTTGCCCATGCCACCTATGGCAGCAGGCCAAAGGTGAGCCATCCCTGAACTAATGGAAGATAAAACCTGAGCTTCAAATCTCCATTTCATGAATAACTGTAGAAAGACACAAGAAATAAAAAACATTATATCAATGAGGCTACTAATAGGTGAATAGTATCAATTGTTCTGTATTAGATTAACCATTCTAAGTGTGTTTGCGTAAGATGGTAGATGGCAGAACTGGGTGAACAATGCTTCAATTTACTTGAGAAATAACTTTGGTTTTATGAGGTATGCATTAAACAGTTGTTTTTAAGACTGAAATTTTTTTTGAGGGGGAGGAAATTCCATGGACATGAATAGCTTTCCTTGTTAGCTAGTGTATGTAACAGAGTGAGCTCCCACCTATGCTGAAGGAGGGACTCCATATCTGAGCAAACATTACTGATTGCTCAAATTACTGTTGATCTGAAGAAACATTTGAGGCTCTCCTGCTTCCAACCCTCATCCTTTTTCTACATGAATAGCTATAGGAAGCAGTTTGTCCTGCCACCAATTCAAACAAACTGGCTTATTGTCTTTTGGGGAAAAAAAAGCTGCTTTGATCTCCCTCTGGGCTGCTAAGACAACCTGCTATCTCTTCCACTTCTTTGTGGAATTCCTTTATTTCCCTTTCCAAATCTGTTTTTGGTTATTCTATCTGCTGTGTCAAGCTAATATGTTTTAGTTCTTCTCTCAGCCATGTTTGGCTGGGCATTATCAACTATCATAGAAAGTTAGGGTTGGAAGGGACCTCAGAAGGTCATTTAGTTCAACTCCCTGCTCGAAGTAGGACCATCCTCCAACAAGATGATCCCAGCCAAAGCTTTGTCTAACTGGGTTTTGAAAACCTCTAAGGATGGAACTTCCACCACCTCTCCAGGCAACCTTTTCCAGTGTTTTACTACCCTCCTAGCGTGAAAATTCTTTCTAATATCTAACCTAAACTTCCCTTGCTACAACTTGAGACCGTTGTTCCTTGTTCTGTCATCTGACTAGTATTTCCTTGGAAATTCTTCTCTTTCACAAGCAGAGTTTTGAGCTGACTGCCTCAGAAGTTCCAACATTGGGGATTTCTGATTTTTGTCACTCTCAATAAGTAGGTGCCCACATTCAGTCCCTAAAAAGAGGAAGTTAAATTACTCACTGAGTTTCTTCAAGCTCACACAATTGTTATTTAAATGTACCATCTTGTTACATTTCAAGCAAGCAAAATTGTTGACAGTACCTCTAGAATGGGTACTAAGTAAAGGAAATGAACAATGCAAAACAATATTTTTTCTTATGTATATGTAGGATACTTGTCTTGGGGAACCATTTGCTTCCAGCTAAACAAGAAAAGCTATGTAAATAAGGTTACCTTTAACCAAAACAGAGGCAGGATCAGGGTGATGTTTGATGTTAGATGCTCCACTGTCAACTGGAAAATTGAGTTTTCAGGATCGTTGGGATGTAGTCACCAGATAAAATAGCTCCTTAATCTTCACAAACAAAAATAGCAAATATGGTAACATAATGTGTATTGACCAAAACTGCAGCAGAGATCACAGTGAATTATGTTTGACTGGTCCTTTAATTTGGAATGACTCTTTCACAATTAAGGTTTCATGATCCAGACTTTTAAGAACTTTTTCCTTCTTTTACTGTATAAGCTAATAAATTGCATTCATAGAGAGAAAGACAGCTATCTCTACATGCACATCCCAGAGGTATTATTCCACAGTAGCAATTATCCTGAACAATAAGTAGCTTCAGTGAGTTAAATTATTCTTTCTTCTGATGTAGATTCTGAGCTGTAGGTTCAAAACATCAAAAAAAATCAGTTCATGCAAGCAGTTTGTCTATTATGTAGCCAGCTGAGTGCACAAAGCAAAAGCCAGAGGGTATATTTTTACTTGGTTAGGTCAGCCATTTTTGGTCACTAGACATAGTCTTTTATTTTAAAAATTATTTGCAGATTCCTAGAGAAGATGGCACTAAGGAGCTTTCAGTCCAATCCACTCCAGCCCACTTAAAATCCATGTGTATACTGCAATTATTTTAGCACGTGTAACTGCTTAAAAAGGAAATACCACCTTCAGCTAGTAGTACTAGTTTCTTTGGTCAAATATTAGTATCTGCCATCAAATATAAAGGATGCTATTTTAACATCCAAATTACATACAATTGAAAATTACACTGTTTTCTGATTATGTTTTTCAGGGCCTGTACTGCCCTGGATCCATTACTTTCTGAACAGAGCAATCATAGTCACCAGTAGGAAGTTTAGCTGCATGTGTACATCGCAAAACATGTATTTCCTTTCTTTCTGTGGAGATACCAAATAGTATATGCATCAGGACACAAAGGAGGACAATAGTCTAAATCATATTTCCAGCAGGGGTGTGCAAAGCGGGCCATATTCAGTTCCGATTCAGCCTGATTCTGGGGACAATGATTTTGTCCCAATTTGATTCAGCTGAATCTGACTCTGGAAATTCAATGCTGATTCAGAAAATCAGTGATTTGGCCCCAGCCACAGCTTTAAATATTTTCTCAATGTACCTCAAGGTACCAGGCATGGCTCATGAACCCTGAGATGGTGGGGTGGATGAAGCGTCCCACAGGAGCGTGGCGGGGGGACCCCACATGATTGGTAGTGGACCCGGAAGTGGACCCGAAGTATTTCCAGTCCACTTCCAGGTCTGCTGCTGAGCATGTGGGGGTGCCCCCTGTGCCCCTCCGGCTTGGCGATAAGCTGCAGGGGGACCCTGGGTGCCCTCCCAGACCCAGGAGGCACCAGTCAACAAGCTGGGAGGTGGAGAGGGGCCCCCTGTGTGCTCCACAGTGGACCTGGAAGTGGACTTGAAGTGCTTCTGGTCCACTTTCCAGTCCACTGCCAAGCACGCTGGGGACCTGCCCATGCTCTCGTGGAATACTCCATCTGTCCCAGCATCTCAGCTTTCATGAGTCACCTGGTACCTTGAGGTATGTAGAAAAACCATTTAAAGCTGTGTCTATGTCTGAATTATTGAATCCCTTTGAATCTCTCTGAATTGATTTGGAGGGTTCCAATTCAATTCGGAGAGATTAAAGGGTCTCCTGACTCTATTTGGATTTGAAGATTCAGCTGCCGAATTCGGCCACATCTCCACCAAATCGAATCAGTAATCAACGCTTCACACAGCCCTAATTTCAGCAGATAAAAAAGGATGGGACAAATAAATAGAATTCATTGCTGATGAATGGAAGTAAATAAAATAAAGCTATTTCCAGATTTACAGTAGACTCTACTGCAAACAAAGTAAATAAAAACCAAGTCCCTGATAAATGAATAATATATTCCTTAATATTAGAATTGTTTTAAATTCACCTAAGGAGACAGACTGGCTTGAATCACATAGTATAAACAGGGTCCACTCATTTGGTGATAATTTCTCCTTATTGATATATATTGTAATTTTATGATAGATCAAGCTTGCTTTTACACTGCATTTAAAGTAACTCTTAGGAAAGCCTGATATAATTTGATTTTTAGCTATAAAGCAATACTTAAGGGATGTACATAGAATGTATTGCATTTTCAATTAACAAATGCCAAACCTGTTGCAATACTAACAAAAGAGATGTATCCTTGCAGGTAGGTAGAGAAATGATAAATATAGAATTGGAGCTAGGTTTGTTTGTCCAATCTGGAGTTCTAACTTCTTGGCTAACTACAATGCTGCTTTAAATGAATGAATGTGTGCAACCTTGATTGTCACTTAAGGACTTCTAACAGACCAGCAGAACATAAACATGTGCTTAAAATATATGCTGGATATAAAATGTGCTGTATGTTCATGTATAAAGTTGCTGAGCATCTTCTATTACACCTAGATAGATAAAAGTCTCTTCTTGAACATATAGTCTCTTCTTGAATATTTAGCCACAGTGGCTAAATATTACTTCCACAGTTCAAAGGCAGATTGAGTTTGCCTGCTCTATTCTGTAGGTAAGAGCAGTTCCCAAGCTATCAGTAGACTGAAGAGCCTTTAGAAATGGAACAAGTGCAACAAGAGCTGTGACTACTACATTTTGACTAGCCTATTTGACACATACTCATTTCTGTTTATTTAGGTATTTTCTTTTGTTTTCTGGACAGCAGCTCTTGGTCTTCCAGTAAAACAGTTTAGCACAAAGGAAGACAGAGAAATAATATATGACAGTGGCAATGTTGGATTTCTTCATCAATGTCAGTCTTGTGTGAGAAATGACTTCTGAGGTATGGGAAATATTCAGTGTTCTCCAGAGCCTCACCATGAATCTGAATTGCCAGAGCTGGTGTCTGCTAATTAAGAGCTTGTTAATGGAAGACCTTAGTCTTCTGTATATTAATATTAAACATTAGCCCCATTTTCTTGTATGCCTTGGTAAAGATGCTGGTGATCACCTGAAGGTCTGCTTCTGAGTGAGCACATGCATACTGAGTGAGCATCTTCAACATACTGAGCTCAATGACTGAGGTTTGGGTAGGCTTGGGTTTGGCTCAGAATCCATTGAGATTAAACAGTTTACCATCCATTTACTAGTTTAGCTCCCTTCCAGCTGGAAACTTGCTGGTGTCAGGTGTAGCATTATAGTAAGGAATATTGATAAGAGTATTGGAGTGATTGTTGCAGAGCACTGAGGTGCCCTGCTCCTAAAGAAGGAAAAACTGCCAGGGAAAGA
>NW_005841970.1:2076659-2079235 GCF_000455745.1 Alligator sinensis
GGGAATAAGGAGCCCAGCTGTGGGTTGCCAGGGCAACCAGAGGAAGTCAGCTGACCCAAAGGGGCAGGGCCCGGCTCCTTTATAAACCCACGGAGCTGAAGCCAGAGGCAGTTCACTGCCAGCAGCCCAGGACGAATGAGCTCTCTGCCATGAAAGAGCGGAGAAGCCTAACTGAAGGAGCAGTGGCTGATACGGCTGCGGAATGGAGTTTTTCCAGGTAGGCTGGAATGTTGTTATGGCCAAGTGGCTCCAGTTTAAGTTATAGCCGAAGCGCTTGCATTTGTGTTGATGTTTATCACCAGTGGTTTGGGTGAGGCTATTAGGGAATGGAGGAGGCCTCATAGGGGACTCACACTAGTGTGGGGACCCAAGCATCAGTGAGGGTGTAGCATTCGGGGTACATAGACCCCAGCCCCAGAGAGGGGCAGTTGAGAAGCCCCAAAGAAGGGGTGTTACTGAGAAGCCCCAGTGCGGGCGTGGTGATCCCTGGAGAAGGGGGCAGCAGTGGGGTGAGCCCTGGAGAAGGGCGGCACTACTGAGAAGTGCCAGAGAGAAGGTGTGGAGAGAGACAGGGCCGCGGAGAGCCCGAGCGCCAGAGAGAGTGTAGACCCAGACAGAACAACGTCTATTCCAGCTGTGAGGCTTGGGCCGTGGTAAAAGGGGTGGTTGGAGCCACGCATAGCCCATAAGGCTAGGGTGCCCCGAAGCACCCATTTGCAGGACAGGACCCACAAGGGGTCCGGGAGCCCACGGGGCAAGAGGTTACAGCAAACCATGTCCAAGAAGGCGTAAGACAGCCTCCCTAATATATCAGAACATCAAAGACATGGCAGGCGAGAATCTGAGGGTGCCCTTAGGCCAACTTGGCACGGGAAGGGGGCCTTGAGGGGATCACTGCCCTCCTGCAGGACCCCGTCATGACAGTGATGATGCACCCTTGCTTAACTCCCATCTTAACCTCAAAGGGATCTGTAATTAAATTCATTTATTGAGAACCACCATTCACATACTATCATGAAGCAGGCAAGTGTAAGTGCAAGTTCAGCTGTCACCTGAGAAAATGGTTGTTTGAAGATTGCAACATCAGATCCTAAAGTAAGCTCATGGTTTATCAGGCAGTCATGATCCCCACCTTATTGTATGGAGCTGAGATATGGACAACATATGGGAGACACCTCAAGTCACTGGAGAAGTACCATCAGTGCTGCCTGTGGAAGATCCTTGGAATCCAATGAATAGACACCAACATTAGCAACAACTCACCAACATTAACATCTTCTCACAAGCAAGCACCATGAGCATCAAGGTGTTTATCATCTGACATCAACTTTACTGGCCAGCCATGTCATTCAGTTGTCTGACTCCAATCTGCTAAAGCAAGTTTTAATCTCCCAGCTCAGTCAAGGTGGATGCTCAAGAGGAGGGCAGAGAAACATTTCAAGGATGTTCTCAAGGTCAACTTGAAAAAAATGCAACATTGGTATAAACTCTTGGCAGACTATTGCCCAGGACCACCCCAAATGGAGGAACCATCTGCTGCAAGGATCTCAGTACTTTGAGACATTGTAATGACAACAGGAAACAGAAAAATGGAAGCAGCAGAAACACTGTCATGGACAAACCAAGAACCCAAAACCACCCATCCCACATGGAAACACGTGCCTGATCTGCAACAGAGTCTGTCAATCTCAGGTAGGCCTTGTCAGTCATCTTCAGATCCACAGATAAGACAGTCATGGAAGATGAAACCCCTCAACTGTTAAAGATTGCTGCTGCTGCTGATATGACAGTGGAGAATTCTACCATACGATTTTACTCGGTTTTGGTTGCTGAGCCAAAAGAACCTACAACAGCTAGCATTGTGTTTGTTTTCCATGATACAGGGATTTACCTCAAACCAATACTTAAGCCAGATAACCATGGAGATTAAGACTATTGAAATAAAGAATATGCACACAGTGCATGAAAAATAACATTATACAATGCTGATAATTTGTTTCTTTTTGGTAGCTGAGGAAGATAGTGCAGACATAATGGAGCTAGCATAGCAAACAGAATTAGTTACTGCTTCGTCCTGCTATACGGCCCCTTGTTATACATGTGCAGTCTTGTATTAGTCACACTGTTCATAGCCCACCTGCTGCTCCATGTTACAATGCAACATGGATGGCAAAATGGGAGATCTCTCCAACATAGTTGCCTGAATAAAAACTTAAGTAAACTATATCATTGCTAAGGAGATAAAGGTTCATGGAAAAGAGAATATACCTTTATTACTATTATTATATCCTAGGTTCAGTGCATGTTCTGGTGCACACACAGAATATGGTAGACTGTAAATATCTGTGGCAGCATGATTTGCAACTTAATTCATGGACAATATTGACTGAGGTCATACACAACTTCACAAGGTAGCAAATTGCTTTTATTTCTGTGGTCCAGTTGCGGTGCTTACCTGATTTTTTTTTTTTCCCCCTTTTGTGCACTGTATATTGCCATCTAGTATGATGCAATCCTTGATGAATAGTGCACGTTTGGACTTCATTCACAGCACAGATGTCTGGTCAATTATGTGT
>NW_005841970.1:2079266-2088814 GCF_000455745.1 Alligator sinensis
ACTACTTAAATCACAGTTTTGTGATTTTTCGCAGAAACTGCAAAAACTGACGTTTCCCATGATTTTGTGCAGCATCACCTGAAAAAAAAACAAAAAATAAAAGCTTACTGGAATACAAAGGAAATGCGGCAATCCCTGCAGCCATAGTGAATGTGGTTTGAGAGAGAGCTTCTGAGAGGCTGAGCTAGTGATGTAGATTCAGTGAAGGCACCAGTCACGGAAGTGAAAGGGTTTTGACGCCATCTTTTAAGAAGCCAGATGCAATGCTGCAGCAATTCTGCAGTGTAAAGATGATGAGTAAAAAGAAATCCAAGCCAAAAACATTTCAGCTCAGGATAGTGTAAGGCAGTTTCCTGTAGGAACCTTGCATGCAGATGGTGGAAAATTGTTTTGTTCATCATGTGATGACTTTGGATGCATCAAGGAAAAACACTGATCGTCATTTAGAGTCTGAATTGGAAATAAAGCAAAAGGCTGCTGGAGAGGTTGAACATCAGAGCAAGAAACTATGTCTTCAATCTTTAAAAGAACCAGTGAAAACAGTTTGACAAGAAGATAGGCTACATGCACACTAGTGGAGGCATTCACAGCCACCAGCGTTCCTCTTGAAAAATTGATAACCCTAAATTAAAGGACTCTAGGTGCATCTAAACATTCAATTCATTTGAAGCAATAAACTCCAGCATAGTTTGCACCAGAGTTTATTGCTCCCAGGCACCATGTTTACAAGTGTGCTCAGGACTGGAACACACTGATCCAGGATGGAAGAGCCTTGGCTGGCAGGGAGTTCAGGGGTCAGCCTGCCAGCCTGCAGCTGCTCTCCCCCCTCACTAAGGCACCTTCACACCCTAACCAGCCCAATCAGTATCTACATGTATGTTGCTGTGCAGTAAAAAAATCCATTGTAGGACAACACTTATGTTTACAAGTACTAGCCTATGTGGAGTTTATTAGTTTACTGCAGCCTAGTAGAGCTGCATGTGTAGATGCCTAGATTTTACTGTAAAATGAATTAGTCAGCTTCACAGTAAACATCTCATGTAGATGCACCCTCATTGAACAAATTTGTGTCAATGCTAGCAGTTTCCCATGTGTGAAGAAGCTTCACCAGGATCATCTACCAGGAGTAATTGCTCACATGTCCAGTCTGCAAAATTTGCATTGGCAGAATGCAGATGCCCAAGAGAATTATGTTCTGCACCTTTTATTTGTACCTGGGAGCTGGACAGACTGCAACCTGCCTGTCTTTCAAAAACAGCCAGTTCACCTTGTGTCTGTCAATTTTTCTACTATGGCACAAGCTGTAATGAAATCTGTTGCAAACTACATCTTAGAATTTAACAAAGGGTGCTAACAGACATTCAGCCTCCTGCTGTAACTCATGGTGCTTTGCATGAAGTGCTGTGAGTTACAGCAATCCCCCGGACCCAACAGACATTTGCTGTTGGGTCCCAGGGGTTGGGGGATTGAGCTGCAGTTTGGAACAGCTATGAGTCTGCAGTTGCTCTCCCCTAGCCCTGCTCCTCCCCTCTCCCAGCCCCAGCACTGTCTTCATAGATTTCATAGACATTAGGGCTGGAAGGGACCTCGGAAGATCATTGAGTCCAGCCCCCTTGCTCCAGGGGCAAAGAGTCAGCTGGGGTCAAAGGATCCCAGCAAGATAAACATCCAGATGTCTCTTAAAGGAGTCCAGAGTAGGTGCTTGCACCACCTCTGGCAGCAGTCTGTTCCAGGCCTTGGGGGCTCAGACAGTAAAGAAATTCTTCCTTATTTCCAGCCTGAAACAGTCTTGGAGGACTTTGTGATTGTTTGACCTTGTCATCCTTTGGGGCACTCTGGTGAACAGGCATTCCCCCAGATCCTGGTGTACACCCTTTACATACTTGTAGGCAGTCACTAGGTCCCCCCTGAGCCTGCACTTTTCCAGGCTGAAGAGTCCCATGGCTCTTCAGAACAGGTGTGAGCGAAGGGAGTGGAGGGAGCTCAGTCTGGGGGTTGCCCAGTCTGTGCTGGAGGGTGGGGTGGATGGATTGGAGAAAAAAATATGAAGTACTACCAGAAATTAGTGTGCAAGGAGCTTGAAATCACACCCAGCACAGAGTGCATGCTTAAACTACGCAATTTCTTAAGACAGGACAACATTGAAAATCGAGTTGTGGCTGAAAATGTGATCCAGTTCATGGTACTTCAAATGTAGTTTGAATGTTGGCAGACTTTGATCCATCAAGCACACAACAAGCTGTTGGATTTGATAAGTTGGCTGAAGCCTTGGCATCACAACTTTCAAACTGTCAATGTGAAAACTAACGGAGACAAGAACTGTTCCCGGCAATAGCTGTGAAGTTGAATCAATACTGCAAGTATGATCAGCCACTACCACCAGAGTTTAAACAAATGTCTTCCCTCCTTTTTTTTTACTGCTGTTCACATATTTTACCCCAATCAGGTGCATTTTTTGAGTTTTGACCCTCAGGTAGTGAAATCAATACCTGGATGGCAGAAAGAACACAACAAGGAATGTGCTGCTTACATGAACTTTGTCAAAGAGTGCCAGATGCCTTTGACTGTGACTGGGTTTTGGAAGTCTGTTTCTAATAGGTTTCCACATCTCTACAACTTGGCAAAAATCTGCCTTACCACTCCAACCAAGAACACGCAATATCAGTGTATAGGCAAGCATTCACACCACAGAGACAGAGGATGTCAGCTGCAACTGCTGGCGAATGCTGCATGCTAGTGTTTAATAACTCACTTGAATTTTTTCTATCAAGGCTAGCATTATTTAGTAGTACTAAACTTTTTGTAGAACACTAGTAATACATTATGATTATATTAGTTACAATTCATATTGTATATAAATGTGTATTCATACACATATATTTCAATTTAGATTTAAATTTAATACTTGGATATATAATAATGCAGTACTTTATTTGATGTTTCTGTACACTTTATTACTTAATTATGCCACATATTTTTCCTCCCAGCCAATCAGCTTTGAAGGGCAGGGCTGCTGGGGCCCCTTGGCCAATCAGCAGCAAGGGGGTGGGGGACTGCTGCAAAACGACCACAAAATTGTCTCTACAATGCTGCAAGTGGACCACAGAAATCCTTTTTTCTCACCACAATTTAGGTAGATCCCTCATTATGTGGTGTGGAACAGTGTACGATGGCTGCTATGTCCCAGTGCATTTAGTTTTGAAATCTTTGTCAGCTAATTACTAGTCACTTCTTACATCCTGTTGAGGTCTGATTGCAACCATTTTTTTCCAGTGATTAGGTAATTCTGGTAGCTAGTTTCATCTTTTTGACTGAGATGTTGGTAAAGGTTTTGCTGGTATTTGGTATACATGTCTTGGATCCTTTGGGTTGCTTATGTCTGGTAATTTTGGCTTCAAAATCCAAGGGATCACATTTTGGCAGCATGTGTTTTTTCTTTTAGAAATTTCTGGTATTTATCATTCCAGCTTCTATTGTAGGCACTCCAGATATTTTCTTCACTGATTATGAACCTGATCTGGTCTTGGGAACATCTGCTTTTGTAGCATTTTTTCAACTTCACTAACAGGCTTTTCCATGGTGGTGGGTTTTCCCATTTAGTTTTTTGTTTCTTATTCGGTATGTGGTCTGTCTGGTTGTCACAAGTTGCCACTGGAGAAGGCATAGAGAACTGAGGGTACTGACATTTTCCTTTTTAACCTTTATTTATTATTAGTGGTGGTATTATGACTCCAGATTTGTGACTTTTGCCATTGTGTGTACATAGAATATGGCAGGAAATGAACTGCCAGCTTGCCCAAAGAAACAACTATTTTGGCAATCCTCACCTGCCACAGGAATACAACTTTTTGAATGAGTGGAATTGTTTGCTCCATTTCCAGAATTTTTAAAGGCTTGTCATTAACTTTTAACATAAGTACTCTCATTTCATAGAGAACACTACTGATATTACTTATTGAATAAATTATATTGCAGTGGGAAGCCCTTCCATGGTGTCACTTAATCTAATCTTTGTACCACTCAGAAAATGTCTCAATAAATTTGTTTTACAAGAGATACATAAATACAGTGCAGACCACAAAAAAACATAGGGAGATGTATGTATTCCTTTATTTTCTTTCCTCTCCTCCATCCAGTCTTTTTAGTAAAGCTGTATGCTACCCAAATTGGTGGAATCAGTAAACTTCTAGATGTAAAATGATGCCTGCAATTAAAAATTCCATTCTGTTCCAAAGAGAAAATGTGAATGGCTGCATATAATTGGTTTGCTGCTGATGGGCTAGTAGTTGTAATATTCATAGTAATCAGAAAGGTTTGGGAAGCCCAGACATCTCAAGTTACACGAAGAATAAAAGAACAAAAATATTCATTAACCCATTCCCTTAGAAAGCTGATTTCACAGGTACAGGCAGGGTCAAATGGCCACCAGGACTGCCAAGGGAAATCCCATGGCAAGGGAATGAACCTGATATATCCTGATTGGATTGGCTATTTCTCGACTTCATTTTTCCTGAGGGCTCCGTCACTGTTTTATTTATGAGAAAAGAAAATTGTGTGCTAAATCCCCATAGAATGCACAAACCTGATGTCCAAATTAAACAACGGAAAGGTGACCTTGTACTTACTAATCATTTATAACCTTAGGGTTGTGTGCAAAGGCCTTGAAGAGCAGCATCACCCTGGCTCTACTCAAGGGACCAAAACTAGCTGTACTGTAAAAGCAGAAAAGATGATCGCCACAAAATGTTTACTGTAACATTAACTGACAGCCAGGACCTGGAGAAGCTAATGTATTCAGTCGAAGAACGCATGCCTTCTTTGTGTGCATATAACCATATATGCCTATGCAAACCAGGAACTTGCAAGTATGTGGACTATAATGGTATTGATCTCATGGGGCAGGTCCTCATGTGCAAGGGTGTGAACTTATAGAGGCACAAATAACAGTGGCACAACTTGTGCCGCTGCTTTGTGCCCCATCATACGCCCCTGCATGCATGCTTCAGAATGCAGCAAATTGTCTTGAGCAGGGGTAGGAGAGACTAGGGGCACCACCTGTGCTGGCTCCAGCACTATTACTTGGTGTCCTGGTGTATCTGGGTGCAGATCTGGCAGCACAGAGCCTGGCTGGCTGCCAGAGCATTGCTCTGGATGGCCAGCCCTGTTTGTTCTAACGCACACTACTGATGTGTGCTCTGTGCTGCTTTTTTCACTGAGTTTTTCTTTGCTACTAGGATTTCCTAGTGGCAAATTTTGCCATTGCACTGGGCACAGTGCATATTTTCACATTCCCATGTGTAGTTTGTGGCACCACCAACTGTATGCCCCTGCACATGGGGACCTGCATATGGGAACTATAAGTAAAGTTGAGGTATAAGTTTTATCCAGGTTAGTTTTGTTTCCAGAGGCCCACATACATCTCAGAGCCAGCTTTGTGCCACGAGAAACTCCTGTAATTTCTGGCATGTGTTTTCCTGTTTTGTTGTTCCCCAGAAGTTTTCCCTTGCACTCTAACCTTTTCATTAGTAAATCTAATCCATATCTTTGCTTCTGTAGCTGCTGCCACCAGAGTTTCCTGAGTGAATTACTAATGCATTGCTGAGCTGTGGGAAATGGAAAGATTTAATTGAAAGTTCTGCATCACCTACTGCAGGAAGCCTGAGTCCTCTACTTGGCTAATTGTCAAAGTGCTAATTGATAATGGTGATATTGTGTAAACACAAGCTCTTCAATGTGTGTGGGGCTCAGCAGTGGCACTGTGTACTTTTTGCCTATTAAATTTAATTCTCTTGAGAAATATGCTGTTTGTTAAATGTGTGCATAGTGGAGGGGGGGGGGAGGGGAGGCAGCCTAATAACAGAATAAATGAGAACCAATACTTCAGCCTTTTCCTTGTTAAGCAGCAGAAATAAAAAAAAAAAAGAACACCAAGGAGGTAGAAAATACAGTAAGAAAGCTTCCCTGTATGCTACAAACTGAAAAGAAATTCTGGGTTTTTTGTTTTTTTTAAATGACTCATGAAGTAGAAGGTGAACATATTTCTTAGTCAATCAGTAATGTATTGTACATGCTGTTAAGAACATGTAATCTTGTAGAAGGAACATTTAACCAGGATAAGAAATGTTCTTGTTTATTTATAAAAATAGAAATGATACACAGCAGGGAGGTAGATTTTGTCAAGCAGAAACTTTCCTTTCAGTGGCAGGAAATAGAGTCCTATAGTCATATTTACATTGCACCAAAAGCACTCAGTGTAAAACGAGAGGCTTCTCTTTCTTTGATGTCATTGCTGTTGTGATGCCAGCCTTCATCTCCAACTTGTTACATTTTCAAGCAGCACACCCTTCCCTCCTATCTGGGAGAGGCATCCCATAGAGATTGGCAAAGCCACTTCATATCCTTCTTTTAAAATGCCTCCTTAAAGCTTTCTTACAACAAACTTGGCAGAGACCCCTGATGTCCTGAGACCACTGCCTATCAAGCTAATTCACTCTTTCCTTGTACTCCTCTGTTAATTTGTCTGTAGCAATCTGTTGTCTCTTGTTTTATGCTTAGGCTGTAAGCTCTTTGAATCAGGGAGCATCTTTTTTGTTCCTGTTTGCAAACCACACAAGACCAATGGGATCTTGGACCTCAAATAGGATTCACAGGTGCTATAGAACAACAAGAACAGTAACAAAAATATTGATTTCCTTATCCTGTATCTGGTTACCCCAGCCCCTTCCTCTATTTACTCTGACATGTTTAGTTATCATTATTATACTTTCTATTTTGATAGTGTAAATGACACTGCTCCTATTTTACCACTGGTGAATTTAATGTGCAAGAAGGTTAACTTGCATATGTAGTAAAAGGTTAACAGAGCTGAGGCTTGAACTCAGCCTGTGGACTAAACATTTTGCTATAATGCTATTCCAGTACTCTGTGGACAAATCTGTCTGTTTCAAGGTTGATACAGATGAAGCCTATTTAGTTCAAGCATTCTGCATCTGTACTGGGAGTTGGACTAGATGACTAATGAAATCCATTCCAGCCCTATGATTCTATTAGTTTATCCTATCCTTATAACATCTAAAACCTTTTCACAAATGAAGGCTAAGATAAAGGAGAATTCTAATCCAGCAGATGTTAGATATGCCACATAGCTGATATTTGGACATGGAGAGGAGCTAAGGAGGTATAATGACAGGCAGATAGGAGTCTTGGAAAGGAGGGGTGAAAGTAGAAGTGGAGTTGAACACTGCTGCTTGTGCAGCTTCCTAAAGCTGGCACCTTCATTAGTCTGTTTCCCCTCATATTGATTGTGGAGTTCAGCAGGTCTACAGAAAGGGTTGAGGAGAGTCGGTATTCACTAGTGTGCGAATATGGTTCAAGGGCCAGGCATACATGTTTGAAGTAGTTCACTTTACATATCTTGACTTTAAAATACCAAATTGAGAAATCATTATTCAGGGCATGGCTCACAAATTCTGCACTTGTTTGTCTAATTGACCCTTCCAGACCTGTAAAGAAGATAGAGGCCAGGTACATGCATTACACTTTTACCAGTATAAGTGATCAGAAACTGGTCTATACCTGTAACAGAACAGAAGTTCGGCACACAAAACCAGTCTATACCTGCAATGGAACAGAACGACAGCACACAGAAACTGGCTTAAAAATGGTGGAACCCAGTCTAAGATTTGCCACCCCACCAGGGGGTTTGGTACCGATTTAAATTAGGTTGCTTACAGAAAACCGCGTAAATTAAAAGAATTCCACCTCAGAGTTTTTTTAATGTCTGCACCTAGCCAATATTCCAGCTTTGGGTATGTACATGTAGCTCTCACTAAAGTCCATTAAAGTGGTACAAATTTCTATGAGCTACATGGTTCTGAGGATCTTTGCATTAAAATTCTACTGTATTCAGATTCTAAGCAATTTATTGATGTAAAAAAAAGGCAACATAGGGCAGAGGGATAGAGGGAGGCTTTGTATGCATTTTTCATTTTCAGAAGCCTCTCTCTATCCTTCTGTTGTTTTAACAGGAACATTTCTTTAATAGCTCAAATTTTCATCAATATTTTAATGTACTTACCACTTGCCCCCATTTCATTCTGTGCTGTTCTTCTAGGCTAAGTACAGGCAGTCAAAAAGCCCCAGGGAGAATCGATCCTATCTATGTGGGTTTCTCTAAACTGCATAGATTGGATTGTGAGAGAAGGGAATTCATGTTCCTTTAGTGGGGTTGGGGGAAAAACAGATGCCTGCAAAGACCAAGGCCAGAAGACAGGGGACACTTCTACACACCTTCCACTGGATATTGCCAAGCCCTGCTGAGCCAGGGGCATCCCTGATTGGCTGCAGGGCACATGCCCCAACACCCTGTTGTCACTGCACTCCCTCCCCCCCACACCAAGTCCTACATTTCCAGAGTGGGTTGCATGCTGGCTGAGCAGGGGCTGTTTTTGACCCTGAGGGAAACATTCATGTTGGGTCTCCTGCCAGCTCTGGGCTGCATGCTGGCTGAGCCAGGGCATGTGTGTATCCCAAGGGAAGGCTGTGTGTTAGCTCCCTCCACCTCCCCACCAGCTCTGGCCAAGCTGGGGCTTTGATCCTGTGGGAAGTGTCCATGTTGACTTCCCCAATTTCCCCCTCGCCAGCTCTAGCTGCAGGCTGCATGTTGGGTAAGCAAGGGCTTTTTTTGACTTTGGGCCATGTGGGTGGCTCTGTGACAGGCAGCCCAGGGTCAGGGTCAGCTGGGTGCTGGGCTGGAGCAGTAGAGTGTGAGTCATGTTCCAGCACACTGCCCTGGGAGTGGGGCCTAGCAATGATCCCAAAGCACCCTGGCATACTGGCATAGTGTAACCTAACTTGAGTTGGGAAGGGATCTGGGACAGAAGTCCAATAGCCTGCTGTAACCTAAACTGATACTGCATCTTGATACTACATCCATCCAGGCATATCCTAAATCAGGTTCTGCCATTTTAAAACCAGTCTATGTGCACTGAACTTCTGTTCTGTTACAGGTTTAGATCAGTTTCTGATCACTTATACCAGTTTATGAGTAATTTCTGTCTCTAGCCCTATAGTGACCACTGGTGTGTTTTGTCCCATGATTTTTAGCAGAGATGATTTTTCAATTGTTATGTAAGCAGGCCCAGGTTTGGAAGTTGAAATTCAGGCCACATAATACAAGGGACCACAGGCTTGCCAGAAAGAAAAAGTTAATAAATGAAATGTTTTGCTGCAAGATATGAGGTGCTGTATTGGTATGGGTCTAAACGTTTACCATGGTAACTCTGGTAGAATGGGTGAGAAACAGCAAAAGCAAAGAAAAAATAGAAGTAAAGAAGATAATGGTGGCAATAGTGTAAACAAACATTATTACTGTAGTATTTAAACACATTTAATGTGAGCTAAAACTAAGTAAAACATCTTTGTTTTAATTTTGTCAGGGTGTGACAATGGAAAACGTGGGAAGTATTTGCTCTTTTTGTCCAAAGGTTGGACTTTTAACTTTTAAGTGATGGTAGTGAACATGCACTAAATGGCAGGAATGGTGAATC
>NW_005841970.1:2088845-2103581 GCF_000455745.1 Alligator sinensis
AAACTGAGAATTTTGAAGGACATGATAGGTGTTAAGTTGCATATATGTGTGGCTGAACTCAAAAAGTTTAATTAAAAAATTGGCATCAAAAGACTTAGATTACAGAGTGGATGGAGGCCTTTTTTTAAACTACATAATTACAAGGAAGATCCTAATGAAAATTTTCAGCTAATAGAACAGGGATTAAGTCAATCCTCCATATTTTAAAATTATTTCAAATTTTAATGTAAATTAAGACAAATGCGACCCACAAATTATTACCTCATTCAAACTATACCATAGCAAGGTGATTTGCAAAGTTAATCTACACTTTTATTTCTGAAGATTACTTCAGATATTCATGTGTATATGCCAAAGCTACATAGTGCTTCAAAATGACTGAAAGTTTAATTTTAAATGATAATCAGTATATTACTAATTTCCCTTTGTCTTTTTATCAGGTTCATAGTAGAATCCTGAAACGGCATAGCAGGTAAATTTCAGATATAATTCCCTCCCAGACACTGAGACCTTAATAAAAGATTTAGCCTTGTTTCTGTACATTGTTATTTTATGAAGAACTGAATGCCAAGTTTCTTGTGGTGTCACTAATATGAGTTGCTACTTTAGCTTAGTAGGAAAACTAATGACCTATTTCCTCAAGCCCCTTACTTTGAAAATAAATGTGTGACTGGGTATGTATTGTAGAACCTGAATACTTTTCAGGTTAGATTCCTTACTGTGAAGATGAGGATTTGCCTACTAGCTGGGACTATATATAGCCACAACAAACAGCTGGATGAGATTGTAGAGGTCTAGCAACTGCTTATTGTGGCACTTTTATTTCAAAAGGTGCTGCTTCTCCCATTAGCTGTACAGGACAGGTGATGAGCTCCAGCTGAGTGGAGAAGGAGTGCCTTTTTCAGTAAAAAGCTGAGTGGCTCATCCTTAATTTGAAAACCTGCTGTTCATTTTTCCAGGTGGCTTGCAACCTGCTTAAAATGATCACAGCTCTACTGTATTCATGCAGGTATCTGTATACCTCCAGTTCTGATTGTCAGTGGAGAACATAACATGCTGCCTCTAGGTCCAAATAAACTCCATAGACTCAAACACACCCAAGCTTTGAATATCTTGCTGGATCCATATTTCAAAATGACAACAGGACTATGCAGCACCTTCCCAGATAAAAATAAAGCAGGTCCTTGAAAGATTGGGTGAAATTCTGAAAACTAAACCAAAGCACACAGTTTTTTATGATAAACGATGATACAAATTACTTTGATTCCAAAGATGCTTCAGAGATCATTACAGCTTCACAGATGCTACAAGGGAACTGAAAGGGAGAAAGTGTAAGTGATTTTCTGGAATATCCTTCCTGTTCTATGAGAGGAAGACAGATAGAAGATGCTGGGTGCAAACCTTTGACAAGGTAAGTGATATAAAGCAGAGAGCTGTGTATCATACAATGTTGGACCACTTTCCATAAAAGGGTGTATGGCTTAGAGCATTTTCAACATGGCAGAAAGGAAACCAATCCACTAGGTGAATGATTAGAGCTGGAGTAGCCAAGAGGGTTTAAAACCTACATTTCAAAGTAGTGGTGCTAAATGGACCAATTTTGTTCTTATGTTCCAACAATGACTGGAACCTAGGCCGTGTGTAGATGAAATGAGAGGCGTGTGCGCATGGCACTTTAAAGTGGGCTAAATGCTTTTGCACAGCTTTAATGGTGTTGGTGTTTGCATGCCTTGGCAGCATTTTGCGCATTAATTCCAGCCACTCTAGAAAATTTGGTGGTGTAATGCGCCTTAAATGACTTGGGGCACAGCAAACTAGAACTCCTTTGAGGAGTCTTAGTTTACTGCCCCTACAGCTGTGGAGTGAAGCATCGGGCTCTGTGCAGCTCCACGACTCTGCAGGAATCCTGACAGCAGCCTGGGAAAGCAGGCTCCACCCAAGAAAAGGGAGAACCTGATCTTCCCCTGCCCCCACCTGTGGAGCCTGCCTGCCTGCATGAGCTGCGCAGGGGCCCAGTGCTTCCCTCTGTGGCTGCAGTGCCCCCTGGGGATGGACTGCCTGAGCTGGGTGCCTGTGAGCGGTGCTGCCTAGGCAGGGAGGGCCACCACTGCCATAGAGGGAAGCACCAGCCCCAAACTACAGCCCAGGGACTGCTCTGCCTACCAGCAGCTTGCCCTCCCCTCCCTGCTGGAGAAGCAGGTAAGTGAGCGGGGTGTGTGCACAACATGGGGGTTTAATCAGCTTTAAATTGAAGTGGTGTTTTTTAAAACCCACTGCTTCAATTTAGGGGCCCCGTTTTGTCTACACAGACCCCTAGGTATTAAAGGACTTCGAAGAAATTCTTCACTTGCCTGTATGACATTGCTAGAAGGCTGAAAAATGAATAGGGGGAATTAGAAGTGCTCATTTATTACCATAAATGTTATAGAATGGATTTTTCTGATCACATTTCTTGAATGTCAGTTTGGTATACATAATATTTTTAAGGGAAAAAAGAGTGGACCAAATGGGAGGGAGTGTCACTTGACATTGAAGAGAGTGCTGTCCATTCACAGGTAATGACAAGTCAGAAAGCTACAATCTGCTGTTGTTCTGGATGAAAATACTATATGACGAATCACAAAATAGGTTAATGGTAATGGTCTATTATGAACCTCTAAATTAGACAAGAGACCAGATAAACAGTGTTTCATAAAACTGTCTATACAGTGAAGGAAAAAAGTGTTAGGGGGATATCAATCTAAGGATGGCCTGGATATCTCACACCGTTTCTAGTAAAATATCTGTGGAGTTTCAAAGTTCATAAGTGATAACTTTCTAACAAAAAGAGTAGTGCAATCAGTTTGGTTTCGTTCTATACTAGATTTCATTCCAAAGGACAAAGATTAATCAATCAATGATGATGAAAATCATTATTGTGTGCTTTCATTTCTTACCTGCAAACAAAAAATAATTCAGTCAGTAATTCAGAATTCAGTCATTTAACAATGCTGCATTTTATATATATATAAAATCCACACTTCTGCAGTCACATACTAGTCATGTTCTGTTTAAAAAATACATTCTGGGTAATAAGAGATGTGCAAGTAGCAGTTATTTTTAAACAATATATAACAAATGGGAAAATGGGTAAATTGATAGCAGTGAGTATAAATAGGCAATCAAGGATTTTAGAAGAAAATCATAGGCTGGTGTGGTATACAGTGTATAAAGAATTAAATGTTGGTAGTATAATTAATGCTAATCCACATGATTTTAAGGAAAATAAGTCTAATAAAAACTTCATATAATTTCTTTAATGAAGTTACAAGTCTGGTTGGTAAAAGTACTATGTTGACATAATATATCTAATTGTTTTACAGCATTTCCCTTATTTCTTCATGACTTTCTGATAAAAATAACACAACATAAATTAATATAGCCAAATTAAATGGATTAAAATTGATAACATCACAAAATTAATTGTAAATGAGAATTATCAAGCAGGGAGGTGTTGTTATCTTTATAGGCAGCATTAGTAAGATTATAATATGAATTCTATGTTTGGTTCTCGTGTCAACACAATATATATGTTGAAAAAAAATCGGGAATGCTTATATGACTGATCTGAGGGGCCTGGAGAATATGTCCTATTAGACTTTAGAAGTTCTATTTAGTAAGTTTATCTTGGAGAAATGAAAGCTTTCTGAAGTACATGAGGAAGAAATATCTTACAATAGGATAGAAAATGTAGTAGGAAAAGGCAGCACAAGATCAAATGGTCGGAAGCTAATGGTAGGCAAATTCTGATGGGAAATAAGGTACGTATTAAGTGAGTAATTAGCCATCAAACTAACCTAGGAGCACAGTGGATTTACCATCACCTGAAGTCTTTGACTGACTGTTTTTCTAACAGATATAAATGAGACAGAAATATGGGCTTGAACCAGAAATTACTGGAGATAGTCTATGATCTATGACATGGAGAAAGAGAGAGAGAGAGATGATTAGTATGGTCTCTTATTAGGCTTAAAATTTCTAAATCTACAAGAGGTGTCATCTGAATGGTAACCCTGGAGAATGAAACTTCCCTTTATCTGCACAATAGTAATATGCATGAGTGCAATTTTCTCCAATACTGCCATATTTACTTGACCGTAAGACAAGTCCCACCCCACCCCCGCCAGTTGGCATGGAGAAAAAGAAAACCTTTGTCTTATAATCATATACAAAGAATTCTCACTGAATAAATCATTAAGCTACTGCCAAAAGCAGCATGTACTTAGCAGGGAAACCAACTAAGAAGTTGATTAAATGCAGTCAATACTGAGCATTACTATAAAACACATGACCAACATTGGGCAAACATGCTGATGGTAACCGTTTTTTTCTGCTTTCCCATAATACATCAACAATTTCCAAGCCCATTGCCCTTCCACCCTGTCCCATATCACCCCATCCTCTAAAGCCATTTCCCTGTCCTAAAGCTGCAAAAAAATTCCCACTTTCCTGCTTCGTTCCAATATATCCCTCATCACCAGTCTAACATAGTGTGCATAGATAAACGTCCCTGTGTTCAGTAGTTCCCACCCTCTGTTCTCTCATCCCTTGTATAATTCCTTCCTGACAATCTGTTCCATTTTTGAATCCCAGAAGAACATACAAATCAGCCTCTGGATTTTCCTGCTTTGAATCCATGACAGAGGATATACTACACCCACAGACAACACAATGGGCAGCCACACCTGTTTCACCGGCTTCACCTTTCCTGCATATGACAAACCTCTTGTGCTCCAAAACCCTAAAATTTTCCTAGTCCATGACCCTATCTCTTCCCATGCTTTTGCGCCTTTCCCTTCTATATCAAGAACCATCCCTACGATTTTTATTTGATTCTTAACCACCCTCATGCCAATATAATGTTGTCCATATACAGTGAGCATTTCACTTCCAAAGAATATTAATTCCACTGATTATTTTGTCCCCCCCCACCCTCCCTTATCCTCTGCACCAATGGTTCTATGGCACATATAAAGATCCTGGGTGACAAGGGGAACCCTTGTCTCACCCCTGTTTATATCTGAAAGGCCTGACTCAAGTTTCCCTTCACCAGGACCTCACTCTATGCTTTACCATACAAGTCCACCCAGCCTACCAACTTTTCCAGGAATCCCATTTTCAGCAGCACCTCCAACAAAAACTCATGCGTTACCCTGTCATATGCTTTCTCAAGATCAAAATTTGCTAGCACTGCATTCCATTTTCTATCCTTTGCATACACCAGTACATCTCTCAGCACCTAGTGTGCTTGCATGATGCTCCTTCCTTCCACTACACACATTTGGTCCTCTTGTATGACCTAATCCAGAACACTTTTCGTTTGTATTGCTATGACTTTCACCAGGATTTTATAATCTGTATTCAATAATGTGATCGGCCTCCAGTTCTTGAGCCATTCTCGATCTGCCTTCTTATACCATGTCATGACCCAAAGAGTATGATTTTGTGTGTGCTTCGGCACTGCAGAATTATTTCCCGCCACGAGGAGCTTTCTTTGCACGGTGCAATTCTCAGTTGCATAGAGAAAACCCTGGTGCAAAGGAGTTCCCGCCATTCGCATGCAAATTTGTTCCCCACTATTCGCTGTTTCTAAATTATTCCCATGTGGCGGCTAGCGATTGGCTTGCTAGCCGCATAAGAGGCTTGAGCAGTTTCCGCCCAAGTTGGAGGAGGAGGACTCCACAACCATCTCGTGGAGGAGGAGAAGGAGGACTTCACATCTTGTGAAGAACTCTAAGTGCTGTGGAGCTTAACGAACCCAGCGTGTGCCTTAAGAAGGATACAGGGGCCTGATCAACCTCTAGCCTCTCCCCGTCACCAAACGATCCCTCGACGTACCCTTCCCTGCGTGCTTTCGTGGAGAGTCACCTTTTGGACTCTCATCGTGGTATCCAGAGCTCTTTCCGGGTTTAAGAGGCTCAAGTTTTCTACGGGTCTTGTTCGAGCGAGTTTTCTTTTCGTTTGTAACTGCAACTTAAGCGAAGTTTTTCCTGCCTGCACCGTGACCATCTACGGTGTAAGTAAAATAATCTTTAATCAACCGCTACGCGTCCGTTTCTAATTCTAGTCCGCCGTGCCAAATTCCCCAACCCACGTGCCAGGGCTGCTGGCCACAGCCCGCCGCGCGCCCCCGAAAGCCTTGGACTGCTCCCGGCCCGCACATACCATAGCACCACTATTCTATCTGCAAAACCCTCCCCAATCTTTCCTTCTGCTGTTATCTCTCTGAAGACTTCCACCAAATCCTTTCACATCCACAGCCAGAGTTTGTAAAATTTGCCTGGGAGTCGAACCTTTGTTGGTGACTTGTTTCCTTTAAAAGTTCTCAAACATTTTTCTACCTCTGTTATCCTGCTCCTCCCCCCCCACCCCCCATCCTCCCTTTCATCCTCCACTTTCTCCTTGATGTTTGCCAGAAACCCCCTCTTCTGCTTACTCAGTTTTTTGCTTTCTGTACAAATCCTCATAGAAGTCTGCCACTGCGTTCAGTACCTTCTTCTGGCTTTCCACACAGTCTCCATTCTCCTTTTTACTCTTTCCATCTCTTCATTTGCTTTCCTGACTCTTGTGGAAAAGTATGAGTTCCATTCTTTCCCTTCCACCACCCAAGATGCTTTTGCTAGGAATATCTTTTCAGTGGCTCTCTCTTTAAACCATTCTTTAACCTCCAACTTGGCTCTTCTACTTTATCCTTCACCTCTCTCCCCTTCCTGCTTCCACAATCAAGTGCTACGCCCTCTCCTGCCCCCTTTTCAGCTCCCTCATCTTGTCCCTTGCCCTTCTCTTCCCATGTTCATGAAAAATGTGCTTGTTCTTCTCTTATCATACACCACCATTCCCACCTGCTTTTGCAATCATTCTTTCAGGTTCTCCATTCCTTGTACTTCTCCGTAAACTCCTCACACAGTTTTTCATCATGAAACAGCCTAACGTTCAATTGCCAGAGGCCTTTACTTTTCCTATTCCATCCCCCTGTTCCCATGTTCATCTGTAGCACTTGGTGGTCACTAAAACCCACATCTTGTATCACTTTCTTGTGCGCCACCACTCCTTCCGAGACTAAAAGAAAATTGATCCTCAAAATTTTCCTTTCTCCTGGTTCCACTTTCATATGTACTTTCTTTCCTGTCCACACATCCTTGAAACCTCCTTCCTTGATAATTTTCTTTAACCTCTTCAAGGAACTGTCTAACAGGGCTGTGCAAAACAGCACCGTTTCATTTTGACTTCCATTTTGCCATTTCAAGGGGACAGCATTTTGTTTCAATGTTTCATTTCATTTTAAAGCACTGTTCCATTTTGTTTCGTTGAAACAGTTTTGCTGTTTCAATGCATTTTGCTGTTTCACCCATAGGCTATAATGGGGAATCATGAAAATGCCTATAATTTTGTAATTTCTTGACTGATTCAAATGAAAGCAGGAGAGAGGGTAGCTCCTGCTGAGGCCATAAAGCCAGTCAAGATTCAAGGAGATAGGTACAGGGTTTTCTGGGAAACTGCACCTCATACTGTTCAAAGCATTTACACTGCCACCCCTGCCACCTTGTTTGCATTTGTCCCTGCCAGCCATAACCGCCCCAAATCCCATCTCTTCTTCACATATTTATATTCTTCTCACCACTCTTGTAGACATATTACATCTGTGTCGATAGACCTTAAAGTTGCTGCCATTCAGTTCCACCTCTTCCTTGTCAATAAACTTCTTACATTTAAAGTTGCAACAAGTAACACCATGATAAAAAAAGGTGGAAGACATTGGTCCTGATTTCTCTTGTTGTACAGGTCATCCATGCCACTGCTGATGATCAGTGACTCTGTCCCTCCTGTCTTCCTGATCCCTATTGCTCTCACTAAGTTTTCCAGGGCTTCTATATTGAGAGAGGCTGTTGCTCTCTGCTCCCCCCCCACTACTTCCTTCTGGCTCAGCAGACCCTTTCATCTCCGTTTCCAATGTACTGTTCCCCCCAGTGTCACTTCTCCCTTCTCCCCCTTTCCATCTTCCCCTGTTTTCTTCTTCCACGACTGTGACAGCCTTTGTTTCTTCCTTTTTCCTAGCCATGGCTCTACCCCTTTCCCGTTCTTTAAAGCAGAATTTGCTTCTCAGTTCATCTCCAGGATTTCTTTCTCTACTTCTAGTTTTATGCTTGTGCTTCCACAGCCCTCCTCCTCTTCCCTCTCCTCCTCTAGTTGTTGTGCTGCTACCACAACACTCATTCCACCTGTTTCCACCTCTGATGTTTCTTCCACCAATGTTTCCTCTCCCAAATCCATTCTGACCTCCCCACCTGTTCCTCCTCCTCACACATCTGATAGAAGTCACTTTGAGGTCATGCTCTGTTAAAGAAAGAATCTGGGTATCTGTTTTGCACGTGCCCTTCCTTCTGACACATCCCACAATTCAGCACTTCCAGGCATGTGTGGGCTCTGTGCCCTATTCCACCACACTGGTAGCAAATGCTTAGGCTACAATAGGCGATCAAATGCCCTTCCTTCCTGCATTTGCTAGATTGAAGGGGCTGCCCATGGTATATGATGTAGTCCTGGTGCCCTCCTATATGCATAACTGATGGCAGGTGCCGCACCTCTCCCAGACTCTCCTCCCTTGAAATCACTTGTGGCCAAAATGCCTCAGTCCACACATTACATTTGTCTCTCACTTTTTGCACAAGCAGCACTCTCTGGACTTTCTCCTCTCCACACCCATTTCATCTTGGATGTCCGAATACAATTTGACAATGATCACTTGCTCCCTTGACTTTTGTTCAACAACAAAAATCAGTCCTTGCAGTTCTTCTTTCTCTTCCATTTCCTTGTAGTTTCTCCAGAACTGCTCATAGGATTCTCTATGCCAGAAGATGAAACCCCATGATTTCTCACTTGGGTAGACCATTATGCATTGTAAGTACTCAGAGTTCACTTTCAAAATATCAATCAAAATCCAATTGAAAAAGTCATACCTCTCCATGGTCTGTTTCTTCTGTGCTTTCTCTCTAGTCATTGTCACATATATCCTGAGCCTCAAAGTCTCTTTTGGTTCCTTGTTCCTGTTCTCCCAGCTCTGTTCACCTTCTTCTGGATTCTGGATTCATCCAGCTCCCTCTCTCCATTCTTTTTTCAGCATTCTTGTTCCTGCTGTTGCTTTTCCTGGTCTGGCTACTCTCTGTCCTTCTGTCACTCTTCTGGCTTGCTCTTTCCTAAACAGTTTTAGTTGCTTTCACTTTCATCTTCATGCATTGCTGCACCAGCTACCAATCAGATTCCAGCTGTCAGTCCAAATCTCCATATTCATGACTCCACTCCACCTGGTCTCCTCTCTCCTTCTTCTATCTTTGGTTCTCTGCTCCCAGCTCACCAGCATCCACAGCTGCCACCATCTTGCAGTGCTCTTCTGCCCCCTGGGTCATTGACCAAGGCTGCAGAGCAGAAGATGGGTTTCCACCTGGCTGCTACACTTGATCTGAGCCTACAAGAGGCTAAGAAACAACATGCCAATGAGAACCTACCACAAGGATAGCTGAGTGAAGTCCATCTGAATAAGATGTATAGCACAGCACATTTAGCACAGTTCCTTTCACCGCCAACACTTTTTCAAGTCATGGTTAACCACTATATTGCATACATTTTGACCTCTTCGCTCCCACTTCTTTCCATTTTCAATTGTTCCTGTTTCTTCACCAGACTTAAATTCCCAGCAAACATCACCAAACAGGGTCCTGAAGAGTTCATTTGGAATCCCTCTCTTACCCCCTTTCTCAGCCTGGTACATGTGAATAGTATGGCCCTGCCCACCATCAGGTGAACCTGGATCAGACTGCCCCATGCCTCATTGCATATACATTTTTGGAACATCCCAGTACTTATAACAAGAACACCTGTTTTCAGTCATGAGTGGTGGCTAATTAGCACATGGTGGGTATCTGGAGTACAAATATATACTGATCAGTGCTGAGCTGTGGGGTCACCATGGCTTGAAATGCTGTTGTCTCTGGTGGGGCCCAGCCCAATGAACTATGTGGTAAATCGTGAACCTTTGGTTTTGGACTAATATAATTCATAGTTTATACTACCTATAAGGAGGCACCCAATCGCTGTTTAAAATTGTATTTATGGCAGGGGTAGGTAATTATTTCAGATGGAGGGCCGCTTAATATGTATTGGGAACCTGTTTGGTGCCAGATCTGCCTCTCTCTCTCTATCTCCCTTTCACTCTCTCTCTCATCTCATCTCCTTCTCCCTTCTCCTTTCCCCTTTCCCCTGTCTCCCTCCTCCTCCTCCTCTTCCTCCTTCTCCATGGCATGGTGATGAAAAATATGTAGGAGAAACTAAACAACTGCTTACCAGAATGAACACACACCAAAAATCTATCAAAGACAAAAATACCCAATTACCTATAGGTGCACACTTCTCACAAGACAACCAATCTCTCTCTCTGACCTCTTAGTTCTAATCCTCAAAGGGAATTTACAAAACACCTTTCATAGACAAGCCTATGAACTTCTCTTAATAGATCTATTGGATCAAAAAAATCATGTACTAAATATAGACATTGGATTTATGGCACATTATAACTTGCCTGCCATCTGATAACCCCAGGTAACCTCTCTACATTTTACCAGCTACATTCTATCACCAGGTCAATATTCCCTACTCTTTCCCTGCCTCAACCTACCTGTCTCACACCTATGGTTTCCCATGGCTTCTGATCATCACTGCCACACATTTGCATTTTCACAGACCTGCATTTTGCATATTGGCTTCATTCCATCCAGGAAAGCACAAAATAACATCAAACTCTCCCTATGTGTGAAGAAAGGTTTGTGCCTGAAAGCTTGCAAAGATGAATTTTTCCAACTATTTTGTTGGTCTAATAAGAGAGATCACATTTACCCAAAGAACTTTTTCTGCTTATGTCCTTAGGCCAACACAGCCGCAACCAATGAAACAAAACAATGATACATGAAGAGTTTTATTTTAGAATTAAATTGAACAGTAGAAGAATATCTGTGCAACAAGGCCTATGACCCATTCAAATTCCACTTAGAAGGGCTTATTTGAAGCATATGTTTTATGTTGCTTTCCCATATAGGAATACATTTCAGCAATAGTGATCATCATGCAGGTTCTAACCAGCGTTCCCTCTAAGCTATGCATACACAGCCATGCAGGTATGCTCATGCCATGCTGCCAGGTGCAACTGTGCACACCACACAGCTTAGAGGGAACACTGGTTCTAATGGCTGGCTTGGTTTCCATACTTATAGTTGGTATGCAATGGTTAAACATTTTTGTGCCATCTATTTTCTGGGTTTCAAGCAATGCATGTTGTTATTTGGTTCTGAGCTATTACTACTACAATATGGAAGAGCCCTATGCTAGAAGGGCTTGCGTTACAGCCTGTGTTAAAACATATATGGCCAAATTTTGGTCAGTTTAAGATCAGTGACAAAACTCCTTTTGATTTCAGTGAAGTAAAAGGTTTAAATTCCTTGAAAGAAGCATGAAATCATTGAGGGGGAGAATGGGTGTTTAGGAAGGGAAAAAACCGTAGGAGTGGGTTCCTTTGACACAATGAGCAACAAAGAAAAGAGATTACAACACAGAAGATATCTTTAAAGTATTATTTTAAAATTAAACCAAACAATTAATGAGAATAACAAAATAATTGTTGCATATCCATGAGTATCCAAACACTTAGTCTTAGCTTTCTATCCCTGTGACTTGCATACTAACAACTCTCATGTCTAATCATTACACACTACAACTAGGTCAAAAGTTTGGGCAAACATTGATGGTTTGGCTAGTGCTGGATTTCCAGCTCACAACTGATGTCTTAATTCTTCATGCACATTATGTCTGAAATATAATATTTAGCATGTCATACCAAAATGGCTATGAGTTCTGGGAATGGAGGAAGAACAGAGGGAAAAGGAGAAAAATATGTAACTGTTTCAAATATGTAAAAGGTACTGATTTGAAACCAGGCATCTGCAGTGGAAAAAGTATAAATAGAGAATAATTAAAGATGGCATTTTGGGGTTACAGCTATGGAGTGTCTGCTCTAACCAAAATAAAATTAAATTAAAGCTGAAAGAAACAGCTGCACATTAAGCCCTATTTAATATTGATGCTAACTGAAGATTTGAATATGCTACTTCTCCTAGGTTTCTGCCTTGTATCACTGTCTTGTTGTATAATAATATGATTTTTCTGCCAACCGCCCCCCCCCAGTCATTCTTATGGTACATTTTTCACTATATTTTAAGAAGCCAGATTGTAGTAGAAGATCTGCAAGACCTCTGGAATGAGGGCAGCAAAAAATCATATAAACCCCAAGGAAAAAAAAAAGTTGGGGAAAATGAATGTGCATAATTTCCTAGAGTGCTAAAAAATTCTTCTCATTAAAGTTGCTTCTTTTCACTCATAAACAAGTTTATTCAAAATATTTGCATTTGCTAACCTATTAGATTGATTTGTTTTGAGGAATGTCTTATTTTAAGCTGACACATTTTAAGCTGACACTTTGTTTGCAGAAGGCAAGGCATGTATTCCTTTTTATTTAGAAACCCTGCTAGCTGCAAGTCCATACCATATGACAGCATAGACTGTAGTCTACAAAAACTCATGCCAAAAGCACATGAACAAGTAAATTTATAAGACTGCACTCTGCCTTGTCTTCTGTCTAGCACAGCTAACTACTAGGGGTATGCGAAATGGGCCATATTCAATTTGGATTCAGATTTGGCCCGATTCAAGGACGGTGATTTGATTCATTGATTTGGATCACTATCTCGATTCAATTCAGCTGAATCCAGATCTGAAGATTCAATGCTGATTCAGAGAATCAGCAATTCAGCCATAGACACAGCTTTAAATGTGGGACGCTCCATCTGCCCCAGCATCAAATATTCATGAGCCATGCCTGGTACCTTGTGGTATGTAGAAAAAACATTTTAAATTGTGTCTATGGCCAAATTGCTGATTCTCTGAATCAGCGTCGAATCTTCAGATCTGGATTTGGCCAAATCAAATCGGGGACAGTGATCCAAATCAGTGAATCAAATCATTGTCCCTCATTTGGATTGAATCTGAATTGAATACAGCCCATTTCACACACCCTTACTAATTACCTCTCTACTTATTTTTTGGTACACCTGGAACTGAGGCATGCTATCCCAACCTTTCCTTATGGGAAATCTTCTAGCCAGTTTGTTTACAAGCATTATCTTCTACAGATAGTCAGTCTTGAAGTGAGTAGCATATCTTTAAACTAGGTTTGATCATTTATCAGATATCTGTACACCTTGCCTGTGGAAAAAGAAACAAACAAACAAACAAAAACTTTGTCATTGTAGAAAACTTCAGCACAGTAGTAGCAGCAGAAGAAACACTGTTGCTACTTTAGTTGCTTCCTTACTTTTCATATGTAGTGGGCTTACCTTTCAAAGCTTGGGTTGAGTCCCAGGCTTGAGATCCTATTGTTTTGATTGGTGGAGCCCATCCACCAATCAGAAGGCAGCAGGAGAAATAAAGTCACACCCCTTTCCTGAGAGGAAGGGGAGAAGAGCTCCTCTGCACCTGGTTGAAGGCTGCAACACTGTCAGGTCTGGAAGACTTCAGGGGTGGAGCCCTGGAGCGTATAAAATGAGCTGCATACCCAGCACAGGGGAGATGCATCAGGGACAGAGAAGAGAGAAGAGCGGGGCTTAGAATAGCTGAGGAGAGATGCTCAGCAGGGCAAAGCAGTAGCCCAGGAAGAGCCCCTGAAGACTTCTATCAGTGGGGAGTGGCGGACGGCTCCAGTGGCTAGGCTCTCAGTGCGCAGCACGGTGCTGCATGAAGCAGCTCATGTCTGCAACCTCTGTTGTGCAGCCAGAGACACAGTATACAGGCTGGTGCATGGAGCAGGATCTTTGGAGCCCCTTGGGTGGCTCAGGTCCACAACCCTCAGCACGAGGCTGGGAGCTTGGTGCAGGAAGCGCTGCACAGAGTCTGAGACACCTTGGGAGCGAGGTGGCTCTGGGCAGCAGCTCAGTGCAGACGATGCTGCTCAGAGGGTCCAGGAGCAGACCAAGGCCTGGTGCTGCACAAGGCTGTCCAGGCCTCCAACCCCTAGCACAAGGCAAATCACCCACTACACGCAGTGGTGCATGTGGCTCTAAGCCAGGCCGGCAGCAGCAGAGTCAGGTGGCAGGAAAGCCTAGTGGGTAACAGAGCTTGACCTGGAGAATGGAAGGCAACCCTCTGGGACTGTGTAAGTAGTAAGTTACCCTGGAGAGAGGGTCCCCACAGGGGAGGTGTAGCAAAACCCCCAGTTTTTCCTTTTGTTGTTGTTGTTGTTGTATTTATTTTAAAATGCATTCCCTCCCCTTCCCCAACAATTTCTGACCTTTTATCTCCCTCTCTTTTCCCTATAGATAAGTATAAGTAAGATAAGTTGTAGGCTAAGCTTTAAACATTTTTATTTTGGTAGCAAGTTTTTGGTTTTGGATATCCACTGCTTTATATTGTATTATTATTAGGTTTGTATTGATTTTTATTGTTGTATATTATATTATTATCATTTTTGTATTGATTTTTATTGTTTCATTTGGATATTGTATGGTTTAGGCCTGTGTTTGTAAGTGAACCAAAGTCATGTCAAGTTTCCATTTTATATGTCAAGCCTCCTCTGCCTGGGCATCCCATGTTGCAACTGTA
>NW_005841970.1:2103982-2120738 GCF_000455745.1 Alligator sinensis
CCTGCACATCCAATACACATACGTGGATTACTAATTCATATACCACACACACACACAATGATATCTATATATATGTATTCACTAATTTACACACATATAATACATACACACACACACACACACACACACACACACACACACACACACACACACACATATATATGGCATTGTGTGCATGATATGCAAATTAGTGATCTGTGTCTAACTTCTGGGGTGTATAGTGTATGTGCTTCAATTGGTAATAAGTATGCATGTGCCTAGGCTGGTTTGGATGTGTATGTGCCTGAGCTGGTAGTGTGTGTGTATGCACCTAATTGATTTGTGTGTGTTTTGTATATGTGCAATTTTCTCACACCCTCATGTCTAACAGCGCAATATTGAGATCCTGAGAGTTGGCCTGACCCCCCAGGGCAACAGAGGGACCCCCAGGGCTGCAAAGGGGCACCATGTGGGCTGCTCCTGGGTGATAGTGGGGGAGCTTAGGAGTCTTTGGGGTCTCCCTCTCCTTTTCTTTCCCCCCCCCATCTCCTCTCCGTAGTGGTCCCTTGGGAGTGGGGCCCCTGCCCTGGAGGAAACCCAGGTAGTCTAAGGATTGCTGGTTATATTTGTAGAGCATGCCTTATAGTTTATGTGAATAAGTTGAAGCAATAGTTTGTATATTTATAGAGTTATAAGGTTGCCCAATCAATATCCTTTGTTCTCAGTTGTTCTATTGTTCATCTGTATTTTTAAATAATAATTGGTTGTGTGTATGTATGTATGTGTATGTATAGATGTGTGTGTGTGTGTGTGTGTGTGTGTATGTGGATGTATGTATAAAATGTATGTGTACATGGTATAGGGTTTATTGTTTTGTAAACGTGTACATATATATATAATTTATGTCCTTACCCTTTAATGGTTTTTTTGTAATAATAAATTTGTATATAGTTAAGTAATTGATTGACTGGACCTGACTCTATAGGGGACAGAAGCGGCCACTGGGCTGTTCTGTCCCTCCACACTACACTGCCCTGCCAATAATTCCCTCAATTGGAGAGGGGAATACAAACCTGTGTACACCCAAGCTACACATAAATGAAATGCCATATTCCTTTATGTTACTATTTGATCAATATTTAAAGGATAAAATGGAAAGAGCACTTCCATAATGTTTTAACACTGATTGTTGGAGGCTAATCTCTTTAAATAGTACTAGCATACTTGACATTCCCTCCCCTGCTCCCTGTTTTTGTTCTTTCTTTATTTAACATATTTCACCAGGAAATTGCAAGCGTGGCTTGAATTTAAAAAGTCTAATACTTTATTAAGCCAAAGTCTGGAATGAATTTTCACTAAATTCCAGTTTCAGTGAGAGGAAAACTCTTGCTGATATTTGTAGCAGTTTTGACTAAGCTAGGCTGTACTTACAGTAATCTATAGTTAAGCTAAGACACCACAAAGAACCTGGGGAGTAACAAGCTTCACTGACCCCTGGATGAACTGGTAAAAGATGCAGTTAGTGAAAACAGTCATTCAAAGTAGGAAACAATAGCTTAAGAAGTTGGAGAGTACAAAGTTAGAACTTGCTTAAGTAGAGATAAGAAGAGGAGAGCCATACTCAGCAAGAATAAGCTCAATATACCCAACTTCAGTAGGGGAATGAGCTAGAAAAGCCCAAATTCAATAGGAAGCCATCTCTAGATGCCTGAACTTGGAGGGGCGTGGGGAGCTGCAGCTGTGTGGATTTGGCCAAGAGACAAGTGAAGAGGGACATCTCAGAGAGAAAAACCTTTTCCATATAGTGGCAGCATCTAGGCTATAAAATACAGGGGTTGCGATCCTTGCCCTTTTGTAGCAGCTTAGCAGGTGCCTGTGCATGCATTGAGTTGCTTACTATTGTCTGGGCAGTTTTGCTGAGCTGGGCTGATTGCTATGCAGACCTGTTAGCTACTGTCCTCAGAAAGACATTAAACCTATATGAACTTTCACCACTGAACATGACTCCAATTGCATCTGAGAGCAACTGCCTCTCAGAGCACCCTGACCACGTGCAGCCTGAACACCAAGACCAACAGCGAGCAGGAGGCCAAACCCCTAAGCACCTCAGAATAGGCAGTATGGACCTTAAGATGGGTCCATAATGCTTTCATTTATAGATCTGAGTGCTTTGGTATTCTCTGAGAGGGGAAGTAAACTCAGATATGACAAGGTTACACAACTGCTTAGTGGAATATACATGAACAAACTTAAGTATTGACACAGTCCTCTGCTCTCTGCTCTATAGAACATTTCTTCTTGTCAGTTCTTTCTCTTAGATGAGGCTGGTAGCACAGATGTAATTTTTTGTTTTTGTTTTTTAATGGAAAATTGGGTTTTCAGGTTTTCAGTTTAATGAAAATGTCTGTTAAAACAACTGCTTTCTGTGGTAAAAACTTGAGGTTTTTAATGAGAAATTTCCATATTAAGATTTTCTGATATAGGCTTTTGTAAAAATTTTCCATAGACTTCCCCATTCCATCTCACTTTATGTCCATCTGTGATCTTACTGTGGTATTGGTGTACGTACACTTTATTAATTTCCTGATAAAATGAAAACAAACTCTGATATATCTAGATGTAGATATATCAGAGTTTTGTTTTCACTGGTGTAAGTGCACTTACCCCAATACACTAATATAGATCTATCTATAGGTCTAGATCTATCTATCTATAGGTCTAGATCTATATATAGAGCTATCTATAGGTCTATATATACTTCCTCCTACTCTCTGCTCAGGTCACCATGACTTTGTTTTCTTCTGCTCCCCCTCTCCCCCTCCCATTTTATCTGTCTTTATCTTTTAACAAAAAAATTTACTATGGGGATTTATCTCTTGAAAAACTTTCAAGTATCACCTCAGTGCTATGCTGACCTTACATAAATGTTTTCCCATACCTATCTTTCTCCTCTTTCTGACTTTTTTTATTACATATTGTTCTTCAAGGCTTATCACACAATCCAGCCTAACATACTGAGATTCTTAAATCCACCTCTGGGGTCCTCTTCATTTTTCCTATTGGCAGAAGGCAAGGTAAACTGGCACATTGAAAAATGAATATAAATATTACATTTCAACTGGTGGAATCATGGTTCTACTGGTTTAAATGCTTTGTTTGCAAGTGTTCACAGAACTTCAACCTTTTAAAAAATGGCCAATGTCGTGGAAATCGCCACCACATCAGACATGGTTGAAGTGCTACTCAGTTGAAGGAATACTTAAACATGAGCCCAAATGATTGGGGACCCAGGGATACCATCCAGCATCGTGGCATGCCCTGCTCCCTTGCCCCTCCAGGAAATCATAGAATCATAGAGAAGTAGGACTGGAAGGGGCCTGCAGGGGTCATCTTGTCTAACCTCCTGCCTGAGACAGGATCATCCCTATCCAAACCATTCTATACAATCCATAATCTAAACTCTATGCAAGATTACCATCAATGCTGACACAACACAGACATAACACCCTAACCTGACACAGGGAAACCATGACAGGCAATGTCCAGCTTCTATAAAAGCTCAAGAGATCCTGGGTAAAGGATCCCATGACCTCTGCTACAGAGGAAGACAAAACCCCTCAAAGTCCATACCAATCTGATCATAGCATAAAATTATTTCCTGGGGGATCAATCTGACCCTGAGCAGAGGGGTAAGACCCTCTAGCCAGGAACCTTCATCTTTGCTTCCAGCAGGAGCATTGACACACTCCAGTCAAAATTCCTAGCCTTAGCTGTTGCCAACATCCAATGCCTCTGAGGGAGGCTTAAAAATACTCTAACACATGGAGTAGGAAAAAAAGGGTGTGGTGGGTGGCAACCACCAAAGTCTAGAAGCATGGGAAATACCTGTAGTATAACATACACATAGCTACACCCAGATCAGGGGTCAGCAACCCCTGGTGTGCACACCAGAACATGGCACATGAAGCCATTTTGCTTGGCATGCCACGGCTGTCCTGGAGCCAGGGCTGCTCACAGCAGGTGGCGGATGCACACATGCCTTGGGGCAGATGGTGGAGAAGGGTCTGGAGCTGCACTACCTCAACGAGTATCAGGCCCTTCACAGTTCCCCCACCATCCAATCCTAGCACTCCAACATCTTACAAGTCAAGGTTGCAGGGTTTTTTGGTACTGAGCCTAAAAATGTGCTGACTCCTGACTTAGATAATCTCTGATCAGTGGATGTCCACTGTCTTCTTGAATACATCCAGCAGTGGAGACTCCACAACTTCCATAGGCAGTTTATTCCACTGCCTCACTGTTTTAACAGTGTAGAAATTTTTCCTGATATCCAATCTACACTTAATTTGCTGCAACTACAAGCCTTTGGTCTGTGTCCTCCTCTCTGCAGCAAGAGAACAAAGGTGCTTTCCGTCTTTATGGCAGCCCTTCAAGTATTTAAAGACTACTGTCATGTCCCCTCTTAAGCTGAACATGCCTAGCTACTTCAGCCTCTCTCTCTATGGTTTGCTTTCCAAGCCTTTGATCATCTCTGTTACCCATCTCTAGACCCAGAACTGCACAAAATACTCCAGATGAGGTCTAATCAGTGCCATATAGAGGCACTATCACCTTCCATGTCTTTCACTTAATGTTTCTGTTGATGCATCCTACAACCACATTCTTATTTTGTGCAGCTTCATCACAATGCAGACTAATATTGAGTCTGTGATAGACCAAGACCACCAGATCTTTTTCCATAGTGCTGCTATGCAGCCAAGTGTCTCCCATATTATATTTGTGTACCTTGCATTTCTCCACATTGAACTGTTAGCTGTAGCCCAGCTTTTCAATCTGTTGAGACCCTTCTGAATAGTACTCCTGTACTCCAATATGTTCACAAGCCTTCATAGTTCCACGTTGTCCAAAAAAATGCCCAAAAAGCTGTCTATACCACATTCAAATTATTAATAAACACATTGAACAGCACTGGACCCAGGACAGACCCCTGTGAGACTGCACACAAAAACTCCTGCCATGGACCTCTTAATATAATAATTATTATATTAGGCCCTTTGCTTGTGGCTATTGTGACAGTTATCTTTCCACCTTATAGTAGTTTTGTTTAGCCCACATTTCTCCAATTTGTTTATGAGAACTTCATGCAGGACCTTGTCAAAAGCCTGGCTGAAGTCCACATGCACTATACAGTATTCCCTACCACCACCCAAATAGTTACTTTGTCAAAAGAGGAGATCAAGTCTGTTTGATGTGATTTGCTTTTTGCAGATCCATGCTGGCTGCTTGTTCTCCAGATGCTTCCAGATGGCCTTTCTTAGAATATGCTGCAGTAACTTTCCAGGTATTGAGGTGAGGCTAACTGGTCTGTAGTTCCCTGAGTCCTTGTTTTTTCTTTTTTAAAAGAAGGGCACTATGTGGGTCTCTTTCCAGGCTTCTGGCACCTTGCCTCTCTCCCACGACTTCATAAAGGTCATTGCCAGGAGCTGTGAGATCTCCTGTCAGTTCCTTCAGGACTCTGGGATGAAAGTCCTGCTGACTTGAATCCATTCAGACCCATCAAAAGCTCTCTGACCATTTATTTTGTTATCTCATTCTTCAGCTTTCTCCCTTTCCTCTCCAAATAAACCCTGAGGTACCTGACTGCAGGTTATTTTTTTTTTGTGAAGACTGAGGGAAAGTAGCCATTGAGTAGCACTGCCTTCTTTGCACCTTCTGTTAAGAATTCCTCCTGGCTTGTTAGCAGTTGACCTATTGTAAATACACCCAAATGAATTTTGCTTTTCTGTCTTTTTCCTCCTGAACAAGGGAACAATTGTATGCATTTTTGTCATACAAGGCAATCCCACCACCTTTTCTCTCAACCCCATCCTTCCAAAACGAAGTGTAGCCCTCAATGTTGACTTTCCAGTCATAAGGTCTGCCCTACCAGGTCTCTGTGATGCCAATCAGATCATAGTTCTTTTCACAGGATGCAGCTTCCACCTCATCTAGTTTATTTTCCATACTTCTCACATTTGTATACATGCATTTGATGCATTTTGTATTGTGACCTACTTGCTTCCCTTTTGCGAGATGCTCTGCAACTTGGACTGTGCTCTACTGCTGCCACTTGAGTGACAGAAAGCCCCTTCCCTGAAAGCTGGGAAGCCTACCCCCAGTCCACAGCCCAGAGAATGTGGAGCTCTCAACACCCCTGTCAGTGCTTATTGGTGAAAGGCTCCCACCAGCTCTGCACTGTGGCCTGCCCCCTTCCCAGACGCAGCCCATTCCTGAGTGTGGATACATTCTCTGGGTCCCCCTGACTGGATGCTTTTAGCATTGCAGGCTACCTGCAGAGCATGCAGCCGTCCCTTTACACATATGTATAGGGCAAGATGGTTGAAAAATCAACTGGTTGCTTTGAACTTTGTACACACCCTTACAGACTAAGCTCATTCAAAATGCATAAGCTTTCTTAGACAACAGCCTGAGCTTGGGCTTATAAAAGCTTATACATTTCTGATTTAGTTAGTCTATGAGGCACCTCTCTACCTTGCTAACAGTCTACTTTGTTAGATAGTGGGTGCATCTACACATGCACTTTAATGCAGATAGCCTATTTTAATACACACTGAAACATCACAAAAAAGTGCTCTTTAGCTAATGTACATTAAAATAAGCGAACACACCTTTTTCTAGTACCTCACAATGGAGGTACTAGATTTAATATACATTATCAGGTGACCAGTGTGGTCCCTCAAGGCTCTGTCCTAGGGCCTACACTTTTTAACATCTTCATTAATGATGTGGACATTGGTGTCAGAAGCGGGCTCGCCAAGTTCGCTGATGACACCAAACTCTGGGGTAAAGCATCCACACCTGGGGACAGGAGGGTGATCCAGGCAGATCTTGACAGGCTCACAAAGTGGGCAGATGATGGTGTTCAACACCAAAAAATGCAAGGTTCTCCACCTTGGGAGAAAAAACCTGCAGCTTGCTTATAGGCTCAGCAGTGCCGGTTAGCACTACAGATGAAAGGGACTTGGGGGTCATGATTGACCACAAGATGAACGTAAGCCTTCAATGTGATGCTGCAGCTAGTTAAGCGAGCAAAATGCTGGCTTGCATCCATAGATGCTTCTCAAGCAAATCCACGTCATTCTCTCATTGTACTTGGCCTTGGTGAGGCCACAGCTGGAGTACTGCATCCAGTTTTGGGCTCCACAATTCAAAAAGGATGTGGAGAAACTTGAAAGAGTGCAGAGCAGAGCCACATGCATGATCAGAACTCAGGAAAACAGACCTCATGATGAGAGGCTCAGAGCCATGGGACTCTTCAGCCTGGAAAAGTGCAGGCTCAGGGGTGATCTGGTGGCCACCTATAAATTTATCAGGGGTGTTCATCAGGATCTGGGGGAAGTCTGTTCACCAGAGTGCCCCAAGGGATGACAAGATTGAACAGTGACAAACTCGTACACGACCAATTCAAGCTGGACATAAGGAAGAACTTCTTTACTGTTCGAGCCCCCAAGGTTTGAAATAGACTGCCACCGGAGGTGGTTCAAGCACCCACTTTGAATGCTTTCAAGACACATTTGGATGCTTATCTTGCTGGGATCCTATGATCCCTGCTGACCTCCTGCCCCTGGGGCAGGGGCTGGACTCGGTGATCCTCTGGGGTCCCTTCCAGCCCAAATGTCTATGAATCTAAAGTGCATTAATGAACATGTAGAAACTGACAAATCTTTATTAGAGTTTCTGGAATGGCCAATCCATTATCTAAATGGGGGAATGTATAAGGGCTAATTGACTGGGGCTCAACTAAGAGAATATTTAGGCATCCTGAACTCACCTCTTTCTTTGAGAAAGTATACTAGCTGTTACAATACAGATTTAGAGCTTACAGATATTCTTATGCCTTACTGCTGTTGGACATTAAGGCTAAAACACTTCTTACTATATGCATTTGACAAGAATAATATAACTTTTCTTTCAGACATAAACCCTCCTATAATTATTTCCTCTTTAGTCACCTCAGTACAAAATTACTGACCTTTCCATGCATTTCTTGGTGGAGTTTAAAGTGATTCCTATTTGAAAATTAGTTACAGGAGGCAATCATTCTCCTTCTGCTTTCCCTTCCCTACCCACCTCCCAGGGTGACACTTCTACAGTTACAATTAGTGTCATTGGCGTTGGAATTTGCTATAGCATAATTCTTTCAGTAAAATTCTACTCTTCTTGCAGTTGTTTGGGTGGGATGAGAGCTTCTGTGTGGTCAGTTGCATTATTAAGAATATTACTGTATTGTGGTTGCTGCTGATATGCTGTGTACTGGAAATGTAATATTCATTGTGATTCAGGGTTTGTATTGCACATGCAGTTACTGTAAGATACTTAGAGCTAAGGATAGATCTAAGAAGTACAGAAGCTGACAATTTTGATTATACAAAGTATCATTTCTACTTTATTTCTTACTGTTCCCTTTCTTTTATCTGAATTCCATAGCAACAACATTATCTAGCACTATATGTAGACTTTTCTACTAATATAAGCCTTATGGACTCAATAAAATTGCTACTCAGGGCAACAATAGTATTCCCACTACACCTAGTTTGGGTTATTAATGGCAGAAATCTGACAGAGTAGCCCCAGCAGAATCAAAGTTAGTTAAAGCCAAAAAGTAAAAGCAGATGTTATTTATTTGTGATCCATTTAATCCATACACTTAAGATACTATTATTATAAAAAGTGTAAAGATAAAAAAAGAAAATTTGGTCCACAAATGAAACTTTTAGCATAAAGTTGTCCTCTTCAGTTATGATCATTTATGTTTCTCACTATTAGTTCATAATCAAGCACAACATTGAAATAGGGAACTTAGGTGTAGATGGACCTGATGGCCTAAAAACATATGGATTGTGTTTTTATGTCATGAGACAACAGGAAAATGTCATGAACTTTTGGGAGTTTCTTGCTCACCTCTTTGGGCATTTTTACACTTGCTCTGGGTGTGAGAGGGGTGCTTTAATTACAGTGACCCAAATAGCCACTCTAATCAAAGTGTGCAGAGTGTCTCATGTATCAGTGTCCCCGTGCTAAAAAATGACAGTGGGGGCACTTTAACTAAAGTTTGTTGAAAGAGATTTAGTTAAAGTGCCCCTGATAATAATGAAACTGATACACTGACATTAATACATGAAATGCAGAGGCTCCTGGAGCACTTTAATTAGCACGCTCCAGCACACTTGGTTAATAGAGTCTATGGAATGGTTGATTAATCAAGTCTACTCTGATGTGCCTTCCTTTCTCCATTCTAAGAGTGTCTCATATTTCCTAATGATCCCTAATTGTTAAGCATGTTTGAATTCCTCAGAGGTTTTATATTTACACATAATTCTCTACCCACACTCATCTCTAGTTGAGGTGTTTCAGTGCAACATTCATTCACATGTTATAGAGAATGAGAATATTGTTGGACTGAATCAGAGCACGTAGGTGTTAAGAATTCAAAAACTGCTTTGCTATAAATGACATTTAGAGTCATTGAAAGTTCGTACCTGTGATTTCTCCTCTCCTCCTTAAAATTACCTTTTTTATAGGCAAATGCACTAGAGAGGATCAGCAAGGTCTGGTGAGCACTAGGAGTGAAGAAGTCCTGAGCTATGATCCTGGCTGTACCAGTGATTTTCTGTGTGGTGCTTAGCGAGACATTTAACCTATCTGTGTGTAAAATTACCTTCCTAAAATAGAGATAAGAAAACTCAACATTTAACTCATAGAGGTGTTACAAAATTTAATTAATTGCTTGTGTAATGCTTTCAAGATAAAAAGTGTTCATGTATAAATTCTCAGAGCCTATTTGCATATGGAATTATTTAGCATACAGGAACACTTTCAAAGGTGAGAAAGCTAAATTGGAAGAAGAAACTCTTATTCCAGAATAATTCCATGTATACACCTTTCATTCAGGACTATTTTCAGTGTTTTTCATGTATTTCCACAGAATTTCCAGTGTATTTTTAGAATGTATTTTACATTGTCTAGAATTACATACTCAGTATTGATTGTGATACTTTCTGAAAGAAACCTCTCTATTTGTGAAAGTTTTATAAAAATATGCATGGTATGCTTGATATAATTGTTTTTTATATAGCAATAAATCTTGATTTTATTTTTTTTTATAATTAATTTGTTGTTTGAATCACAAATGCACATCTTGTAATCCTGAGTAGTTTTATGTATGCCAAATAATGTAAAAACCATAGAATTCTAGAAAACTAGGGTTGGAAGGGACCTCAAGACATCATCTAATCCAACCCCATGCTCAAAGCAGGACTATGTCCAATCAGATCATTCCAGCCAGGGCTTTGCCTACCTGGGTCTTAAGCTCTAAGGATGGTGATTCCACAACCTCTCTGGGTAACCTGCTCCAGTGCTTTTCTACCCTCCTTCTGAGGGAGTTTTTCCTAATATCTAACCTAGCCTTTCCTTGCTGCAACATGAGACCATTGCTCCTTGTTCTGTTACTTTCTACCACTGAGAACAATCTAGCTCCATCCTCTTTGGAACCCCACTTCAGGTCATTGAAGGGTGTTACTAAATCCAGTTTAGCCAGTCAGTCTCCAGTCTATACCAGTGCATAGGACTGTTCCATCCTAAGTACAGGACTTTGCACTTCTCCTTATTGAACTTCATGAGATTTCTTTTGTCCCAATCCTCCAACCTGTCAAGATTTCACTGAATTCTAGCCCTACCCTCCAGCATATCTACTACTGCCCAGCTTGGTGTCATTAGCAAACTTGCTGACCGTGCACTCCATCCCATCTTAAAGGTCATTGATGAAGATATTGAACAACACTGGCCCCAGGACTGACCCCAGGAGCATTCCATTTGATACCAGCTGCCAACTAGACATTGAGCCATTGATTACTTCCCCTTGAGCCTGACAATCTGTCCAGTTTTCTATCCATTACATTCCACTCATCCAGCTTGTATGTCCTTAGCTTGCTTGTGAGAAGGTTGAAGGAGACTGTCTTAAAAACCTTGCTAAATTGAAGGTATATCATGTCCACTCCTCTCCCTACATTCACAGAGCTAGTCATCCCATCACAGAAATGAGTCAGGTTGGTCAGGCATGACTTGCCCTTGGTGAATCCATGCCAAAAATTCCTAATCAACTTCTCCAAGTGCTTGGAAATAGATTCCTTTAGGATGTGCTCCATGATTTTTCCAGGGACTGAGGTGAGGCTGACCAGTTTGTAGTTCCCCAGATCCATCGTCTTCCCTTTTTCTAAAAAAACAAAAACAAAAACAGATGGGCACTATGGTTGACTTTTTGCAGTTGCCTGGGACCTCTCCCCATCACCACAAATATTCAGAGATAATGGCCAGTAGCTCTGAAATCACATTGGTGAACTCCCTCATCACCATCAGGTGCATCACATCCAGCCCCATAGACATATCCAGTTTTTCCTTAATAGTCCCTGTTTAGGTCCTGGCTCCAGTGTGAGATGCACAGGTGTAAGGCTGCTGTGCCTCCGTGAGCCCAGGGACCCCCAGGAGAGACCCCAGGACCCCCAGGAGAGACCCCGGGACCACCGATGACCCCTGCCTGTCCACAGGTAAGTGGGGGCCTGTGGTGGGTGAGGCTTAGCCAGCTGGGAGCTGGCTTAGTTGGACTTGGGGAGGGTCATGGCCCCCCCCCCCGGTTCCTACTTTACCAAGCCCCACAGGGAGCCGTGCAACCAGAGCCTTGTGAGCAGGCCACTTAAACAGGCATGCTCCTGGGCCCGGTGTATGAGTTAGCATGGGAGTTTGTGCAGGAGGGCATGTGGGAGGCCCCCAGGCCCTGCCTGTGAGCCCCTCAGGGTAGACAGTCCCAGCCATAGCCAGCACACCAGCGGCATGCCACGGATGGGCACATGCTGCACCCTGAGGGTTCCCTCAGGGTCTGCAGCTCCCCCCCCCCCCAGCGCCTCAGAGGCCTCCACCAAGGTGGAACCCATGGTTCTGGGCTCCACACAGATGGAGCCTCTGGCTCTTGGTTGCGGGGGCTCCTGTCCCATTTTCAGGCTCTGGGGCCTGGGAGTGTGGCCACCTCCCCTTGTGAGGTCTGCTCCCTTTTGGGGCCTCTGCTGTGCCAGCTGGAGGAGCTCCAGGCCGCAGTCCAGAGACTGCATGCCATCAGGGACTGTGAACAGGAGATTGACTCCTACTGCCAGGCCCTTCTCCCCTGGGAGATGGAGGGTAGACCAAGGTCTCCCTCCAGGACAAGGGAGGACTCAAGGACCTCCCTTACTGTCCAGCCCAGGGGTTGGACCAAGGTGGTCAAGGGCCCCAAGGCTCACCACACCAAGGCCCCCACCCCACTGTAGCTTCGCAACAGGTATGAACTTCTTACAGCCCCAGCAGAGCCTGCTGAGTTGCCAGCTCCTACAGGCAACACAGGCTGTACTCTAGCTACTGCCCCCGCTCTCCCCAAGACAAAATGCAAAGTATTTGTTGTGGGAGACTCCATCCTGAGGGGGACTGAGGGGGTAATCTGCTGCCCCAGCCCCTTAGCCTGGGAAGTTTGCTGCTTTCTGGAAGTCAGAATCTGAGACATTGTGGATCCCTAAGCTCCTCCAGCCCACTGGCCACTACCCTATGCTCCTCATCCATGTGGGCACCAATGACATGGATCGGAATGCTCCCAGCCGGGTCATGAGGTGCTACAGGGATTTGGGAGTGGGGCTTAAGGGTCTGGGGGAACAGGTGGTGTTTTCTTTGATCCTCCCAATCCTAGACTATGGGCTGAGGAGGGAGAGGAGGATCCAGGTAGTTAACCAAATACTGCAGCACTGGTGTCATGGGGAAGGCTTTGGCTTTCATGACCACAGTCGGCTCTTTGGTGAGAGAGGCAGCAAACTGCTGGGAAGGGACAGTTTCCACCTCTCTCCACTGGGGAGGAGGCTCTTCTCAGCCAGACTGGCTGACCTGCTCCACCGGGCTTTAAGCCTGCTGGGGGATGGGGGGACTACTGCCAGTGTTGACCCACTGAGAAACCCTTGCAGAGCCAGGAAGCCAAGGCATTTAAGGGAACCCACCCCTGCCCCAGCCCTGAAACAAAGTGTAGGCAAGGCAAGGGCCCCCAAGGGGACACTTGTGTGCCTATACACAAATGCCAGGAGCTTGAGGAATAAACAGGAGGAACTTGTCCTCCTGCTAAACACAAATAACTATGATGTTATAGGGATAACAGAGACCTGGTGGGACTCCACCCATGACTGGGCCACAGGTATAGATGGCTGTACCCTGTACAGGAGGGATCAAGTGGAAAAAGGGGTGGGGGCGTAACTCTCTATGTCAAGGAAAGCTACGCATCCCTGCAAGCTGACATTGGCACCCATGGTGGGCTTGAGACCCTCTGGGTTAAAATCCGTGGGGAACATGGCACAGGGGATACTATGGTGGGAGTCTACTACAGATTCTCTATCCAGGGTCAAGACCTTGACCAGGAGTTAGCCAGGGAATTGGCTGAGGCTGCGTGCTCCCGGTGTATGGTTGTCATGAGAGACTTTAACTACCCAGACATCTCATGGGAGGAATGCTCGGCCAAATCCAAGTGGTCCCAAAGCTTTCTCTCATGTGTGGATGACCTCTATCTGATGCAGGAAGTCTATGGGCTGACAAGAGGTAAAGCACAGCTCGACCTGGTACTAGCAACTGGGGATGACCTAATCAGTGACCTAATGATCGAAGGGAAGCTGGGTGACACTGACCACGAGCTGATCACCTTCACTATCTGCCATAAAGCTGGCAAGTCAGTCAGTAATTCAGAAGTCCTCGACCTCAGGAAAGCTGACTTTTACAAGGTCAGGAGGCTTGTCAGTGAGGCCCTAAAGGGCCACAACCCAAAGGGGAGGGGAATTCAGGATGAGTGGTTGCTCCTCAAGGGAGCAATCCTGGATGCACAAGCAAAGTCCATCCCGTCTCAGGGGAAAGGCAGCAAAAGGGCACAGAAGCCCACATGGCTCTCCAGGGAACTGGTGGACCTCCTGCATCTTAAAAGGGAGACCTACAAAGGATGAAGAACTGGAACCACCACCAAGGAGGAATACTCTGCTCTGGTCCAGACCTGCAGAGAGCAAACCAGGAAAGTCAAGGCTGCGATGGAACTCCAGCTAGCTACAAATATCAAGGACAATAAAAAGTCCTTTTTAGATATGTGGGGAGCTGGAGGAAAAGCAAAGACAACATTGGACCCCTGCTAAACCAGATGGGACAACTGACAACCTATGCCCATGAAAAAGCAAACTTGTTAAATGGGTACTTTGCGTCATTTTTCACCAGTCCCATAGGATGCCCCTGCCCACTGTGGGTCAGGGATGCCTGGGTGAGGAAGATTCCTTGCCCTCCATTGAAGCTGACCTCATGAAGGAACACCTTGAGAGGCTGGATAGAATCATAGCTCATCCCTTGGCATGGATCTTTGAGAACTCCTGGTGCTTTGGTGAAGTGCCTGAAGATTGGAAGAAGGCCAACGTCATGCCTATATTCAAGGAAGGAGGAAAGTAGATCCGGCAAGCTACAGGCCCATCAGCCTGACCTTTATTCTGGGGAAGATCTTGAAAAAGATTATCAAAGAGGCCATCCTTAACAGACTAGCTAACATCAATATCCTGAGGGATACCCAGAATGGGTTTGTTGCAGGTAGGTCTGCGGGTAGGTTTTGCTTGACCAATATCATTTCCTTTTATGACCAGGTGACCTATCACCTGGACAAGGGGGAAGAGATTGATGTCGTATATCTTGACTTTAAAAAAGCCTTCAATCTGGTAATCCATGATCACTTCTTGGCAAAACTGGCTAACTACGGCTTTGACATCACCACGATCTGGTGGCTGGGGAATTGGTTCCGTGGTAGGACCCAGAGGGTGGTGGTTGACAGAAGTCAATCAATTTGGTGTGCTGTCACCAGTGGGGTCCCTCAAGGCTCTGTCTTAGGGCTTATACTGTTTAACATCTTCATCAATGATGTAGACATTGGTGTCAGAAGTGGACAGGCCAAGTTTGCTGATGACACCAAACTCTGGGGTAAAGCATCCAGACCTGAGGACAGGAGGGTTGTCCAGGCAGATCTTAACAGGCTCAGGAAATGGGCAGATGAGAACCTGATGGCGTTCAACACCAAAAAATGCAAGGTTCTCTACCTTGGGAGGAAAAACCTGCAACATGCTTATAGGCTAAGCAGTGCTATGCTGGTTAGCACTACAGATGAAAGGGACTTGGGGGTCATGATTGACCACAAAATGAACATGAGCCTTCAATGTGATACTGTGGCTAGTAAAGCGAGGAAAAAGCTGGCTTGCATACATATATGCTTCTCAAGGAAATACCAGGACATCATTCTCCCCTTGTACTTGTACTTGGCCTTGGTCAGGCCGCAGCTGGAGTACTGCATCCAGTTTTGGGCTCCACAATTCAAAAAGGATGTGGAGAAGCTTGAGAGACTGCAGAGCAGAGCCATACGCATGATCAGAGCTCAGGAAAACAGACCTTATGATGAGAGGCTGAGAGCCATGGGACTCTTCAGCCTGGAAAAGCACAGGCTCAGGGGTGATCTAGTGGCCACCTGCAAGTTTATCAGGGGTGTTTACCAGGATCTGGGGGAACATCTGTTCACCAAAGTGCCCCAAGGGATGATGGGATCAAAAAGTCACAAAGTCCGCAATGACCGATTCAGGCTGTACATAAGGAAGAACTTCTTTACCGTCCGAGTCCCCAAGGTTTGGAAGAGACTGCTGCCGGAGGCGATTCAAGCACCCACTTTGAACACCTTCAAGACACATTTAGATGCTTATCTTGTTGGGATCCTATGATCCCTGCTGACTTCCTGCCCCTGGGGAAGGGGGCTGGACTTGATGATCCTCCAGGGTCCCTTCCAGATCAAATGTCTATGAAAATCTATGAAATCTAACTTATTTTTTGCCACCGTCAGCTGTTCACCTTCTCCCCAAACTGTGCTGCCTAGTGCTGTAGTCTGGGAGCTGACCTAGCTTGTGAAGGCTCAGGGGAAATAGGCATTGAGTAACTCAGGCTTTTCTGCATCATCTGTTATTAGATTGCCTCTCCCATTCAGTCAGGGACCCACATGATAGTCCTCTTGTTGTTGATATACTTGTAGAAATGTTTGTTACCCTTCATGTCCCTTGCTAGCTGCAATGCCAATTGTGCTTTGACCTTCCCAATTTCATCCTTGCATGCCTAATCAGTATTCTTATACTCCTCTTTAGTCATTTATCTAAGGTTTCACTTTTCATAAGCTTCCTTTTTGTGTATAAACTCAGTGAAGAGTTCCCTGCTAAAACTAAACTAGTCTTCTAAAATACTTGCTAGACTTCCTGCTCATCAGGATGATTCATTCTCAAACCCTAAGTAAGGCTTCTTTAAAGTACAGTCAGCTCTCCTAGACTCTTCCCCTTCAGATTCTGCTATCAGTTCCCATAGGGAGTCAAAGTCTGATTTTTTGAAGCCGAGTGTCCACAGTTTGCTATACTCCTTCCTTCCTTCCTTTCAAGATGGCTGCCGACAGGTGAAGCCCTTCTTAGTTCCTGCAGCTTGGGTGCCTTTTGTGTGTTCCCTGCACTCCATGCCCCCCTTTTCCTGTCCCCACCCCCCCAAAAACCTTGCCTCTACCCACCCTGTCCCTGGGGACCCCCTTCCCCCCGCTTTCTGAGCATTTTTCCCCTTGACTCTGGCAGCCTCGGTTGCCTCTGCCCCTCCCCCACCCCCGCCTGAGTTCTCCCTGTGATTC
>NW_005841970.1:2124510-2125624 GCF_000455745.1 Alligator sinensis
CCTGCTCGGCACCCTCGAGGCCTTTGGCTTCGGGCCGCTCTTCACCGTGGCGCTCCGGGTCCTGTACCACGACGCCTCCGGCCTGCTCAAGGTGAACGGCGTGCTGTGTTCCCCGTTCCCCGTGTGTCGCGGCATACGCCAGGGCTGCCCCCTGTCGGGCATGCTGTATGCCCTGGCCATCGAACCGCTGCTGCACGCTCTGCGATGTTGCCTGACTGGCCTCGCCCTGCCACCGGCGCCAGGCCCCACCACCAGCCCCCCGCTCCAGCTGACGGCGTATGTGGACGATGTGACCGTCTTCCTGGGCAGCCAGGAGGATGTGCGGGCCCTGGTGGACTGCCAACACACATACAAACTCACTGCGTTGGCCCGCATCAACTGGGGCAAGAGTGACACACTCCTGCTTGGGACGTGGGCTGGCAAGCCACCTCTGGATCTGCCAGTGGAACTCACCTGGCACCAGGAAGGCCTCAAAGCCCTGGGAGTGTTTCTGGGTCCACCAGGCTTTGCAGCCTGCAACTGGGAGGACCTGGCAGAGGGAGTGAAGGCCCACCTGCAGTGCTGCCGCTGGTGCTTGCCCACCCTCTCCTACCGTGGCTGGGTCCTCACCTGGTGACGGTGACCCTGTGGTACCGCTGCACTGATCTGGACCCTCTGCCAGAGCTGCTCAAGAGGCTGCAATGGCTCCTAGTAGACTTCCTCTGGGATGGACGCCACTGGTTCCCACGAGCTGCCCTTCACCTGTGAGGGGGGCCTGGGCCTGATCAACCTGGCCAGCAGAGTGGCTGCCTACCATCTGCAAGCCCTCCAGTGGCTCCTGTATGCCGAGGGCCACCTCCCATGGTGGCAGCTGGCCTGCCAGTTCCTGCAGCGAATGGGGGGCCTTGGCTTTGACCAGGAGCTCTTTATGCTAGACCTCACCTTCCTGAATAGGGCGGTTCTTCCCCCATTCTACCGCGGCATGGTGTGGGCCTGGTGGGCTACCTTCCATCTCTGTCCCCAAGCCAGGTGCCTGCATTTCCTGCAACTGCTTCAGGAGCCCCTGGTCCACAACCCGGCCCTGCAGCATGTTGTGCCAAGCCTGGCCTCCGCCAGCCTTGTGGCTGGTCTTATC
>NW_005841970.1:2125679-2131331 GCF_000455745.1 Alligator sinensis
GCAGCGCCCCCCCTAGAAGCCTACCTCCAGGTTCACCAGGCCCTCCCCACCACAGATGCTGCAGGTGATGCCTTCCCACCACTGCTGGCCATCCCAGCAGTGGCCAGTGAGCTGGCTGACCAGCCCAAGACACTGCTTGGGTTCCCTGTGCCCCCCAGAAGCAATACAGGCTGCTCCTTTGGCACACTGCCCCAGAAGGGACTCTATGTGTGGGTGGTGCACACCCGGCATGCCCAGGTGCTGGCCGGCTGCCCCAACACCATGTGGTGGTGGTGCCTGGCATGTCCCAGGACCCCAGCATGGCACACGCTGTACAAGGCGCCCACCGCCAAGATGACTGGTGACCTCCAGTGGAGATTGGTGCACGGCATCCCGGCCACTGGCACCTTTGTGCACCACCTGGACCCGGTGGCCTCTGTGGTCTGCCCCTTCTGCCCCGGGATGCTGGAAGAGGACATTTTCCATGCCTTCCTTGACTGCCCCTGGCTGCAGCTGCTTTTTGTTGCCCTGGGAGTGCTGGTTTGGGCACTGGGCCGGGACTTCTCAGAGGACACCTACTTCTACTCCTTCCCATACCGGGCAGCCGAGTGGGCTGCAGTCAGCCTGGCCAACTTCCTAGTAGGCCAGGCCAAGATAGCCACCCTGAAGAGCCGGCAAAACCGGCTCACTGGGACCGGGTTGGACAATGCCCTGCAGCTCTTCCACCTGCTGGTGCAGGCCTGCCTCTCACTTGAATTCGAGCATGCGGTCCTCCAACAGACAGTGTCCACTTTTGAGGAACGCTGGGCTGTCAAGGGGGCACTGTGCCGAGTTGAGGCAGGATGCCTGTGTCTTACCCTGTGATGCCACCAGCTGCAGAGGCACATCCAGTGAGCCAAGACTTCAGGCTTTGTCCATGCGGGCCGACCCCTGATGTCCTGAGGCTCCCCTGGGCATCCCTGCTGGCAGGAACTGTATATATGTATATATATGTAAATACTTCTTTTTTCTTTGTGTTTTTTGGGTTTTTTTGTCTAAAGTGTATGGGCAGGCCATGAGCCCAGGCCTTGTCCTTGAGGCCCAGATCTTCAGACCAACCTGTACATGACTTGTACTGCCCCACATTTGTCACCCTCCCTGGAATAAATGTTTCTTAAAAGTCAGTCTTTCTTTTTTTCTTTCATCAGGAACCTGAACTCAATCATCTCACTGTTGCTGCTGCCCAAGTTGCCGTACACTGCTATATTCCTGACCAATTCTTCCTTGTTTGTGAGCAGCAGATCAAGAAAAGCATGCCCCCTCATTGGTCTCTCCAACACTTGCACTAGGCAGTTGTCTCCAGTATGGTGCAAAAACTTCCTGTAATGCCTGTGCACAGCTGCCTGCCCTCCTAGAAGATGTCAGGAAGATTGATGAGAACCAGAGCCTGTAATCTGGAAAACTCAACTAGTTGTTTGAAGAAAGCCTTGTCCACCTCATCCTCATTTTCTGGTGTTCTATAGCAGATGCCCACCACAACATCACCCTGGTTGCTCTCCCCTCTGACTCTAACTCAGAGATTTTCAACAGGCCTATTTTCAGTTTCATACTGTGCCTCTGAACAGCCATACAGATATTTTACATAAAGAACAACTCCACTTCTTCCCCACAGCTCTCCTTCCTGAACAGTTTAAACCTAACTATGACAGTACTCCAGTCATGTGGGCTATCCTAGCAAGTCTTTGTTATTGCAACCACTTCACAGTTTTGTGGCTCTGAAAGGACTTCCAGTTTTCCCTGCTTTCCCCCCCAAGCTCTGTGCACTCATGTACAGATATCTGAGGTAATTATCTGATTGCCCCACTTTCTCAGAAACAATAAGAATGTTGCCCCCTCCTGCTTGTGCTTCCTCCAGGTCACCCACTTCCCTATGTACCTCAGGGGTTTGGACTTCATCTACCAGTAAACCTAGTTTGAAGCCCTCCTCACTAGGTTAATGAGCCTATCTGTGAAGATGTTCTTTCATTTCTTCATCAGGTTCGTCCCATCTCTTCCTAGCAATCCTTCTCCTTGGAACAACATTCCATGGTTGAAGAAGCCAAAACCTTGCTGGCAACATCATCTGTGCAGCCATGTATTGGACTGCAGGATGCATCAGCTCCTGTCTGGGCCCTTCCCCTTGACCAGAAGAATTGGAAAGTCCACCACTGGAGCCCCTGTCTCCCTTACCCTTGCACCCAGAATCCTGTAATCACTTTTGATTTGTTCAGAGTCCTGCCTGGCAGTATCATTGGTGTCCACACAGCATGAGGTCAGAGGGCTGGATAAGTCTTGGTAATCCTTCTGTGACATCTTGGGTCCAGGCTCTGGCCAAGAAGCACACCTCCTGAGACAACAGGTCATGACTGCAGATGGCTGCCTCCATCCCCTGAAGAAGGAAGTCACCAACCATCACCACCCATCGCTTCCTCATGGTCACAGTGGCCTTGATCCTGCCAAACTTGGGAAGGCTTGGCTTAACCTCTTCTGCTGGCAGAACGTGATTCTTCTACTCTGTTGCTAGGGCTCCATATTTGTTCTCCAGGCAAACTGCTGCAGGTGGAGATGAAGACTTCTGGTTTCTGCCAGAGATAACAAGCTTCCAGCTTCCACCTTCCTGGGAGTCCAAATCCTCTTCCTTCTCCAGCAACTCCCCAAAAATTGCTTTAGCCCCCCATAGCCACCCATCTTAGCACTGCTACTCAACCGTCTTGTGCAGGTAAGCACACAAAGGCATGGTGCTCTCAGCAGGAGCATCCCCAGCCTCTTCTCGGTGGGGGACTGGGCCAGGGTTGGGCTCAGAGAGGGTGGGAATGGGATAGGCTCAGCTGCATGGGGTGGGCAGGTCTTGGTGTCAGTGATAGTGCTGTGAGGGGTGGCTACAGGGGAGCTAAGGTGAATTTTGGGGTGGCTGTAACCCCCCCTCCAAACCTCTAGATCAGCTGAGCTCAGCCCCAGCCCAGCCTCCCCCCACCCCACTGGGAAGAGGCTGGTGCTGCCCCTGTCTATGGGGGAGGCTGGGTGAACCCATCTGGGCTGTGGGTGGGTTGGTACATGTCCTCTTCTCCTCCCTGCTACCCAGCCCCCTGCTTTCTCCCAACAACAGCCAGAGCAGAGCATTGGGAGGCAAGGGTGGATGTAGACTGCTCGCTGTGAGCTTGGGGCTCTCTGCTCTGCTGCCTTTCCCCTGGGGGTCCTATGTTGGCTATGCACCCCCTGCCTGCCCAACAGTGAGGCACAACTTGCTGCCCCCATGGCTGCTGGATAGGCAGGGGACATGTGACTAGTGCAGGGTACCTGGGGCAAAGGCAACAGAGAAGAGCCCTGAGCCCAAAGCAAGCAGCCTGCATACACCCCACACACAAACAGTGGGGCACGTACATGCAGTGCCAGGGACCCACACCCCATGCCTCCTGGATGAGCTTCCCATGGCTCCATCCCACTCCCCACCCAAGCTCCAGGTCCCACGTGCCAACCTGGCTTGGCAGCATCCACAGCCCAAGCCCCACTCCCTTCCTCATGGTGGAGGCCTTGATCCCTTGTGCCCTTTCTCCCCATACACTTACCTACAGGGAGCTGTGGCTGTGTTCCAGGCTGTATTCCAGGCCATGTGCATGCATGCTGCTGCACTCAGGCACACAGAGCCTCCTGCATCTCGGTCCTGGAAACCCCAAGCGGTCCCTTGTAGGCTACAATGCTGCCCCCTTTAACTCTCTTACCTGCTTCCTTAGGGATACCACGAGGAAGCACCACTCATTTCCCAGGTGCTCCCTCACTTGGCTGTCACTGGAAAGCAGTGGCAATGCGTAGGGGGTGCACAGGGGTGCATGTGCAACCCTGGAGAGCACTGGTGCACCCCATCAGCCAGTATTCCCAGGTGGGGCAGGGGCAGGCGAGAATGCTGGTAACCCCCCTGAGAGCACCAGCTGGGGAGTGGGGGCTCACCCAGAAGTGCCAGTGCTCTTCCAGAAGTGTCAGCGGCATGCCTGAAAGTGCACTGCTGCCACTTGTAGGTCGGTGGGATTGGCCGAAGGGGACCCCCACCCCCTGGTCAATGACTAGCCAGTGGGGGGGCATGTGCCCCACCCCCCCGACTCAAGAGGCACCAGTCACCCAGGCTGGAAAGAACATACAAACTGCAGTTCTCACAGCACGAAACCAGGACCTAGGTGGGAGCCTTGATGGCGAGCAGTTCTGCCTGGACAGACACCTCACAGGTGCTTACAGAGGAGCACCTGGAAGTGACAATGGCTGTGGCATTGCAGCATTCTCCAGCCCTCTTTCTGGATCTCTTAAATCCACTGCCTACCTCTTCTTGGCCCTGTCTACAAGCAGAACTTCCCTAATAGACTCCCCTGTAAGCTGGCCTGCTCACTGCTCCTTGGTTCTGAAAAGTTCCCTTTTCCCTGCTACCCTGCTTCCTCTTACAAAGTTTACAGGGACGGAAGGTGAGAGAGAGTTTCTTGGCTAACTCCCCATTCTCTCTAGTCTCTAGTTAAACAAAAGACTTAAGTATAGATCTAGGCACTCAGTTTTAGCTACTTAGACTAAATATTTATTTTAGTTGCTCTTAATTAAAGAAAGAACTTAATTTAAAGGCTTCCCTTCAAAGAGAGGGGTGGCAAACTGATCTATGAACTGACTTGCAAACTGTTTGGAAACCACCCTTTTTACTGTCTTTGTTCACTGGCTCCCTGCTCAGTCAGGAAGTCTCCTTTTATACTATCCTGGGCTTGAACTGGCTTCACCCCTCATTAGGGCTTCTGTCAGACATAGACATCAATCACTCTGGGCATTTTTACATGTTGAAGTGCTGCAGTGTGAGACACTTTGAAAAGCACCTGGTGCTGCGACACTTGCAGTTGTATAAGTGGCAAAATGCACGTCAGAGTGAAAAAAAGGTGGTGTAGCAAAACCTCCAGTTTTTCTTTTTTTTAATTTATTTTTAAATGCATTCCCTCCCCTTCCCCAACCATTTCTGACCTTTTTCTCTCCCTCTCTATTCCATATAGATAAGTATAAGTGAGCTAAGATGTAGGATAAGCTTTAACATTTTATTTTAGGTAGTAAGTTTTATTTTTCTCTCCCCTCTTTGCAAATAAGTGCCCTGCTATTTTGATATAGATATCCACTGTTTTATAAGTGATAATTATTATGTTTTGTATTGATTTTTTTTTTACTGCTTTTATATTGTGTGAATACTGTTTTAGGCCTATATATGTAAGTTAACATAAGTCATGTCAAGTTTCCATCTTGTAATGTCAAGCCTCCATCTTATCCCCATGCCCAGTTGTGTAACCTATGACTCACACCTACCCCTTTTATGTAACTTGGTTCCTGAGTGAATGGGAATGAATGAGGGTGCTTGAGAGACAATGGCAGTAGGTCTAAAAATAGCTCCCTTTGAACGACCGAACCATCAACACCAGTACCTGGACCAACGACCCAGCCCTTGGAACCACCCTCAGCATTCAAGAATCAAAAGATGAGGCAACCCACCATTGTGCCAAGGCTGCACATGCTCAGTAAGAATATCTGGAACAGGACTGGCATTGCCTGGACAGGCCCTCCCCATAGGAGATCGGATGTAGTCTGCCCCATAAAAGGGGTAGTGAAGACTGACTCCTTGGGATGCCCTCTCCATCTGGACCAGCA
>NW_005841970.1:2131554-2139053 GCF_000455745.1 Alligator sinensis
ACCGATAACTTCATGGGGTTGTGTAGTGTGTTGTCTGTTTAATAAACCTGTTATTTGGACCCCTGAGTTGGGTTTTGCTTTACTATGGTTCAGCCCTGCTCCAATCTCTGCTCCTCGCCCCTCTAACTTCTGTCTCATTTCTTCCTCTCCTGCTTCTGGCTCACTGCTTCCTGCTTCTGGCTCCAACACCTGTCCTGAACTCCTCTCTGCCTCCAAACTCCCTGTTTCTTTAACACTGTCTTATCCCCACTGTCTTTTCCCCCTGAGCAACCAGGTTTCTGCCTCAGTTTCTTTCCTGGCTGTCTCCTCCTTGCCACCACTTATATGTCTCCCCTCCCCGCCCCCCCCCAATATCTCAGCTGTCTGCCTCAGTTTCCAGCCCCAAGCTCCCAGGTTTCTCTCTCCCTCTCCCTCTCCCTCTCCTGGCTGTGTCTTCCTTGCCACTAGGCTTCTCTTTTCCCCCCCCCTCCCTTGCACCAGTGACCTCAAGTAACCCTGGGGTCACTTGATCTTAAGTAAACCCAAGCCTCAGTTCCTCAGCCAGCTTCTCTCTAGTCCGCCAATTCTAATCCTGGTTCTGACAACTTTCACTCCCTACACTTTAACTCTTTCTCTCTCAATTTAACCTTCCCCAAGTATCCCAGCTACCTCAAGCACACACATACATACCATGCCATCCAAGTTAAGAACTTACCTATGTGTAGGTAGGTTGTATGTGTCTGAACTAGTAAGTGTGTGTGTGTGTGTGTGTGTGTGTGTGTGTGTGTATATATATGTCATTGTGCACATGATATATGAATTAGTGATCTGTGTATGTGTACTGAGTGTGCGGGTATGGACAATTTATTTTTGTCTAACTTTTGGGGTGTATAGTGTATGTGCTTGAATTGATGATAGGTATGCATGTGCCTAAGCTAGTTTGGATGTGCCTGAGTTGGTAGTGTGTGTGCATGTGTGTGTATGCATCCAATTGATTTGTGTGTTTGTATATGTGCAATTGTGTCACACCCGCCTGTCTAACAGCACAATATTGAAATTCTGAGAGCTGGCCTGACCCCACAGGGCAACAGTGGCAGTGAACTTTTGAACTAAAACACTTTGGAGATGCTTTAGTTCAAAAGTGCACCACCACCATTTTCTCCATGTTGACGTGCATTTCACCACCTTACGTGCATTAATCAAGTCTGCTCCAAAGGGGCAGATCTTCAACACATCTGCGAGCTAAAAGGTATGTGTATAAATGCCCTGAGCTAGCAGCATACACCAGCTGCTCAGAACACGGGCCCAAGCAGACAGCCAACCAAACAAACATTTACCAGACAGATAGCCTGGCTTACTTACCTTCCAAGAGAAGATGCCTGGTATCTGGCACTTGGTGCCTCTTCCTTCTCTTGATCCCCACAAACTGCTTGCAAACTTCCCTGTTTTCTTGCTCCTTGGTTGCTTGGGAAGTCTTCTTTTATACTCACCTGATCCAGAACTGGCTTCGCTCCCTATTGAAATATTGAAAATATTTGGCCAAGAGAAGAATTTGGCCAATAGGATGCAAACCCCCCCCCCCCGACTTGCAAATTATGTTCTCCTACATGTGTTCTCATACATGTAAGATCACTCAGTTCATTGAAGTTGTGCTGATGTAAATAGAGGAGAATTTAGATCTCTGCCTTCCAAGGGATTTGCAAACAATACCTAATTAATACTGTAAGCACTCCAGTACAGTAAGTAATTGCTCTGAGTGCTAAATACTTCCTTGTGGTCCATAGGGCATGGAGATTAGTGGCATTTTATTTTGATTAAATACTTTCAAAACACATTCATTAACTTTATATGCTTTAAATTTCCTCCCATTCCCTATTCTTCAGAGATACTTTACTTCTGAATTTGGATAAGAAGATATGTTTTCTCTGCTGTTGGAATAATGCTCTCCTAGTTTTGCCTTCTGAGATGCAGGTGTTCAAAAGACACCTCTTCACCCTGGGGTCTCTTGCAGTTTAATAAGGCAAGGCTAAGCACCAGTTTTTGAAAAAGCTACTGTTATTTGGACTAGTTTTCTGAACCTAAGCCCAACTGTGGCTTATTGCTTGTTTTATCATGCCATCAAATAGTTGAACACATGGCTGGCTCACAGCTTAAGATGTGATTAATTGGTTAATCACATCTTAACTGTAACATGTAGATGTGGCCTAAGATTTTTCTCCCCCATTTTAAAAATATTTTTATTCATTTTGCTATTACTCTAGTTTTCGCTCAAGCCAGGAAATTATGAGAAACTACTTAGTATCTTGAGTAGCTGTTTGTAAACTTGCTTTTCTTGAAATTCAAAACTAAAAGCTTACTTATCACGATTTCTAAGCATAGAAATTTGAACATTTATAAAATCATTTTATTATCTTTCAGCTTTGACCTTATGTTTAATATTTCTACATTTTATTATTTAATTTGTAATGGATTTTTACATCATACTTTAAAATGGGTTTCTGAATTATGTGGACATAATGAAAATAGTTATTTTCTACAATAAGACCACTATCCTAGGTCAGAAATAGACAACTCCTGAATCATTGGCAACTTGACATTTTTCATGAGAAAGATTATAATAAGCAGGGTTGTGATACAGTCCATACAAGTGGTTGCATTTGCCTACATTGGTAATTGAGCTACCTCTACCTGACTCAAAGCTTTGTACAGCAAAGTGTTTTGCTTATGAAAGGGTTTACAGTTTGTAAGGTATATTTCATTATGGTGCCCTGGTAATAGGAGTCTTCTAAAATTAGATTTTGTTATAAATTAAACATAAAATCCATCTCAAAATAACTAATGTCATGACTACACTCATTCACCAGTCTTTCACTTGAGTGATTTTAACCCCATACCTGGTAATTTTGTTCCATGCTGTGTTAAATAGATATTATGATTTAGATTTCATAGTTTCATAGTTGGTAGGGTCAGAAGGGACCTGAGCAGATCATCAAGTCCAACCCCCTGCCGTGGGCAGGAAAGAATGCTGGGGTCATATGACCCCGGCTACGTGATTATCTAGCCTCCTTTTGAAGACCCCCAGGGTAGAAGCGAGCACCATTTCCCTTGGAAGTTGGTTCCAGATCCTAGTTGCCCTGACTGTGAAGTAGTGCCTCCTGATGTCTAGCCTGAACCTACTCTCAGTCAACTTATGGCCGTTGTTCCTAGTTACTCCTGGTAGTGCTGGGGGGAACAGGGTCTCTCCTGTTCCCCGCTGGTCCCCCTTGGTAAGTTTATAGATGAGCACCAGATCCCCTCTCAGCCTTCTCTTGTGGAGGCTGAACAGCTTCAGGTCCTGTAGCCTCTCCTCATAGTGCCTGCCCTGCACCCTCTGATCATGTGAGTGGCCCTCCTTTGGGCCCTTTTAATGCGGTCCACATCCCTCCTGAAGTGTGGTGCCCAGAACTGGATGCAGTACTCCAACTGTGGCCTGACCAATGTCACATAGAGGGGGAAGATCACCTCCTTGGATGCATGACAAGGTACAGTTAGCCTTACTGACCACGTCCTCACATTGGCAGCCCATGTTCATCTTGGAATCAATAATGACTCCAAGATCCTTCTCTGCATCTGTGCTGATGAGAAAGGAGTTCCCCAGCCTGTAGGTATGCTGGTGGTTCTTCCTCCCCCGGTGCAGTACCTTGCACTTGTTAGTATTGAAACCCATCCTATTCTCATCTGCCCACCCTTGTAACCTGTCCAGATCTAGTTGTAGCCTGTCTCTCCCTTCTAGCATGCCTACTTCTCCCCACATCTTAGTGTCATCCACAAATTTGAACAAGGTGCTTTTCACCCCTTCATCCAAGTTGCTGATGAAGATATTGAACAGTGTGGGCCTGAGGGCTGAGCCCTGGGGAACCCCAATGCCCACATCCCTCCAGGTCAAAAATGACCCATCCACCACCACTCTCTGGGTGCAGCCCTCCAGCCAATTTGTGACCCATCTGACTGTGTAGGCATTGATGCCACAGTCGCCTAATTTTTTTAATGAGAATGGGGTGAGAAACAGTGTCGAAGGCCTTCCTAAAGTCCAGGAAGACGTCCACCGTGACACCTGCATCCAAGGATTTTGTTACCTGGTTGTAGAAGTCAACCAGGTTGGTCTGACAGGACCTGACTCTAAAGAACCCATGTTGGTTGCCCCTAAGCATAATCTCCCCTGCTGGTCTCTCGCAGATGTGCTCCTGGATAATTTTCTCAAAAAGCTTCCATCTGGACCTGCTGGTTTGAACACGTCCAGTCCCACCAGAAGTTCTCTAACTAGGTCCTCACTGACCCTGGGCCTGGCGGTGCCTCTCCTGAGTCTGTCTTGAATCCCACTGGGAGGGATGTCCTGATCCCTGCTCAGAAAAATGGAGGCAAAGAATTTGTTAAAGAGGTCAGCTTTATCATCTGGTGTGACCACCACATTTCCAAGCGTGTCCTGCAGGGGCCCCACATTACCCAGTGCCTTATTTTTACTGCCTATGTATTTAAAAAAGGACTTCTTGTTATCTTTGATTCGGGTTGCTAGTCCCAGTTCTGTCTCTGACTTAGCCTTCTTAACAGCCCCCTACAGTCTCAAGCAATGGAGGTATAATCTTCCTTGGTGATAGCTCCTCCCTTCCATTGGGTATATGCCTCCTTTTTAGCTTTCAGACATTCCTGAATGCCTTTGGTGAGCCATGGGGGCTTTTGAGCACTCTTGCCCCCTTTGGTTCGCATTGGGACTGTCACCCTTTGGGCTTGGAGGATTGTCTCCTTAAGGAACAATCACTCATCTTGGACTCCCAACTCCCCTCCCCTCTGGGACCTCAGTGCCTCCCCAACTAATCTCCTTAACTCATTGAAATCAGCCCTCTTAAAGTCCAGGGCTGCTGCCTTGCTGCACGCCTTTGACACCCTGCTCTGGATGTTAGAATTTGTCATGTGATGAACTCAGATAGAGTTCCCTTTACTCCTATTTTGTCATTACTGTAAAATACATTTGAACATAATTATTTAATCTGGAGGTAAAATGATGACTATAGGGACATGTTAATGAATACTCCTTAGCTGTGGGGTGAAGATGCTTAATTAAAATTCAAGAAATTCCTAGGACATAGACTGAAACAGCTGGGATATGATAAACAACACATTCCTTTTCAGCCCTTCCCAGCTGAATTTTAATACAGGTTACTAGGTCTAGATGAGTTCTAGTGAGTGAGCTCACCATTACCATAAAACAGATTATCCAGGTAGGGTCTTACTATCTAGAAGATAACATCCTTAAGTTCTTTTTGTAAACAAGAAGCAGGATGTTAAAATGTCTGACTTCATCTGAAAATGGGCCCACACTGTATTCATCTCCTTCTGGTTTACAAGGCAGCCTGCCTAGATTAGCAAAATGTTTTAGTGGGTGCTAAGGCTGGGAATGTTTGCTTTGCAGACAGTCTTGGGTCAGCAGAGTAGAGGTTGTTAGAAAAGGGATATCAGTAATTGCTCATAACTCCTTGATTTTCTACGTCATCTTTGTCCTAGAGCAAATGAGAGGCACCCCAAAACTTCTTTAACATGCACATCTGTTGCATAGAGATGTGGCACAGTTTGCTGACCCCATTGTTTCTTGGTAGCAGGCCATATCCTACCTGCCTACTGACCAGGAATCAGACATGCCTGCTAAGAACTTCCCTGTGCTGGAGATTCTTTCTCCTGGGAAACAAGGAAAGATTGCTGCATAAGGATTAAGTGGTTGAAAGAATTTCCCTTTTTATATACCTCTTTTCTCAGTCCCCCACTGCCAAAATAAAACTAGAGTGACATATTAAACATAATACATTGCCTGGCCATGGTTGATATTTCTCTCTTGAATTAATGTGTGGTGAGGAATTTGGGTTGTATAATAATTAGAGTTGCATGAGGAATGCCTGTCTTGGAAATACAACATAATATAACTTAGAAGAATGTCCCCTTAACACATCATAATAACTCTTCCTGCATAATTGATGAGATGGGTACAATTGCTTCCTTATTTATGCTTGATTGTGCCAATACCTTGGAGCTAGATGGAAGCCACACAAGGATTAATTTTAGGAAGATGAAGCATTCTGACTTTCTGCATTAGTTTTGTGCACACAAAGAAAATTCACATTACCTGTTTCATGAGGGGTTCTCCTCTCCACATAGCATAATATGCTCAAGGTTGTTATCACTTTGCCAAAGGGGCTGGAGTACTTGGAGTGTGGTTACAAATCATCACCGTTAATGATGGGATACTGGGAGCGCAGTAACAAATCATTTGCATTAATGGATTGCCCTGTTCTACAGCAGCAAACCTTTACATAAATTATTCCATTTTCCTTGAAAGTATTTAAAAAAAAAATGCAGACATAATGGAGCCAAAGTGCTTAACATCATCAAGGATAGAGCTTCCATAGACTAAAGTAGCATGACAAATAAACAGAAGGGCATGCTTTCATCTGGTAGTCTAATCTAAACAAGGGCTCTTGGCAATTGCTCATGATGAAGTATTCAATTCTAAATTCTGCAGAGTAGCTTTACGGGGAAGGAGATGTGAGTGGGTGGGGAATAGGTTTCATTTTTACTTCCAAGGTGACTTTACATTCAATGGACATTCTTCTATCAGACAGGCAAAGAAGTCAGTGGTACCAGCATGGATCAGTGAAACAGAAGTTAAAAATCAATATTCTTTTCTTCATGTGTTGTTTTCTCTTTGCAATGTATGACTTCATTATCCAAGCTATCACTATTTTATCCAGATATATTCTTCATTAGACACTTGTAGTAAACTTAATTTCTTTCTTTACTTCTTGTAGTGATTCTCAGTCCTAGGGTGTCTTGCGATCTTTTAAAAAATGCAGCAGGGTACATGCAATGTTAGCACTTTGGTGTGAGGGTAAACATGATTCCTGAGATAAACTCAGAGGTTTCAAATACAAATCCATAATGGTAAAAATATTGGGCACTTTTACATGTACTCTGGAGGTGTCAGGGGAGTGGCCACACTCTAGCAGACTTGATCGAGTCTGCTCTGACATGCTGCAATTCCAGTGTGTTGGAGCAGCCTCCACGTTTGTGTATAGGCACCCATTCCGACCTGGCATGGGCTTCCTGAGTTCTTTGCAACAGAAGAATTACTCTATTATTGAGAACCACTGACTTATTTCTTTCAAATAGCTCTGACAATATTTTGCATGCTTAGGTTGTGAAACCAAGAGTATCACAGCCAATGGCTTTAAAGGTATTTCTTTCTGCCCCCATTCTAGATCTTTGCTTTATGTTTCTGTTCAGCAAAGCATTTAAGTATATGCTAAGGTGCACCCTATTTAAAAAAGAAAACAAATAAGCACAAACACGTAAGCAGTTGCACATAAGTACAAATATGTTCAGGCATGCAGTCATACACAAATATAAGCCATAGAAGGCTTCAGCTTCTTAAACAATGGGTGGATGTTCTTGCGGGGAAGACTGTTATCAAGAGATGAGATCCATTTAATTATAAT
>NW_005841970.1:2139063-2214365 GCF_000455745.1 Alligator sinensis
GGCATCATCTGGCCAATCTAGTAAGGAGGGCTTTGAACTAGGTTTCATGGGGCATGGTGATCAAAACCCTCCACCAACAGAGTACACAGTCCAGAGGCAAAAGGACACAAAGAAGCAACTTAACTCTGGGAAAGGGCCAGAATACTACAGAACTACAAGAAGTGGTGCAAAAGGGAAGCAAGTAGGTCAACTTGCAAAATATATCTAAAACATGTATAAAGATGTGAGAAGCATGGGGAAGCTGCAGCCTTGGAAAAGAACTATGATCTGATTGGCATCACAGAGACCTGGTGGGACAGCCCTTATAACTGGAATGTCAACATTGAGTGTTATACTCTGTTTCAGAAGAAAACTCTTTTGGGAGAAAAGATCAGGGTGGGTGGGGAGGGGGTTGCCACATATGTCCAAAATACATATACCTGTACCCTGGTTCAGGAGGAAAAAGACAGCAAAGCAGAATGCATTTGGGTGAAGATGAAAGGTGAAAATAAGGCACCAATATAATGGTGGGGATTTATTACAGGCCACCAAATCAAGAAGAGCATACCAGGATATAGCAAGACACTGCAGGGACAAAATCAGGAAGGAAAAGAAAAATAATGAGCTGTACTCGGTGAAGGAGTTTAAGGACAGCATGAAGAGGTTCTTATAATATGATGACCAGAAAAGAAGGACCAAGGAAGCTGTAGGTCCACTGCTAACAAGCCACGGGGAACTGTTAACAAAGGTGTAAAGAAGGGGCAGCTACTCAACAGCTACTTTGCCTCAGTCTTCACAAAAAATTAAGCTGAAGCCAGGTACCTCATAAGGATTATTTGGATAAGGAAGGGGACAAGCTGAGGGAGAACATAACAAAAGATAGTCAGAGAGCTTTTGATGGGTCTGAGTCAACAGGACCAGATGAATTGCATCCCAGAGTCCTGAAGGAACTGGCAGAGGAGATCTCAGAGCCTTTGGCAATGATCTTCATGAAATCATGGGAGGTGGGCCAGGAATCAGAGGACTGAAAAGAGGCCAACATAGTGCCCCTCTTTAAAAAAAGGCAAAACTGAGGACGCGGGGAACTACAGACCAGTTAGCCTCACCTCATTGCATGGGAAGTTACTGCAGCATATTCTAAGGAAGGCCATTTGCAAGTATTTGGAGGATGAAAGGCTGATCACAAGCAGCCAGCATGGATTTATGAAAAACAAATCACATCAAACAGACTTGATCTCCTCCTTTGACAAAGTAACTACTTGGGTGGCTGAAGGGAATACTGTAGTAATACTGCATATGGACTTCAGCAAGGCTTTTGACAAGGTCCTACATGAATTTCTCATAAACAAATTGGAAAAATGTGGGCTAGACAAAACTACTATAAGGTGCATAAATAACTGTCACAACAGCCACGAGCAAAGGGTAATTATTAATGGGTCCATGTCAGAATGGCTGGAGGTTTTGAGTGAAGACCCACAGGGGTCTGTTCTGGGCCCAGTGCTGTTCAATGTGTTTATTAATGATCTGGATGTGGTATAGACAGCTTTTTGGGGAGTTTTGTGGACAACACAGAACTAGGAATTCTTGTGAACATATTGGAGGATAGGATCACTATTCAGAAGGGACTCAACAGATTGAAAAGCTGGGCTGCAGGTAACAGGATAAAGTTCAATGTGCTGGATGGCAGAGCAATGAAAAAAGATCTGGTGGTCTTGGTAGATCACAGATTCAATGAGTCTGCATTGTGGTGCAGTCATACAAAATGAGAATGCAGTTTTAGGATGCATCAATAGAAGCATTAGGTGCAAGACATGGGAGAGGATAGTGCCTCTATTTAGTACTGCTTAGGCTCATCTCAAGTATTGTGTGCAGTTCTGGGCCCCACATTTTAAAAAGGACATGGAGAAATTAGAGAAGGCATAGACACGGGCAACAAAGATAATAAAGGGCTTAGAAAGCAATTCATATGAGGAGGACAGGCTGAAAGATCTAAGCATGTTCAACTTGCAGAAAAGGTGCTAAAAGGGGAAATGAGAGAAGTCTTTAAATACTTGAAGGGCTGCCCTAAAGCAGAGCCAGAGAGTCCTTCATTCTTTTCCTGCAGAGAGGAGGACTCAGCCCAATGGCTTGAAGTTGCAGCAAAGTTAGTTTGGATTGAATATTAAAAAAAAAATCTTTACCATTAGAACAGTGAGGCAGTGGAATAGACTACCTTAAGGAAGTTGCGGAGTCTCCAACACTGGAAGTATTCCAGAAGAAGTTGGACAGCCATTAGTTGGGGATGAACTAGATGTAGTTATGCCTATGTTTTACTATCAGTATTTCCCATGTTTTTTAATTTTGCTGGTTGCCTCCATCCCCCTTGTCCGCTACATGTGACAGTGTGTTTCCTAGCCTTCCTCAGAGGCATTGGATGTTGGCTACTGCCAAGGCTGGGGATTTTGACTGGGGTGTGCTAAAATCAAAGCCAAAGGTTCCTGGCCAGAGGCTCTTACTTCTCTGTTCAAGGTCAAACTGGTTGCCATATTTGGGGTAAGGAACGAATTTTACCCCATGGTCAGATTGGTATGGACTATGCTGGTTTTTGTTTTCCTCTCTAGGGTCATTACTCACTATGCAGGATCTCTTGACAACCTTTTATAGAAACAGGACATTGGCTGCCACATTCCCCTGCTTTACCTGTGGCAGGTTAGGGTGTTATGTTTTGTGTTGCATCAGGATTGTTGGTAGTTTTACATAGAGTTTAAATTATGGTTTGTATGGGATGGTTCACATAGGGATGGCCCTACCTCAGGCAGGGGGTGGACTAGATGACCTTTGGAGGTCCCTTCCAGCCCTGCTTCTCTATGATTCTAAGCCAAACAGCTGTTAGTATTTCACATAGAAAGGATGCACTGGTGAGCAAGAGCTTTAAGGGTCCATGCAGTTCTAGATATAAAAGTGAAATAGAGCATGTGGACAAAGTTGTGAGAGATTGGGGGATTGGGGTTAATGATGTATTATACACACACAATTTACACCTGAAATTGGAAATTCTATACAACAGCTATTTTCCTCCTTAGAATAGATTTTTTTCAAGTTAAAGAAAATGTTTTGTTTCAGTTTGGGGAATTATTAAATGCTTTCAGAGATTTGGAACTAAACTAAGTTCACAATGGGCTCTTGGTTTTCATAAAGTGAGGATGAGGACTTCCACACTGTGGCCTGAGGTTCAGGCATTTACCATAGGTAGAGGAGATGGGATTCAGCTCTGGCTGCTATTAAGCATGAACTGGAACCCTGTTGTTCTTCCTTCCAGCAAATGTCCCTATCTCTAGGCTATGGAGCTTTTTCATGCTTTTTGTCTTCTGATTCATGTTTAATTGTTCATACAAAGAAGTTTCAATATAAGAGCAAGCCACTACAAACTACCTGGTAGCTCAGCAATTGGACTGTTCATCAAAGGATGTGGATTCAAGTGTCAGTCAAAAATCAAGCAGAAATGCATGGGGCACCTAAACTTCGAAGCCGAGGGCCTTTGTGAATGGCATCTAAGTCCACCTTATGAATCAAGTCCATAAAACTGACTGAAATGCCAGAATGAACTGTTTTGACATTTGGTGGGAAAATAGTTTTTGTTTCAGCTGAAACTTTGTCAGATTTTATGTATGATCTTTTGGGGGAAAAAAAGCTTAACTTACCTGTCAGTAGTGTGAGACACTCACTGGCACATTTTCTACATAGATTATCACTAAATAATCTATGTACAATAACATGTCTGTAGGTTAAATGTAAAATAATATGCCAGATGGTAAGAACAAATCTTTGATAGTCTACAAGCATCTCACCGTAATATTGGACACATATTAATCATGATTATTTATGGTAGAGCTCAGCTAATGCAAGGCATAAATTGTCATCTTAAGCCATTACCACTCTGTGTGACAATAATGAGCTTTAGGCTTCAGATTTTTCTACAATAGATAGAAATTACATGCACATGATTTACATCCACATCATATTTGTTTCCACCCACAGCCTCATTATTGGTGACTTATTCTAGCACATTTTTACCTATCATTTACCTGTTCAAATGGATAAGCTGGAAAAAATGCATTCAATTTCTTAGTGTTCATCATTCTGGCTAAAATATCATGAAGCCATTGAATTCTGACATTCATATAGTTAACTGTCTGAATAATGAAAATGCAGTTCCTAATATAGAAAATAAATGATTACCCTTTATTTCAGTGTTTGTGCCAGACCATTGCACCTTACTGTAAAACAGACAAACTGTAAAAGCTAGTGGATCATGTAATTATAGCTGAAATATAATGAAAAAAATTGAACATATCTAAAGGCCCTTTTTCAGATGAATAGCTCAGCAATGTAGGCTATGTAGATAGTAATTGTGCTGAATGCAGTGAATTCTGAATCCTAGGTAAGTGCTAAAACAAATGATTCAAATGAGGTCGTGAGAGCCATTTGAGAAGTACAGATTATGAGATAAATCCACAGAAAGTAGTTTTAAGAACTAATAGATCATAACTCTAATACAGGTTAAGTTTCATATCCTGTTATGCAGAAAAAAATAACTCAGCAGAGCACCTCTTATACCCTCTTGAAAGATTTGGTTTGTAGTAGAGCTAGTTAGGAATTTTTAAAATAAAATGGTGTCTTTTTTATCAGAAAATTCCAGTTAGTCAAAATGTGATTAAGGTACAGAGAAAGGCAAACAAAATAGGGGCCTGGAATAGTTGCTGTCCCAGGAGAGACTAAAAAGGATAGAACTCTTCAGTTTGGAAAGAAGGCTATGGGGTGATATGTTAGAGATCTATAAAATCATGAAGGACGTGGAACAAATGAACAAAGAACTGTTGTTCACCAGGTATCAGAATACCAGAAGAAGGAAGTCCCTGCTGAAATTGGTGGATGACAGGTTTAAAACTAACAAGAGAAAGTATTTTTTTTGCAAGACATAGTTAACTTATGGAATTCATTGCTATATAAGGTGGTGGAGGCAGACAGCACAGCTAAGTTAAAAAAGGGACTGGATAAATTCATGGATGATAGCTCTCTTAATGGTTATTGAACAGAATGTTTGGAGATGTTTCCTTTGGTATCTCTAAACTAATAAATGGTGGATGGCAGGAAGGATAGTGAATAGGGGGTAGATCATTGTAGAGATACCTGGTTCAATGCTTTCACTCTATAGCACCCATTTCTGCCACTGTTGGATACAGAATACTGGGCTAGATGAAATCATAGGAATTAAGGGCTGGAAGGGACCTCAAAAGAGTAAGTCCAACCCCCCTGCTCTGTGCAGGAATACTGCTGCGATCAAATGATCCCAGCAAGGTGTTTGTCCAGTCTCCTCTTGAAGACTTCCAAGGTTGGGGACTGCACCACCTCCTTGGGAAGTCTATTCCAGATTCTGGTCACCCTTACCATAAATAAGTTTTTCCTTATAGCTAACCTGAAACCAGCCTCCAACAGTTTATGGCCATTGCTCCTAGTCCTCCCCTGGAGCACCGTAGTGAACAGTTTTTTCTCCCAGGTCCTGATATTCACCCCTTATGTACTTATAGATGGCCACCAAGTTCCCCCTCAGTCTTCTCTTCCCCAAGCTGAACAGTCCCAGATCCCTTAGTCTTTCCTCATAAGGTTTGTCCTCAGGCCCTTAATCATTCTTGTGGCCCTTCTCTAGACCCTTTCAAGATTCTCCACCTCTTTTTTGAAGTGCAGGGCCCAGAACTGGACACACTACACCAGCTGGGGTTGCAGCAGTACCGAGTAGAGAGGAAGTATCACTTCCTTAGCTCTGTTCACAAAGTATCAGCTAATGCATCCCAGGTTAGGGATTATCTAGTCCTCTCTAGTCCTCATTTTACAGCTGAGCCACTATAGCTGATATTTAATATTCTTTGTCTAAAATGGATGAGAAGCAGTGGGAAAGTACCTGTCCTACTGGGAGCAAGAATTGAGGCTACCTTCTTTAAACAACAGAAGACAACTCAGTGAGCCACATGCCCTCTAGCTTGTTCCCTTCCTCTTGGCCCCACATAGTTCCCTCTCTTGGCTACCCAGGGAACTGGGAACTATCTTGAAAAAGGACTAGTGCATCTGATCTAGTGTTTTATGCTTATTTTAGGACCATCTGAAGAATAGACGAGAAACATGTAACACCTTGACTTATGCTATCACAGAAAAAGATAAGTAAACTTTGGACTGGTGCAATGGTTTGGGACCAAAAACAAAGAAAATAACTAATGTCTACTATCTGGTAGCTGATCTGGGGGAGGAGGTGTGGCGTAGGATGGGTACACACACCCCTTTCTACAATGTAGTTTGGTAGCTCTGGTCTCCTGGGTCCCCTGCAAAGATAGGACTATGCTGCAGCAGCAATGGCCAAAGACATTTTTTAAGCCGCTGCCCCCACTCAGCTCTCTCTCCCTTACCATCCATACTCGCTGGCACCTTCCCTTTTTCCCCTTTCCTGCTCTTAGTTTACATCTCTAAGGGCAGGAATGGAAGACCCACCCACCTCTGCTGCTGTATCCAGTTGACCTGAGAGCAGGGGGAGCCCCAGAGTGCTCCTGCCCTGCTCCAACCAGAGCTGAAGGAAGTGGCTGTATGGAGAGCCAAGGATAGTGGCAGTGGCAGCAATGGGCAGGCTCCCCCTCCCTGCTCAGTCCATTTGAGTTTTCCCCACAAGCCAGAAGTAGGTACAGGAAGGGGGAAACCTCCCATCACTGCTGCGTGGCTTCCTGCACAGTCACTCATTGTCGCTCCAACTGGACTGGGGCAGGAGCAGCTGGGACAGCTGTGGCAATGGGCAGGTCTCTCCTTCCTGTTCCCAGAGTCATAAGTAGAAAGCATGAGGGGAGGGAAAGGGAGGAGAGGTGCTGCTGAGTACAGAGGGAAAGGGAAGAGAGCCAAGATAAGGGAGGGATTATTTGATTCACAGACTTTAAATAAAGTCCTCAGCTGCTGCTCCTACAGTGTGTTCTGTCTGCCCCAATGTGGAGTAGGACACTGGGAGTGTGGAGTGCACCATTAGTCACTACTCTCTCCTTTTCCAAATCCTGGATCCACCTAAGACAAATTAATATGACAAAAACTGCTAAATTTAATTTCTAAGAATGGAGAGGAAATTATACATTCATAATTGAGCTATGCCCCATCCTGAAGTCTTCATCATTGCCTTCAAATCCAATAGATATATCAGAGAAAAATGGGAATTAATTTTTAAGAATCTTCCTCTAAGCTTTGCAATCAGATTCTTGCATATAAAATGAGTGGAATTTGCACTAATATGTAACTGCACCTACAAAACTAAACAGGATTTTTCCATAATCAGGACCTTTCTATTTCAAAAGATTCAAAAGGACATTAGAGAGGAGAACAGTAAATAATCAAAACTGAAAATAAGACTTGAGTGTCAATTTGCATATGTACATGATGAAGAATGCACTACCTGAGTGATTTGCATGTTTATGTTTTGATTACTTTACTGAAGTGCTTTGTTTCACTTATGAGGCATCAAGAATAGTCTTTATAGCAGAAGCAGATAAAATATATATTCCTGTTCTCTGGTTTTTGAGTAGTGGCCATGATTAAGAAACTAAAATGAAACTTCGTTTAATTCAGAATGTACAATAGAGGGAAATGAAGCTAATAGCTAATATCATCTGCCAAATAGTTCCTTTGCAGAGCATTCATATGTTGTCAAGTTGTTGAAGCACTGAAACTAGTAATAACATTTGCAGCATGAAAAGTTTAACATTCAGTCTCATTTTCAATCTTATTTTATGAAGGAGCCTTCCATCCCTGCCATTAAATCATGTTAGATCATAATCTTTAGGACCAATTTAATTCAAATATGTGTACGCTCAGAAAGCCAATTTCAGAAGGTAAAATTCAGACATTTCCCTTATGCATGGCAAATTGTTTTTAGAGAACTAACAAACAAAACATTAATGGAAACATTCAATAGCAAGCCTAATTGAAAAAAGTTTTTTCATTTTATGGCGCTTGCACACTATAATGGTAATACCTAAGACTGACAGATGTATGAGGCTAGATCCTAATTTTAGTTCCACTAGAAATTAGAGCCAGGGAATTTTCATTTATATAAATATGCAAGTGTAACTGAAATCAAAAGTTGGCCCATGATGTCTATTACTTGAAGCATTTACTGTACATTAAAATTAGTTGCATCTTTCATCTGTTTTATTTCTCATGATAACCAGTTCCTAATGGAAATATGTCTCCCCTTTATTGTGTTTGAGGAAAATATTATTGATATAGGCTCTCTGTTTATACCAGTTATCTTTAGACAGCTAAAAAAATAAATAACTCAATGTATTGGGCTATTTGAAAGCAGACTATCATTTAGGTGGACAAAATAATCTGTGATAGTGCCTGCCCACATTTTTGCTCAGTTTTGACAAGGCTTAACTTTAAAATATTGTGATATTATTTAGTGTTGTGATTTTAAAAGATGTAGTGCAGAAATTAGATCAATGAAGGGAGGCTTTTAAGTTAATCATTAATCTCTTTTTCACAAATATAGTTTGAACCTTTCCAGTCTTCTTGTAAAAAATGTTTTCAGATATGGCAAAAAGGAAATAAGTAAAGTATTGATAATAGAGAGTTTTTAATGTTAAGAATATATTGTCTGTGAAGCATCAAATGTAAACAGTAGTACACAAGAGGAGGTCACTCTATTATACTCGTGTTACAATTATCATCAGTCTATGATTGTACATAATGCTAGTACTAGATGCTACTTAGATGGTAGCAAGTAACATTAAAATTAATGTACCTTTTATAATCACCATCCTATAAACATGTTAATAGGAAATGCCTTGATGAAATCTAGCAGAAAGTTGGAAACAAAGGGCTTAAAAAGTGCAGACCGCATCATTCAGGACTTCTGCCCTGGGGTGAATTTTATTCTTAAGTGATCAAACTAAAATTGTGTGTGTGAGTGTGCATGCGATAGATACATCTCAAGAAAAAGTTAGTTTTGGGCCATCATGTAACATACATAGATATTCTTTCAAATTAGGCTTACTCTTGTGGCAGCTAGTGTAAAGCTGTGTTCAGTTTTATTGTCCTGAAAACTGCATGTGTTATAGTATTTGATATACATGTGATTTTGATGTATCTTTATATTTCAGCCAAGGTTGTGTCTGTAATGCAGCGAGTAACTTGAGCAGCCCACAACTGTTCACACTTAGAAGAGTCAATAGCAAGCATTAGCATTTAGGAAGGTCAGACATGGTTCTTTGGGTAAATCTGATATCTTTTATTAGACCAACTAGAATTTGAGAAGGGTTTGTTTACTGGTCCTTCATGTGGACCTGCTATGAGGCACAGGAAGCCTGGATCTGGACAGACAATGATAAATTTACATTTTAAAAGAAGCCTGACACCTGGCTGGTCAAGCTATCATATAGGAGAGAGAGTATATCAGATTAATGAATCTGCATGTCGAAAAGGGATGCAAGTTTGTAGTCTGGTAACGAACCTTCTTGAGTCAGAAAGTCCCTGGTATATTGTGAGGCCGGTAGAAATGGAAGGATAAATATGGTAATAGACAGACAAAACTGCTTAAAGCCAGCCTTGAAATTATATGGCTGTCTTCAGTCTTCTGGGTGGGTATGAGGTCAAGGAGGCTGGGAAAAGTGAGCTAACAGGAAGATACAAAAGTCTCCAGCATGAAGTCTATCTAGAAAAGCTGGCTATGGACTGCAACTTTGGATTTAAGGTGCAGTCTAAGAAAAGGTTCATGTCTGCTCTCATAACTCTGTATTTCAACATATGGTTACTGATCTTTTTTATGCTTGTCCAGTTCTTTATACTAAACCCATTTGGGCTAGGGACAGACATTACACAAACCAGTTTAAGTGATCAGAAGCTGGTTCAAACCTGTAGCAGAACAGATGCTCAGTGCACATAAACCAGTTTGAAAATGGCTGAAACCTGTTTGAGATAAACCTGGTTGAATGTAGCATCAGACTTAACTGATTTGGGTCAAACTGGTTTATGCAATGTCTGTCCCAGACCCTTTGCTGGTTTAAGCTAAACCAGACAACCCCAGGATCCCAGCATACTCTCTGGGCTTGGCAGGGCTCTCTGCTCCACAGCAGGGCTGGCCCCTCCCTTCTGTTCCTTGGCTGGAGCTCTGGTAGAGATTTGCAGGCACAGCAGGGTCTGCTAGCTTCCCCGTGCCTCCCTCCCCACCCTCTCACCACTCACTGCTTAAGTAGAGATCCCTTCCTCCTCTCTCCCACAGCATGGACTGTAGCCAGCATGTGGTATGCTAGCTAATGCTGTGTAAGGCAGATAGGACAGTGTCCACTTAGGGCTTTTGGAGCTAATCAACAGATCAGCTGGTAATGTCCCTGCATTCCTTCCTTTGGAAAAATGCTGTTTAAGAAGAGCTTGTAATGAGTGAGGCTTTTTTTTCTGATGGGGTGTTAAATGCTGATAACAGAGCTGATAAATGTTCTTTTATCAAGGGGGCAGGGTACCTAATCAGAGCATCCTGCCAGGGCCTGGCCATGCCCCCCAGCAGCTCAGTCCTGGGGAAGGAGGGCTGCTCTAGCACCCCCTGGCTTCTAGCTTGAGTCACTGCAGGCATTTTCTGGGATTTAGCCTAGCCAGGTTAGACTACCCTGCAAAGATCGAATCAATTCAGGCCCAGGCTTTTTGAATGTCTATCCCTAGCCTTGTTGTTTGTCTCTTTACTGATTACCTGTGAAAGGGGTGACTTCTGGGCAAGTGATATTTCAGACTGAATCTCTCTCTGGAGAAGGGGTACCTAAAATTTCTTCTCAACTGAAAAACTGAATGGGGTTGTCAGAGATTACCTCACTGTAGCTGCAGGGCCTGGTATAATGACAGTGGAATTAAGGCTTGCTGAGATAGGGGAATGGGGCAAGTGGCTGCACAACAGAGAGAAACTTGGGGTCCTAGATGGGTTTCTGACAGTGCATGTGAATATGCCTCTAAATATGTCGTTCTGTTAACCACAAACAGACCAAATACATGTCCTCACTTTTATTTAATTATTTGTATGTGAGCATCATCACCATTAGACTTTTATGTGATCTATAGAATTGAAAAATTAGAGTCTTTGGCTAAATTCACTTTGTCAGCAAAATGCATTAACTTCAGAAAGTTCAGAACTACCATGCAAGGCCCCAAAATACTTATCTTTGGCTGCCTAGGGCTTTCTGCAGCTTTCCTGCAGTTTGGAGTCCCTCCTTGTCTGGTCAAGCCCTGCTCCTATCTGGAGTTCTACTTCCTGCAACCTGTAGGGCTGGACTAGCCCAGGGGCTTCAGGTCCTGGGCTTACATGTGTCTATCTGGGTCATCTGACCCACTACTCCTGCCCCAGGCCTGTCAATCACTGGCCAGAACTGGGGTGAGCTGTAATTTTATTCAAGGGACTTCTGCTGCTATCAATTTGTCTCAGAAGCTGGAGCCAGCCAGCTGATCCTTGGCTACATCTATCCTTCAGTAGTGGGGTAGGATCCTCATTACACACTTAAATGGACAGTGCTTGTATTAAAGATATTATATTTTGGTTGGGATCATTTCAGTATCCAGGAGAATAGGTAATTATCACATATTAACATCTAACCATTCCTAATTTGTTTGTCTTTTTCCCTTTACTCTACATGGTAATTTACATTATTTTTTGATTCAATGAATGGGAGCAGAGCTAAAGGGTCTGGGGGTCAGGTGGTGTTTTCTTTGATCCTCCCAGTCTCGGGCTATGGTGAGGATCCAGGTAGTTAACCAGAGACTGTGGCGCTGGTGTCATCGGGAAGGCTTTGGCTTCCATAACCACAGCCTGCTCTTTGGTGATAGAGGCAGTGAGCTGCTGGGAAGGGACGGCTTCCACCTCTCTGTGCTGGAGAGGAGGCTCTTCTCAGCCAGATTGGCTGACCTGCTCCACCGGCCTTTAAACTAAGCCCAACAGGAGGTGGGGGGACTACCACCACTGCTGGCCTGCAAAACAACCCTTGCAAAGCCAGGAAGCCAAGGCATTTAAGGGAACCCACCCCTGCCCCAGCCCTGGAATGAACTGTAGGCAAGGCAAGGGCCCCCAAGGGGACACTTGCATGCCAATACACAAATGCCAGGAGCTTGGGGAACAAACACGAGGAACTTGTCCTCCTGCTAAACACAAATAACTATGATGTCATAAGGATAATGGAGACCTGGTGGGACTCCACCCATGACTGTACCACAGGTATAGATGACTATACCCTGTACAGGAGGGATCGAGTGGACAAAAGAGGTGGGGCTGTAGCTGTTTATGTCAAGGAAAGCTACACATCCCTGAAAGCTGACATTGGCACCCACGGTGGACTTGAGACCCTCTGGGTTAAAATCCCTGGGGAACATGGCACAGAGGATACTATGGTGGGAATGTACTACAGATCCCCTACCCAGGGTCAAGACCTTGAGCAGGAGTTTGCCAGGGAATTGGCTGAGGCTGCGCACCCCCGATGTATGGTTGTCATGGGAGACTTTAACTACCCAGATAGCTTGTGGGAGGAGCAGTCAGCCATATCTGAGCAGTCACAAAGCTTTCTTTCATGTGTGGATGAACTCACATACATGAAGTCAATCATCTTGGTGCCCTGTGACCAGTGGGGTCCCTCAAGGCTCTGTCCTAGGGCCTTTACTTTTTAACATCTTCATCAATGATGTGGACATTGGTATCAGAAGCAGGCTGGCCAAGTTTGCCAACAACACCAAACTCTTGGGTAAAGCATCCACACCTGAGGACAGGAGGCTGATCCAGGCAGATCTTGACAGGCTCATGAAATGGGTGGATGAGAACCTGATGATGTTTTACACTGAAAAATGCAAGGTTCTCCACCTTGGGAGGAAAAACTTGAAGCATGCTTATAGGCTCAGCAGTGCTACGCTGGTTAGCACTACAGATGAAAGGGATTTGGGGGTCATGATTGACCACCAGATGAACATGAGCCTTCAATGTGATGCTGCAGCTAGTAAAGTGAGCAAAATGCTGGCTTGCATCCATAGATGCTTCTCAAGCAAATCCCGGGACATCATTCTCCCCTTGTACTCGGCCTTGATGAGGCCATAGCTGGAGTACTGAGTCCAGTTTTGGGCTCCACAATTCAAAAAGGATGTGGAGAAGCTTGAGAGAGTGCAGAGGAGAGCCACACATGTGATCAGAGGTCAGGATAACAGACCTTATGATGAGAAGCTGAGAGCCATGGAACTCTTCAGCCTGGAAAAGCGCAGGTTTGGGGGCGATCCGGTGGCCACTTATAAGTTTATCAGGGGTGTTCACCAGGCTGTGGGGGAACATCTGTTCACTAGAGCACCCCAAGTGATGACAAGATCGAATGGTCACAAACTCCTTTGCAACCTTTTCAGGCTGGACATAAGGAAGAACTTCTTTACTGTTCGAGCCCCTAGGGTTTGGAATAGACTGCCACTGGAGGTGGTTCAAGCACCCACTTTGAACGCTTTCAAGACACTTTTGGAAGTTTATCTTTCTGGGATCCTATGATCGCTGCTGAATTCCTGCCCCTGGGCAGGGGGCTGGACTCGATGATCCTCCAGTGTCCCTTCCAGCCCAAATGTCTATAAAATCTATAAAACAACATTTTTCCTTTTTTGAAAAGTTAATGCTGAAAGGCATTAAAGAATATGTAAATCTTTTCGTGTCAGTTTGAGCTTGGGATTTCATAGATTTTATAGACATTTGGGGCTGGCAGGAACCTCATGGGATCATTGAGTCCTTCCCCGCCCCTCCCATAGACAGGAGGTCTGATAGGGTCAAATGATCCCAGCAAGATAAACACCCAGATGCCTTTTGAATGAGTCCAGAGTAGGTGTTTGCACCACCTCTGGGGGGATTCTGTTCCAGACCCTGGTCACATGGACTGTAAAGAAGTTTTTTCTTATGTCCAATCTAAATTGCCCTTCCAGGAGTTTGTGGCCATTAGACCTTGTTATCCCTTGGGGAGTCCTGGTGAATAACTGTTCTCCCAGGTCCTGATACATCTCTCTTATATACTTGTAGGATGCCACTAAGTCCCCCCTGAGCCTTCTCTTCTCCAGGCTGAAGAGTCCCAAATCCCTCAGCCTCTCCTCATAAGGCTTGTCCTCTTGGCCTTTGATCATATGGGTGGCTCTTCTTGGGCTCACTCAAACTTATCCACATCCTTCTTGAAGTGGGGGGCCAAAAGGTGGACACAGTTCTTCAGCTGTGGCCTCACTAAGGCCAAGCCTATAAGTATGCTTCTGGTTCTCCCTCCCAAAGTGGAATACCCTGCACTTCTCTATATTGAAGGCCATCAGGTTTTGGTCTACTCACCTTGTGTGTGTGTCCAGGTCAGCTTGTAACCCTAGCCTGTCTTCCAGTATGACCGCTTTCCCCCATAGTTTAGTATCATCTGCAAATTTTGACAGCCTGCATCTGACACCTGAATCCAGATCATTAATGAATATGTTAAAGAGTACTGGCCCAAGTACTGAGCCTTGAGGGACGCCACTGGTCACCTCATGCCACATTCATTTGCTCCCATCAAATCAACGGGGGATGTAGGAGCATAGGCAGTTGTTACTCTGCGTCTACATGTCCATTAATGAACCTTTGCTACTGCACATTAAGTTTAGTACCTAATATGAAGTACTACATAAATGCACAGTAGCTGGTGCTATTGCACAGAAGCAAAGGCATATGGTCTTTTTGTGGTGTTTAATGCGCAGTAGACTAATCCTACTGTGCATTAGTGCATTAGCATGTTTTTTTCTGTGATGCGCTAATGTGAAATAGAATTAGTCTACTGCACATTAAGCATCTTGTGTACACATATGCTGTTGTGCTGGAAATCTAAGCTCTATTGCTACAGCTCTATTACTAATGCCAGTTAATATAACTTAAGGAAAATTATTTAGGAAGAAATATGACCTGTACAGCTTCTCAGTAACATAACATCTATATTTTCCTGATCTTTTGACCATGTATCATTGCAATACCACTAACATAAAATCAACTCCTCTGTGCTAAACAATTAAGGATGAGTGAATATGTCCTAAAATACAGGCACCTCTAAGTATGAATCTAGCCAAACCTATTTTTTATTTCTTCTAGTTTGGTTAAGTCTCTTTCTCCTTCTTCAGTACGGACATTTTCCTTTTCCTTTTCACCACACCCTTCCATTTGTCTACCTTACCTTCACACAATTTTCTTTAAAATCTCTCAAAGTGCCTGCAGGCTGGTCAAGTCACAGTTTTGAATTGTCTACGTGGTTTAAAAACCAGTATAGTTAAAATAGCACAACTCACTAATGTGAGTTATGTTGATATAAAGATGATTATTATGAAAATTAAGATAAGGTCCTAATGACTTAGGAACTAATATCCATAAGGAAGATTTTCACATCTAAATGTTTCTTTATAAGACTACACTTCAGGCACCCCAGATATTTAGGCCAGGTATAGACATTATACTTTATCAGTATAAGTGACTGGAAACCCGTCTAAACCTGTAACAGAACAGAAGTTCAGCACCTGTTAAAATGGCAGAACCTGGTCTAAGATAGGTAGCTTTTGCGTTCCCCTACCAAAAGGGTGAATGTGTTTTTGTTTGCTACCAATCTGAACTACATTGCTTATGAAGGCTATAACCAGTAGTGTCCATAAATAAAGTGCTGCATTATTTAACTTCTAGATGCAAGTATATCAGTATATCAGGGAAACATCCAACCCATGAATTAGATACATGGAGAGAAGTAGACATCACAGAAATCTCACATGTTGGATGGAGAGCCATGTAGAGGAAATGTGACATGCTAAATAAAGAAATGTCAGAAATGCTGTTCTGTTCTGGAACTTAGGGTATGGTTCCATGTTAAAGGATACTTTGGTTTTGAGTATAGCATATATCTATGCTTTTACAATGATTGATCTAAAAAACCCTGAATTATAATAGCTGCTTAGGTGGTATTTGTTGGAATGCGAAGGACTATGTCAGTAATTCCACTAAAACACCTTTGTTAAATCCAAAGGCCATAGCAATATCCAGTTACTTGAAACAAATACTCTAAAAGACTATAACAAAATACTAACTGTATACTAGATATGTACAGTTACAATGTTGCAATACTTATTGCAATGTAACAATATTTATTAATTACCACAATACATTGTAAGTATTTTATCAGAAAACTTACAACTGGGCTAGCAAGGTAGGTTCTAGCTGTCCTACTCTGGCTGGCTCCAGCAGATCAGCTCACACTAGCAAAGAACCCCTTTTTCTTGCTCCATTGAATCTCCTTATTCTTATTCCATCACTTTCTTCTCAGTTCTAGGTACTGTTCAGAACAAACCTGAACTTCCACACAGACTTATTTTGTACTTCCCAATACACAAAAACTTCTTAGTTCCTCTGTCCATTCTTGGTACATTTCCCTAGACCTACTGGAGCCAATCTCCTTGACAGCTATTTAGCCCACCAGTCTCTTACTATTAACCCACATTTTCCCCCAGATTAACACATCTATGGTTTATCATACTTCATCCTGACAACATCAGCAGGTTGATTGTGTGTCTGTGTCTCAGATCTCTCAAATCATTCTCAAATCAGTCTCTCAATGGATTTCTGAAATCCAATAGAGTAGTGCACACTATAATAAAATATCCTGTCACTTATTTCATAATTACAGTACATTTAGTAATTCCTACAGTGTTGTATCAAATTTATCTGTGCATGTATAGAGCCAGATGCTTTCTAGACACTATGTTCCATACTAACTACTACAGTTTTGCTGAAAATTATAACAGATAAGACAATGATTTTCTAGCTTTCCCATGGAGAGGATTCTATAGGTTGAGGTCCAAGAGGAAAGGTTGCCAAGTAGCATTTGCCTCTTGTGTTAACAGTTGTCACTGGTAGGCTTTTACATCAGAGAATATGGAAGTGGTTTTCTGAACCTATCACCTACATATCCAGACATGTTTTGGAACATAAATTTATCTGAAGAAGCAAAAAGAGATGAGGGAAACCAACCATAAGAAATGGTAAAATGTTATGAGTAGAAGTGGCCTCAACCATCAAAATGTTAAACTATACACTTCTTACAAAAAAATATCTTTCATAATTCTAAAGTGTGTGAAGTGGGAAGTGCAGGGGAAGGGTAATGTTTTTATCTTGACTATATATGGCCCATTCCAGAATTTGGGTTACATGTAGCTAAGGCTCCCTGAGATGCTGCCACACCTCAGGGAGCTCTTTATAACCAAAATGTGAGTTATCAAAATGTCCAGCTAAAAACATCATAATATTATTGATGTTATACATAAACACATTTAATTTTTTTTTAAATTCAGTGATTTTTTAAAATGGCATTCCTATAAGGGGGGATCAAAACAAAGGATAGCGGTGATTTCTTGAGGAATGTCCTGATTATTGGATTTTAACTGGACTTATCTAGGGGACAGTGGGTAGTTCCTGTAGGTTTTCTGTTGTAGATTGAGGACAGTAGTATTGTAATATATTCAGTTAGCAAATGATGTGCAAACTACTGAAAACCTGAGACGCAGAAAGGAAAAAAATGTGACTTAGGAGGTTAATGGAGGTTAACTTAAAATGGATATTTTTGAAGGAAAAAAACTAGCTTGTTTCATCAATAACCCTACTTTCTTCTGCCATCAAGAAAATGCCTCTTTTTGAATAAAAGGACCATGAAGATTTTTGTAGGGCTTGATCCAAAATCCAATGAAGTACACCAAAAGACTACCAATGATTTCAAAGGACTTTAGATGACCTCTAGGGGTAGGGACAGAAGTTACACATAAACTGGTTTAAATTATCAGAAACTGGTTTAAACCTGTAACAGAACAGAAGTTCAGTGCACATAAACCAGTTTCAAAATGGCTGAAACTGGTTTAAGACAAACCTGGTTGAATGTAGTATCAGATTTAACTGATTTAAGTCAAACCAGTTTATGAAGCTTCTGTCCCCCACTCCTTCCTGGTTCAAGTTAAATCAGTGTCTCCCAGCATCCCAGCATGCTTTGCATCCCTGGGTTTGGCTGTGCTGTTTGCTTCAGAGAGCAGGGCTGGCCCTGCCCCTCTGCTCCCCAGCTGGAACAGTGAGGACTGGCTCACTGCTCCCCCCAGGCAAACCCCAGCTGGGGTCTGGGGCCAGGGAAGGGGGTTAAACTCACCTTCCCCCGAGTACAGAGCTTCCCTGCCCTTATGGCTTACTTAGTGCTGGCTGCAACTCTGGACTACAAATCCCAGAGGCACCTAGAAGCAGGAAGAGGAAGTGATGAGCAACCCTGCAAAGTCCTGCTGCTGTGATTGTGGACTACAGATCCCAGACACCTCTGGGGCAGCAGGAAGAGGAAGCGAAAACACAGCCCATGCTGGCTATGTGCCATAGAGCCATGCTTAAGCACCCCCAGGCTTCTGACTTGAGCCACTGAAGGCATGTAGCTGCATTTCCTGAATCAAAAGTGAATGTCTGTTTATTTGCTTATTGGTTTAATCTTTGCAGCTTAGACTAACATGCAAAGACTGAACCAATTCAACCTCATACTTTTTGACTCTCTGTCCTTCGCCGAGAAGGACTACATTCTTCCAGTGGTTGGATTGGGTATTTTGATACATGAAAAATTCAAACGATGTAATTTTACATTGTCAAATAGATATTGTTTTTTCTTCTTTATATGAAGTAGATAAGTAGTGCTCAACAGTCTGGCCCCATGGGAAAAATAAGTGGCATGGGGCCTGTCTGCAAGGTGAATTGGACCCTGGGGCCTGGTTGCCTCCTACATGCCAGTATTGGGTCCTCGGGCCCAGCACCTCCCCTTCACACTACCCGCATGCCTAGCACTGCTCCCTCCTGCCCTGGGACCCTGGGATAGGGCCCTAGGGCTCAGTGCCACCCCATCCCAGCTCCCCACCCAAGGATTAGGCTCTGGGGCCCAGTGCTGCCCATGCAGCTATGAATGTTAGGATCAGGTGCCAAATCCCATGCACAGGGCCATGGCTTCCCATGCTCCTGGAAATTTGGCAGCAGGCAAGATGTGCCACTGCTCTCCCACTGCCAGACTTCCAGACCCATGAAGAACCCCATGGGCCAGATGAAAAATGCATCACCGGCAGTTAAGCACCCCTGGACTAGACAGATGGATGGTATATGAAATATACTCTGGGTCATTATACATTATACATTATTAAAGCCAGCATTACTTTCTTCTGATGTTACATTCTTCTGATGCTATAACACTAAGGCTGAATGAACATATTTAAAAAGGCATGTGCTTTGTTTATGTTTGTGTTTGTCCCTGAACTTTTTTATGTTGATTGTCTTCTCAAGTTGGAACCTCTTTAGGTCACAGTGACTGTATTTGTGTGTGTGTGTGTGTGTGTGTGTGTAGCAACTAGCATTTCATCAATACTAAAATAATACAAGCAAAAAGTAGGAGAAAGGAAGATTATACATCACATGGCCTTCTTATTTTTCATGTGTCCCCTTCCTTCTTCTTTAAAGGCACTTTTTCCCCCTGCTGATATAATGTATAATTGTCACTGAAGTAGTGTCACAGAACAGAATTTAGTCAATACTTTTTACAATAATTACATTCCACAGTCTCTATTTATTACAAAATACTGCAATTAGCACTGAATATAAATTACTGCATGCATGATTTTCGTGACTTTTATGCATATGACATTTCAGCTTTAACATTATATTTACATAGCTTTCTTGCATGTATTTTTAGACTGTCTCTCAACTGTTTGTCATTTAAAATATGTCATTTAAAATATGGTTACTTGCACAGAATATAGTTTAAGTTATCTTAAGCTTACTAATGAAGCTGTTTATTAATAGGTTTAATAAATTACCTGGTCTATAAACGTAGATCAAAATATTTAAATGTGAGTCTGTGGCATATTCTTCAGGAAGTGATCTTCTATTCTGAAAATATGGCTTAGCTTCATATCCTTAGGCATTTTAAAAGTTTGACTTTTTTTCTTCTAGATAGTCTGCACGGTGATTTCCTTTATTATAAAGGAAATATAAAGTAGATGACATTAAACACTATATGTGTCATATAAATAGCAACATTTGATATTATAAAATACATGAAAACCCTGTGGATTAAACACAAAGAGGTTTCTCTGAGTAGTCAGTGTTTGAGTCACATAGATTACTTGTGATTTGTCTGAAGTCACTGTTTTTATTTTACAACTTAGTGAGTATGCAAGCATTTTCAGTGAACATATTCAGTTTTCATGAATACTTAGATATGCAACATGCATATTTGCTTTCCAGTTTTACAAGAAAAAGAAAGGGAGCTAAGAGCTGACATAAAGCTCCTTTAAAAAGTTAACTTTTGGGTAAGTAATTGCAGATTCATCAGACATAAAATACCAGGCTTAAATCACAAACAGGATGAGTTTTATATTCCCGGAGGAACTTCCAGATGCAAACTCATTATATCCTGTTAAAGAGAAATTGCAGGACTTGTCATTTATATGATGAACCTTGGCTTGATAGCAGTTTCCATGCTTTTAGCAATTAACACCCTGAACTTCAGTCTTTTCTTCATTTGTATAGAATTCATTTGAAATAATTTATTTGCATTTAATTTGGGTTATTATTTGATGTCCTAGAAAGTGACACATACCACACGTCTTTTAAATTAATCAACTTCAGACATTCATCTACCTGTGAATTTTATTTAGGTTTTTTTTTTCAAACCTAGATACACGATTTGACAAACATGCTCTCAGCAAACATTAACACAGGTAGGTTAGTTACTCCTGGGAATTCATCTCTTTCCACATCTTCTTCTCTCTCAAGGCACTCACTAAGCTCTTGCATTTCTTCCTCAACAGTATCACTAAAAATGTTTCTTTTTTTCAACCCTTTGGCTAAAACCCAGATCTGTCCTTTTGTCATCTCATCTTGACTGCTCTAACTTCCCTCACTGACCTTCTCTCTCTCCCTTTCCCAGTCTGTTTAAAATGCTACAATTCTTGTTCCTGCCCTATCTTTCTTACTCTATCTTGTCACCGATGAGTAAGATCCAAGGCTCTGTTAACCCCATTTGGTAGAATCCATTTATATAGAAAGGTCAGTGTCTAAACTAAATTTTCTATCCATATTACAAGTGCCTAATTTACAGAGCCATTTTACTCACTGTAATAGCTACAGGTCTTTACCAGCCTGTAGTTTGTAGCACAATATGATTTTTCATTAAGACTGTATACACAATCTTAGACTAAAAACTTTGGACCAAGGATATTTTGAGGAATTTGGGTACCCTTTGTGAATGCAATTGGCAATTCTCCAGCTGCATAAGTGGCTTTTTGGCATTTACACCCATTTTGTCATTCTGTTACCTGTGCAGTGCAAACTTGTAAGCATACAAACATAAACAGAGCACACACAGTCAGCTACACATTGGATGTGCATCTACATGCCTATGTATGCACACCCAGTGAATGTTCTCAAGTCATGGAATTGTAGCTGGATGAAAACCTATGTCTAACAGGTATTAGACATCCAAGAGCAACTCTCCCATTTTTTAGTACCAAGAACTGAATGGTTAAGAAAGTCACAGAGGAAATGGGAGACCAGACATCAGGGATCCTGTTTTTTTCTGATAAAAAAATCACAAATTCTCCGATTTACAAATTCTCTGATAACCCCCCCAAAATCCGTGATTAAAATGAAATGCCACTATACACACATATATATGTGTGTGTGCGCGTGTGCGTGTGTAGGTATCAAATGAACACAATGTTTAATTGACATAGTCACAATTTTAAAGCAATTTCGAAGCCTGCCAGTGCCTCAATCACTATAATAAAATAAATTCTAAATGTCTGTAAATTTTGGTATTTGATTTTGGGTTTTTTATCATGGAAAATCAGAACTCCCCCTGCCCTCTTAGCTCACAGAATGCAGACTCTTCACTCCTGCCTGGCCCTAGTGGTGCCCCTACAACCCCCTGGCCCCGCTGGTGCCCCTCACCCCCCACCCATAGCCCCCCACCCTGCAGCCCTACCACTATGTCTGACTGTCCTCCTCCTGCTCCCCCCAGCCCCTTACAGGCTGGAACATTCTTAGCTTGCAGAGAGCTCTTTGCAAAAATGCAAAATGTGTGTGTTTCTCTATTAAAGTGAAAAATCTGTGTTTTTCTCAGGTAAAACAGTGGTTTTTTTTCCATTTTTCCTAGGGAAACAGAAAACCCAGATCCCTGCCAGTCACCCAAGGTTTTGGGTCTGTGCCTCTGACTTACTAGCACAGTGCTGAAATGCTAGGCCACAGTTTAGGCCTTCTTAGATATGCTTTGAGTGGCGGGGGGCATTTTAATTAGCAAACCATGCTAATTAAAACTGCCCAAGTGTCACATGTATCAGCATGCCTCACTGAAAAATAGTGGTGGGGTGCTTTTAACTAAAGCTCATTGAACCAGCTTTAGTTCAAAGCATCTCACCACTATGTTTCATCCCAGGGATGCTGATGCATGTGACTTTGGAGGCTGCTGAAATATGTTAATTTCCGTGCCTAGCAGACTGGATTAATTGAGTTTGCTCTGATACGCTGGTTTTACAGCATATCAGATCAGCCTTGCTGCATGTCTATAGGAGCCCCTTAAGGCTTTTCTCCTCCTTTCCTCTGGGCAACAAAAAGCATGAGGTGGACATGAATAAGTTAGTGGGTTTGAGGTTCAGATGCTTGTTTCTCACTGAATTGCTGACAGAACTCCTGGAAAACTTTGCTGGTCATCCTCAGATCTCAAGATGTGTGTGTCCCAAGAAGTAGAAAGCTGTATATTCCTATCTGTAAAAAATAATAACACATATCTGTAGGTGAAAATAAATTGCTTTATTTCCTTTTGTCTAATCACAGGAAGAAGATAGCCTTGAAGAGCCAGAGAGCCATATAAAAAGCTGGAAAAAAAAAAGAAATAGCTTTTGTACTGTTTCTGAGCCAAAGAGTGGTCTCCTTTCATTTGAAACTTATTTAGGATATTCACATTTACTTCCGCATTACCTTATTTGCCAAGTTACTGGGGAGTATGTAAGTTTATTGGTTTATACTTTAATGTTATGAAAAACTGTCAGCTTCTTTCTTCACAGTTTCTAGTTTTTATTACTGCAAATTCCATTTATTGCCTTTTAGCATGTTTCTTTAAAAATTACTTCCCTGTAGGAGATACTGGAGTTTCATTATATTTTATTGGAGACTTAGTTTTATTTTATGTCTGATTCAAAACCTAGGAGCACAGAGATAAACTCCATAAAAGGGGAGAGAGACACCCAAACTGCTTATGTGCTGAAGATCTTGAGGCGTAACTTGATGTTGTTACTAAGAGGAACAAGTGACCAGCCAATTGTGAAATATGTGTTGTTATTCCCTTTAAGTAATCAGTGACCTAATCATAAAATAAAACATAAGCAATTGATATTAGTGTCCACTTGGCAGATGGTAGCAGCAATTCAGTTTCCCATTGGAAGAGAATATCAAGATGTTTTCTAGTGTCATCTGATTTTTACAGAACTTTACACCATTCCAGTTCCTAGGTTTTAACAAATTGTACTCAAGTAACTTTCTTTTGCAGAACCTCAGCTTAGACCCTCAGGTAAGGGTCCACTCAGGTGAAGCCATTTCCTTTGTTAGTGTCTCTTCTCAACTCTTGTGATTAATGCAATATTCCTTTTTCCTGATGTAGCAACTTTTAAATTAGGAAATGCCTAGTCCAAGGTGTCTTGTATGCAGTACACTACATGGCCTCACTAATTATTCCCTTTTTGTGCAACTGCTTTGAGTGCAGAGGCCCCTCAGTAGAAGCCTGATTCTACTGCAGACAAGGTAGATTGCTCTATGGCCTCTGACACACATTACATTTTAAATTCAATTAACTTGCTAATCATGCCTTAAATAGTAGCCTGGCCACACCTTCACATCAATTTATGGCATGATAACACAGTCAATAAGCCACAAAGTTATTCCTCATATAATGTGTAACAACTTTGTGCTTCATTTGTATCACACCTTTAATTGAACATGTGCTCTACCCAATGAGGCTGGGGGCAGAATCAGTTCCTGGACCATGACCTCTGTCGGATCCCCAAAGGCAGATGGTGAGGGAGCATCGAGAAGCATCATAGGCTCGCTGCACCTGTGCCCACACAGTTTTCTGACATCCCTGGTACCTGAGGACCCTGGGATCAAGGAGCCTTTCCCCAGTCCCTAGGTCTCTGTTCACATATGATTTTTAAAGGTCTGAATGTGATGGGACATCAAGATTGACAAAAGACTCCCTGATCCCAGGATCCCCATGCACCAGGATCTGTAAAACCTGTGTGCGCAGTCTTTGAGCACACATGGTTTTTACTTACCCCAGCAGGGTCACCATGCTCTGGCACCGATCAGCATTTTTACACTCTAATTAAAGCACCCGCGGCGTCTTGTGTATCAGTGTCCCTGCACTTCAAAATGGCAGTGGAGGTGCTTTAACTAAAGCTCATTGAACGAGCTTCAGTTAAAGTACCCCTGCTACCATTTTGAAGCATGGGGATGCTGACCCACGAGATGCAGAGGCTGGCTGGAGCACTCTAATTGGCATGCTCCAACAGATTCGATTAATCAAGTTTTCTCTGACATGCTGTAATTACAGTGCATTGGAGGAACCTCCCTGAACATGTACAGGCATCCTATAAAACCATGTGTGCATTCCAGCTGGGATTTTGGCAATCAGCTGATTATCAGCTGGAGCTGTGGATCACACTGGGGCCTGTTCTAGACCCCAGTTCAGTCCCTGGCTTCAGCTGAGAATCAGCTGATTTTGGGCACCTGGCTTTCAAGTTGCTTTTGCAGGGGGAGCCCAGGTTCATTCTGTACTGGCAAGTAAAACATGACTGGGATCTAAACCCTGATCCCCAAATACTGTATCCTGCCATGCATGTGTGGTGTGGCAGGGGACATGACTCTTGGGATTGTGGATCTGATCCCATCACAACTTTAAATGAGTGTCTATTAGTGGCCTACCCATTTATGGCTGGATGCAATTTCTGTAAATGGTAACTTTAGTTCTCTCTCTAGCAGAGTTAATTCTGAATGCTTATACATCACTATATGGTATTTATGTCATTCTCTGCTTTTGCCAAATTAATGTACAAGGCCACAGCAGATAAAGAGATAATGGAAGAGCTTTGGAATGTGGATGTGGGTAAGAACCTGAGACTTGGTTTTACTGAATTTAACTTTAGACAGATAAGTAACCCCCCTCCCTTTGCCCTAACATTCTTAAATGTTTTGTATTACAGTTTTATTTTGTTAGATACTTAACCGGCATGTTTAAGAGGAGCTCTGATTTCAGTCCCTAAGACAGTTGACAGATGACAGATGCACACAAAATCCCCATCTAAAAACAAACCAGAGCCCCTGGTAAATGTTGCTTTGTTCCATCGATCAGGATTCATTATGGTTAGACCTAAGGCTAAGAATCTTTTTTGACTAATTTGATTGAGGCAATGAAGTTTATAGCTATTGCTAAATTATGCACTGTACAGAGCATCCATGTTTATAAACACCCAAAAATGTACAAACATTATTGTGCTTTCTCTGTGGCTGACCAAATGGGATGCTGTTATCATTATTATGATTTATATTTCACATGTATTGTGTGGCTTGGCAGTGGTTTACCACATTCTTGTTCATTTTTCTGTGGCATACGTATTGTATTTTGAAGTTCTAGCTCTGAGCAAATAAATTAAATAAATAAAACCTTCTCTCTTTTGGAAATCCATGTGTTCCAGCTCTAAAACATGTTTTGATTTCTTAAATTAAACTTATTTAGCCATTGTTTTTCATTTTTCTGCTGCACCAATGTATATTATAACATGTATTTGGGAGCATTATGTTGCTTGCCCATTAGTAAACAAGCACACTGTATGCAACTATTTGCAGTATGATGAACTATGCAATTCTAAATGGATCCCTTAGTACTTGGCTGTGTTCCCCTTTGCAGTTACTTACCTTCCTCAGATTACACAAGACAAAGAGTTAATAGTGCCATGGTTATTGAGGGGCAGGTATTTGAGCTCATACTCTCTCTTTTCCATTGGTGACACCACATATCGGACATGTCTACATGTGTATTAATGTTCCATTGTTACTGCGCATTAAGTTTAGTACCATACCTGTAATAACAGGTACTAACTCAATGCTTAGTAACTGGCACTTGCTGTGCAGTATTGCCAGCACATGGTCTTTTAGCGATGCTAAGGTTCAGTAGATTAATTCTACTATGCATTAGTGTATTAGCATGGCTTTTTCCATGATATGTTAATGGGCTTCAGAATTAGTCTACTGCACATTTTGCATCTGGTGTACAAATGCCCTTTGTGTTTTATTAACCAAGTGCAGACTGAAACAAACATCTTGTTGAAAAACAAGACCACTTCTTCTAATGACAATGTTCACCAAATAGCACATGAATAATAAAAATAAATTAGTTGCTGGTCATTCACAATCTACTAGCATTTTGACTTCCTGTTTTTACCTGGCAGTAACATAACTAGGGGTTGGGAGTGATCAGGGCAGCAGTCCCAGGGATGGCCTTTTTGGGGAGGAGGAGTGCAAAAATACCCAACACAATCAGTATTGAGGCAGCTAGTGCTGCCCTGTGCATCACAGCTGCCCTGAGTGTGGAGCTGCCCTGCTACACCTCTGTTAACTGATTTCTTTCCAAGACAGTTTGTAACACCCAGATTTGCAGGCATAGACATCTCAGGTTAGGCTCTAAAATCCATTTCTGATAATCTAAATACATGATCTAATATCCAAAGATGACAAATACTAATCATCTTTTTTAGAATCAAATCTGAATTTTGATATCTAAATTAAACAGGCAGCCTATTTGTACAGCTTTGCACAGAGCTGCCAGTATCACTTGAGATGTAAAGCTGTTTAGTAGGACTGTGCGACACTTCAGTCGCTGATTTGATTTGGCCCAATTCAGCAGCTGAATCTCTGAATCTGAATTGAATCAGGAGACCCTTTAATCTCTCTGAATCAAGACAGAACCCTCCAAATCAATTCAGAGAGATTCAAGGATTCAGACAGACACAGCTTTATATGTTTTTTCTACATACCTCAAGGTACCAGGCGGCTCGTAAACGCTGAGATGGTGGAGTGGATGGAGCATCCTACGGGGGTCCCCAGCATGCTTAGCAGTGGACATGGAAGTGGACCAGAAGCACTTCCAGTCCACTTCCAGATCTGCTATGGAGTGCATGGGGAGCGCCCCCCATGTCCCCTAGCTCAGCGACTGATGCCTCCTGGGTCTGGGGGGCACCCAGGGTCCCCCTGTAGCCAATTGCTGAGCCACATTCTCGGGAACAGACCCAGAAGTGGGCCAGAAGTACTTCCGATCCAGTTCTGCCTCCACTGCCAAGCACGCAGAGCCCCCCCACCCCCACCACCCGTGCTCCATCTGCCACACCATCTCAGCATTCACAAGCCACACCCGGTACATCAAGGTACGTAGAAAAAACATTTAAAGCTGTGTCTATGGCCGAATCACTGATTCTCCAAATCAGAATCGAATCTTCAGATTCGGATTCAGCCAAATTGAACTGGGACAGTGATCCAAATCAACAAATCAAATCACTGTCCCCCAAATAGGGCTGAATCCAAATCCAAATTGAATATGGCCCACTTTGCATACCCCTACTGCTTAGTTATGGGGAATTACTCATTTCTCCAAAGCAAGTGAGTTCTATTTATTTAACAGAAAGCAAATGAGTTCTATTCATATTTATGTGAATGGGCAAAGATGTAACAGGTCAGAAACTTTCTATCCTGTCCCAAATGGGGTAAACAGAAAAGTAGTCCAGAGTAGTCTTGCTTGCTGTCTATAGCTTCCTTCATCTCAACTGCAACTACTTGGGTAGTTCCCAAACACTCCTGATGCTGCTGCTGGGGCAGAAACATGAGGCAGGCCTTAACATGAGAACGTTAATGTCCTGTTTTTATGTTGAGTGGCTGGCAGTCTTTTCTTGCAAGTGTACATTGGAGCGGGGCACTGGCAAATATCAACAATTTAAATGTCGGAAAAATGAGAACAAAAGAAAAGGCACTGGTCTACCTTGAGGGCTTTCCTTCTGTTGAATTAAAAAAAAACTGATATAAATGTCATCATTTCTTTTTAAAAAGGTCAAAAGTTGCTTTTATAATAGAGAAAGTATGCGAGTTCATGGAGTTCCAATCAAAAGAGACCCCACTAATTCCAGTCTGACTTCCTGTATATCAGAGACTATTATGTTTCACCCTGTTGCCTCACTGTCATCCTTTCTGGCATATCACAGCTACCCTGAAAGAAGAGAAGTATGTAACTTGTGCTACATCAAGGAAATTGACCTCATCCCAAAAACCTGTGCACTGGGATCTCACGACTAAGTTCCTGGATGCCCAAATGTAGCAGGATCATCAGTGACTCCAGAAGACAGTAGGCATGTCTACACATGGTGTTTATTGTGGAGCTGACAAATTAGCTCTGCAGTAAATGTCTTGTGTCTACATGTGCAGTGCTATTAAGCAGGAGTAAACTAATGAACTCTGTAGCAAGATAGTACTTGTAAATACTTTTTACTCCACAGCAATGCACATGTAGATAATGGAGGAGCTGGCTGGAATACCCTTGTGCCCCAGGCACCTTCGCCTGCCCCCCAGAACACTGAGCTGGGCCTGCACTGACCCTGGTCAACATACTGCGCTCCCAGGCAGACACATAAATGCGGTGCCTGGGAAGCAATAAACTCCAGCATGATAAACACTCAAGTTTATTGCCTCGACTTAATTGCACGTGTAGACGTACCCAGTAAATACATAGTAAGCAATAAGAAAGTGGAATTAAAAACGAAGTGTGGAAATACAGCACTACTATTAAGCATCTTAAATAACAGGTTGCTGCAAGTGTAACATGGGTGTCAAACTTGTCCTGGGCCCCAAGTCAGATCCAACTCACAGGGCTCGACCTGGGATGGATCTATGAGGCCAGTGGCAACTGCAGCAGGTCCAGTGGTTGTGGTGCCAGGCTTCAAGGGAAATATCAGAGATCTGGCAGGGGAATTCAGCAGGCTGTGGTAGCAATGGGGCCAAATGGCTGCAGGGTAAGTAAAGACTACAGCCTTCATTCTTCACAGCCCTCGTTCACTGCCATGCTGTCAAAGGCCATGTCCACTGGGCCTCGGGACCTCAAATTCTGTGGCACCTTGGCCCTGCCTCCCAATTCCCAGTACCCCAGTGGGCTGGATGGGAGGGCTTCATGGGCCATATTTTTGACACCCATGCCCTATACTAGTAGGCAGATGCTTATAACAAGGATTACCATGGATATAATGGTCATTGTGTTATAGCTGAATACATCTTTTTTAAAAGTAGAGTTATCCTTTGTACATTTATAGACAAACTGCTTTTAAATGGGACTGTTACAATAAATGTTACAAAAACAATTAAATAATTCAAGCTCATATATTCTGTTTAATATTCAGTTCTTAACACTTTGTACCTCAAAGATAGTTGCCTTTTCTGTTTCCAGCTCTTGCTCCTATCAAAAGTAATAAAAATGTAAATAAGGGTGCAGTATTATCAACTTTTCCACTTAGGTGCTTTGTAAGTAAAGCTAATCAACAGGAGATTGAATAACTAGTTTACATCTTCAGATTGTTCACGTTCTACCACAATGGGAAAACAAAAATATTCCGGAAATTCTCTCTCTTCTTCCTCTTCTTTAAGTATTCAGATTTTTCTTAATCTGTAGAATTAAAGCAGCATGTAAAACACATGCACTTCTTTATTTGGTATTTATTTTCTATATATATCTGCAACAATAATGCATTTTCTTCTTTGGTTCTACTTGAACAGATTGAAATGATTCACATATTTACCAAAGCCTGCACTTGCCAGAATTAGGAATGTATGCAATTATCCATGGATGTACTTCTATATCATACAAATTTCCTGCATTTTTTCAGTAATAACTTTAGTTATGTAGTATGATGCTATGTGAAATGCAGTGGTACACTCTGGGCATCTCTACATGTGCACTTTAATGTGCAGTAGCATATGCTACTGCACATTAAAGCGGTCACATCAAAAACAGTGCTAATACACTAATGCACAGTAGAATTAGTCTACTGTGCATTAAGTTTCACTAAAAAGGTGTTTGCTTTTGTTACTGTGCATTAGGGCAGCCTAATGCACTTTTACTTAAAACCTCATATTAGAGGTACAAAACTTAATGCGCAGTGGCAAAAGCACAATAATGAATGTGTAGACGAGCCCAGTGTTATATATATCAGTCTCTGAGGAGAAGGCTGAGAGGTGATCTTGTGGCTGCCTACAAATTCTTTAGGGGGATGCAGCAAGGGATCGGAGATGCTCTGTTCACCAGGATGCCTCTTGGGGTAACAAGGAACAATGGTCACAAACTGACAGAGAGCAGATTTAAGCTAGATATCAGAAAAAAACTTCTTCACAGTAAGGGTGGCCAAAATTTGGAATGGGCTTCCAAGGGAGGTGGTGCTCGCCCCTACCTTGGGGGTCTTTAAGAGAAAGCTGGATAAGCATCTGGCTGGGGTCATCTAAGGCATCTAGCTGGGGTCATCTGAACCCAGTACTCTTTCCTGCCTAGGCAGGGGGTCGGATCTGTTGAGGTCCCTTCCAACCCAAACATCTATGAATCTATGAATAACAAGCGAGTATTCCTGAACAAATAACCAAAATGGGAATTTGTCATATAAGCAATTTTTTGGCAGTCTTTAGTGTATTCTTCCAGCCTTGCCTGTGCCCCTCACTCCTGCCCTGCAGCACCCTGCCACACCCTCAGCCCTGCTGCCCAGGCAGCAATCTGCTACCCCTGAGGAATGCCACCCTCCCAATTCCTTCGCCCACTGGAGGAGCAGGAACCTCCTTCTCCTTCCCACTATGCTGCAGCCCCAGTGCTGGCAGGCATGTGTGCGTGCATGCGTGCGTGCACATGCACGCACACACACACACACACACACCCTGACAGTCCTAAGCCCTGGCCCTCCAACCCCCACCCCTCACAGACTTACCTGCTTGCAGTTGTTGGGGCGTGTGCACAGAGCACAAAATGCTTCTGCCTACAATCACCTTGCCCACTCCTTGCAGCCCCAAACAGCTCCTTGCTGAGGCAAGCTGGAAAGTGCTGAGAAAAACATTGATGCTGAGCAGAGGCAGAGCAAAATCCCAGACATTTGCAGATATTTAAAAAAAAAACACCCAGATGGAGATGGGAGGACTCAAAAGAAGATGTGTCCTGGAAAGCCCAGACATATGGTAACCCTAAATATACCCACACAGTGAAGAAAATGGAAATTTGTTAGCACTTGCAGCTGCTGAAAAGTAACAAGTAATTTCCTTTGTATTCAGGGTATTTTCTTAAGTTGTAGCAAGTCATTTGTACTGGAACAAGTCTGTAATAATTTTGGTGTGCGTGGTGCGAGTAAAGCAACAACATTTACACTGGGTGCATCTACACATGAAATTAGTTCAACACAATAAACTCCAGTGCAGTTTGTGCCAGAGTTTATTGCTCCAAGGCACAGCATTTACACATGTGCCTGGGACCACAGCACATTGAGCCTGGGTGGCATAGCCCCAGCTTGGAGGGATCCCAGGGGATCAGCCTACCAGCCAAGAGCTGCTCCACTGCAGCTTAATGTGCTGCGGAGGGGTGGTTGGGGCATGAGGGTGCTATAGTGCGGGGCTAGCTGGCAGGCAGGCCCCACACTATAGCACTCTTGTGCCCCAGCCAGCCCCAGTTACCATCTACACATGCATTGCAGTGGCATAAATAACTCTCCCATAGGTTAGTACTCGTGTCAGGCAGTACTAACCTCCAGTGGAGTTAATTAGTTTACTCTGGTCTAATAGCTCCATATGTGCTAATTTACTGCAGATCTAATTAGGCAACTCCACAGTAAGCATCTCATGTAGATGCCACCACCGAGTTAAATAAGAGCAGATTTAAGCCAATGTTTAGCACTTTTTAAAATTTCACCTACCTTTTTTTGTTCACACTCTTTTAAAAAGCATTTTCACATCTTTGTTCCAATCAAGCTACTTTATTTGTCTTTGTCCAATTTCTAATTGTTTTTAGAGTAAATGTACAATTAAGTAGTTTACCTAATTCACGAATAATGCTGTGCATTTATAGCTATTGTCTACAACGTCCTTCTCTTTAAAGTACATTTTTGCAGAGTTTGTGCTGCTTTTAGATTTCATTTTGACTGCTCCTGCAGGTTTTTGTATGTTTGAAAGTGGTGATTGAGAACAGCTGAAAAATGCCTACGGTGCTGCTGAACTCAAATTTGATACTTTATTAGTACTCTTGGGTAGCAAAAATTCCAAGAAGCCACCTTAAAGCAGAATCCTTGCCTGGTATTAACTGGGTCAAAATTACTATACTAACTATATGATATCCCTGATTTAATTTTGGGGCTATTTGCTTCTGTCAGGAATGGAAGTTCAGGCCCAGAAAAAGAGAAACAAACTTCAGGAAGTGTACCTTGGGACCACTGGAAAATAAAACAGAAATGTGAAGAAGCAAGTAAAAGAGAAATCCTGCTAAAAATATAATAACCTAAAGCTTTTTCTTTGATAATAGGCCAGTTCTATCTACCAATTATATATTTTTTGCTATATTCACACTGTGACTTCTGACTTCTTCAGAAAGCTGGTTCCAAGCCAGTTTTCCTGTAGCATGCAAAACTTGCTTTAATATACCTATTACATTTTAGGTTATTTGGTCTTTGCTGTGCATGAATTGAGTTGCAGACACAAAATTTGTGTTGGAAAGCAATCTGCTTCTGCTTGTTTTTATATGAGGACATTTTTGAAAATCTCATGCTTTACCCATATCCTGCTTTAATAATAAAGCAACAGTTCCTGAGGAATTTGCTGGTAATTATCGGTTTATTATTTAATGGCCTGAGGCAAGATTGAGAGTAGAGAACATTCTCCTAAAGCAGGCAGGAACTGCAGTAATGGTAAATCTCTTTGGGATTATTGCTGTTATGAACCATTTTCAAAAGTTTATGATGCAGACGTGCAAGCTTGAAAGCACCCACATTCACATTAAAGTATTCACAGATATTTTAGAATTAACAGCTTTTTGTAATGCCATAACCCTTTCCAACCTACATTTCAAAACAATTGCTGTACTATTTCATTTTTTTTTTACCCTGGGGTGGCTAATGTTCTGTAGAACTATTCTCTTTCCACCTGTTATGACAAAGTAGGAGTGTCACATTAACTAAACAGAGCACCTTCATGTGCTTTCCTGAAATCTGTACTTTGTGGGTGTAGAAATCCTAAAGCCAATTTTAATTATATGAATGACAAACTAAAAGTTTTATATTTTAAATATCTGACTTGATAACTATTTAGTAATGAAGTACTAGATTTTCAGGGAAATGTCTTCTTGAGCCTCCTGGAAAATGTCATTTATAGTGTATCACAATGATATTTATCAGTGTTTTAGGAGCTGGTAGTTATTATATTTTGTAAAAGCTTTGCTTTGTAGAAAGCCTCATGTGGAATCTAAACAGAGGGCTAAGTTTTGCATTTTTGTGAAGGATAGCTTAGTCCTACCTTATTCCTAGCCCTACCTTATTCCTAGTTTCTTATGTTTTTATACATGATAGATGATATCACAAATTAATGCACATTCCAGTAAAGAGATGCTTTTGTTTCAATTTTAAACTGAATAATATAGGCCTAGGTCCCTAGCATATTAGTAAAATTTCTAGTTTCTTTTTAACTGGGAAAAATGTGTTGTATTATATGTCATGCTGTACCACAGTATATGCACCCCCTTTTCAAAATGCCAGTTCTGCCCAGGCTTCTATGGAGAAGTTGGGCAGGAGCTCAATGTGTGTTAGATAGTATGACCTGGAGATATTCCTCACTGGGAAAGTCCTAACTTTCCTATACTAATATGATGCTTAGCACAACTTTGAATGCTTGGATGTTAGCATTTTAAATTCAGTTAACATGTCCTAAGCAAAATGTTCAACAAGACCCTTAAATGGGAAGAAAGAGGGAAACAAAGGGAAACAAAGATGGTTAAGAGAGAGAAGTCACTCTAGGAGCAAGACCTGGTCTGTCCCCTAAAATACTCAGCAGAATGGAAGGGAGGAGCTTGGACTCCAGGGTCACCTCAATATCTTCTTAGCATGGGGTTTGTCACAGTTAGTTACTATAAATCCTTCTTTTTTCTCTACCCCTTCCAGAAGTTTAAGGTATCCTTTCTGTGTGAAATGCCCTTAGAAGTGATCAGCTTCACAGAAGTTGTATTGAAACAAGATTTATTATGAACACAGAAAAAAGTCAGAAGGCACCTACCCTGGAGACTTTCAAAAGAAGACTGGATGCACACCTTGCTGGGCTTATTTGACCCCAGACATCTTTCCTGCCCAGAGCAGGAGGGATGGACCCAATAATCTCACAAGGACCCTTCCAGCCCTAAACTTCTGTGAATCTGTGAAAAATATGCATAATATATCTGTGCTTAAACACTGCATAATCTAAATCATATCACTCCAGCCTTTATCTTTTTCCAGAAAGCTTTCTCTCTTTCTCTCTCTCCTTGGTTTGTTCCTTTCTTTTCTGTTCATTTAGGCCAGGGGTTGTCAACCAGGTTATGCGTGCCCTCGGGGGTACTTTGAAAGGTCCCAGCGGGTACGTGTGGGTGGGAGGGGATGGAGCACTGCCACCCCATGCTGCCACCTCACAGGAGCAGGGATGGGGTGGGGCATGGGTAGTGGAGGCCTTCTACTGGCCAAACAGGTGCTGCCAGGCCAGCCAGATGTTGGGGGAGAAGCTTGCATGCACGGCTGCCATCCACCACCTCATGCCACTGCTCTGTGTGTGGATGCCACCACCCCACCAGCTCTGCAACCAGCTGCCACTCCCCCGCACTCGCTCTTTGACTGGCTGCCAGGGGTATACTGCTCAAAAAAGTTTGAAAACCTCTGCTTTAGGTTTCATAGTTTCATAGTTTCTAGGGTCGGAAGGGACCTGGGCAGATCATCTAGTCCGACCCCCTGCCATGGCAGGCAAGAGTACTGGGGGTCAAATGACCCCAGCAAGATGGTCATCTAACCTCCTCTTTAAAACCCCCAGGGTGGGAGCCTGCACCACCTCACTTGGAAGCTGGTTCCAGACCCTAGCTGCCCTGACCGTGAAGTAGCGCCTCCTGATGTCCAACTTAAACCTTCCCTCCGCCAGCTTGTGACCGTTATTCCTGGTCACTCCTGGCGGCGCTCGGGGGAACAGGGCCCAGTGCCTGTTGATCCCCGCTGACTAGTTTATAGCAGGCCACAAGATCCCCCCTCAGCCTTCTCTTCTGGAGGCTGAACAGGTTCAGGTCCTGTAACCTTTCCTCATAGGACCTGCCCTGCTGTCCCTTGATCATGCGAGTGGCCCTCTGGACCCTCTCGATGCTGTCCACATCCCTCTTAAAGTGCGGCTCCCAGAACTGGACGCAGTACTCCAGCTGCGCTGCATAGAGGGGGAGGATCACCTCCTTGGTCCTGCTTGAAATGCATCTGTGGATGCACGACAAGGTACAGTTGGCCTTCCTAGCCGCCTCCCCACACTGCCTAGCCATGTTGATCTTGGAGTCAATAATGACTCCAAGCTCCTTTTCCACCTCCGTGCTGACAAGAGGGGAGTTCCCCAGCCTGTAGGTATGGTGCCGGTTGTTCCTCCCCAGGTGCATCACCTTGCACTTGTCTGTGTTGAACCCCATCCTGTTCTCCTCCGCCCATCCTTGTAACCTGTCAAGGTCCGACTGTAGCCTGTTGCTCCCTTCTATTGTGCCCACATCCCCCCACATCTTGGTGTCATCAGCAAATTTGAACAGGGTGCTTTGCACCCCCTCATCCAAATCACTGATGAAGATGTTGAACAGGGCGGGCCCGAGGACCGAGCCCTGCGGGACCCCGCTGCCCACGTCCTTCCAGGCCGAGAAGGACCCATCCACTACCACCCTCTGGGTGCGGCTCTCTAGCCAGTTGGTGACCCATTGGACTGTGTGGGTGTCTACGCCACAGTCCCCCAGTTTCCTAATGAGAACGGGGTGAGAGACAGTGTCGAAAGCCTTCCGGAAGTCCAGGAAGACTATATCCACTGCTACCCCTGCATCCAATGATTTAGTGACCTGATCGTAGAAGGCCACCAGGTTGGTCTGACATGACCTGCCGCTGATGAACCCGTGCTGGTTGCCCCTGAGCATGCATTTCCCTGCTGGCCCCTCCTGGATGTGTGCCAGAATAATTTTCTCGAACAGCTTGCCCAGGATCGAGGTAAGACTGACTGGCCTATAGTTTCCTGGGTCCTCCTTCCTCCCCTTTTTGAAGATGGGAACCACGTTGGCCCTCTTCCAGTCCTCCGGCACCTCTCCAGAGCACCACGAGTGCTCATAAAGCTGCGCCAGGGGACTCTCAATGACCCCGGCCAGTTCCTTTAGAACTCTAGGGTGGAGATCATCTGGACCGGCTGACTTAAAAACGTCCAGCTCCTCCAGCAGCTCCCTAACTAGATCCTCACTTACCCTGGGCTCAGGTGTGCCTCCCTCGGGGCCCGATGGGGGCCTAGCAGGGAGGTGGCAGTTCTGGTCCTTACTGAGGAAGACAGAGGCAAAGAAATCATTAAATATGTTGGCTTTGTCATCTGGTGTGACAACCAGATTCCCCGTCGCGTCCTGCAAGGGCCCCACATTACCCATGTTCTGCCTGACAGATGATATCTAGTTTCAAGGTGGGCTTTCCCTCTCTTTTCCCACTAGATATTTTATGTTCTTCCTGATATAGTCTACAGATCATTAAATTGCAGAGATGTTAGCTTCTTCATTATATGCCCAGGTAGGCATACCACACTGGGGTAGTTAGAAAATGTTCCATTTAATGATATATGATAGCTTTTCATGAATTATGTCCTGAATATTTCCTGTTTAAGAACTCCTTTGTAAAAACAGTTTGTCTATGTCTAGGCTAGGAAAATAATGCTAACATATCAAAAGAGGAGATTCTAAGCATGGCAGGGGAAAAAGTATGGCAGGATATAGAAGCTGTAAGAATTCATGTGAAATTCATCCTTTCATGTGAGTCATCCTCAAGCAAGTTCTTAGTGCCAGCTAGGCAGTGATGATGATATGCATAGAGTGTCACTTGATGAAGGACTGGATCAAAGGGGTGGAAAAAAAGCTGAAGACAGCGATGAAGTTTACAGGAATGGAATATCTGGCAAAGAAAAAAGGAAAGGTGAGGTCACATATAGACATAGACACCAACTGAAATGATGATCTGGTGCAGGGGTTGTTATACCCCTGGGAGTACTTTGAAGAGTTCCAGGGGATACACACAGGCGGGCAGGGATGGAGTGCACTGCCACCTCACAGGAGCAGGGCTGGGGTGAAGCGAGGGCAGTGGCAGCCCTCTATGGGCCAAACAAGCACCACCTGGCAGGCTGGACACAAGGGGAGAAGTTTGCATGATGTGGCCACTGCCACCATCCACCACCCCGTGCTGCCACTCCGTGTGCAGCTGCCGCCACCCCCCCGACCTGCTCCTCCACCAGCCGCCAGGGGTACATGGCTCAAAAAAGATTGAAAACCCCTAATCTGGTGGATAGTTTTCAGATGACCAGGGGGACCAATGGAAAACGTGACAATGAAAGCAAAGCAAAGAAAGCAATTGGCTAGAGGCTATCTTGTCTGCTGTTACCAAAAGTATAAGGCATTTGACCTGAGCTGAATGCATTACTGGCTTCTGAGTTATCTTTATGCTTTCCTCTAAATGTTTAAATGGTCCACAGTTAGTTGTAGCAGATTGGCCTGGGTGCACTTCTGCTCCAGGAAGTGTTAAAACACTTTCTTGTGGGTCTGACTCAAAGTCAAAACTATGGTTGATAGCATAATTATTTCCTAGATCAGATGCCATGAATCATGGTTTTATTTGTTTTTCTCTTTCCTTTTTGGCATTCTTCTCCAGTATGGGGTAGGCCTTCTTTCTTGGATCATATGACTATAGTTAATCTCCTGGCCTTGAAACAGTAAGGAATTGGTGGCATTATTGTCTTTCCTGCTTATTACCCATGGCACCTAGTAAGGTTTTTATAGGACACTTTACAGCTGTAATGCACCATATTCTTGGAAATGCTTTTGAACGATAGTTTTGGATTTTTTTTGAACGATGCTTATGGATGCTGCAGACTAGAGGTGATAATCCAGAAGACCCTATTCCAGTGCTCTGTTCTTGAGTTTAACACATTTTGGTGACCATGACTTACAACAAAATATAAGCAATGTTTAGCACCTTTAGACACCTATAAACTCTCAGTAGAGAGCCTAAAGGTAAACATGCCAAGCATACAAAATTTTAAAGGTGCCAAACCCTTTAGTATATTGTGGGTGCATCTACACGTGTGCTTTCCTACATAGTTGACTAATTAGCTCCACAGTAAAGCATCATCATCTACACATGCAATATTATTAAGCCACAATAAACTAATTAATTCTATTTTAGGATAATACTGCCCAACACAAGTACTATCCTATGGTAGAGTTTAGTGCATGGCAACACGCATGTAGATGGTGGCCAGGGCTAGCTGGGGCACAAGGGTGCTACAGTGCAGGGGCTGCCTGCTGGCTAGCCCTGTGCTGTAGCACCCTCAAGCCCCAGCCAGCCCCTCTGCAGCACATTGAGTCAGGGCAGAGCAGTTCCAGACTGACAGGATGCCCCCTCATATCCTCTGCTAGCTGGAGCTGCTCTACCTTGGCTCACTGTGCTCCAGACCTGGAAGCACATCAAAACGCTGTACCCAGGAGCAATATACTCCAGCACCAACTGTGCCACAGTTTATTCAAGTGTAGTAAGAGCATGTGTAGATGCACCCCCTGGTATTTAAAAGGATGTTTACTGAAAAGTGTTAACATTTTCATTTTCTAGATGCAACCATTTTTTTTCTATATATGTTTTTTGTGCTTTTCTTATTTCCTTTTTATCATTAAAAAAGTTCCTTTGAAGTTATATCCATAGAATAGTTGTTCCTCACATCCAAATTCACTTCATCTTGCCCCAAAAGCCCTGTTTTGAAGACTAATGGGAAACTTGTCCTGGTGAAATCATCTGTTTGAATTCCAGCTCGTTCACCTCTTCAGACTCCCCTCTTCTTTGTAATCTATAGCAAATGTGAATTGTTGGTAGATTAAAGCGAGGCTGTTGCAAAGAAAAGCAAAATGAAGATACTTCCTCATCCCTAAAACCTCTGGAAAATCTGACACAGCAGCATTAGTTTTATAGTGTCTACAACTCGAGATATGTTTGTTACAAGGCTGAACCAACGAAATATGTGGTAAGAAGCCTGTTTTCAATTATCAATTTGTGTTTGTAAAATTATCTTCATAATTTTAACTTCATGCTTTTTAGTTTTTTGGCAGTTCACAATCTTTTTGTGATTTTTATGTCCCTCTTACTATGATACTACTTTGCTTTCCAAAGTATACAAACTTCCAGACCCCAGTTACTTAAAAATTGTCAGCTAGCTTGTGAAGATGGTGCTTAGTTACATTCTGTCTCCTAATTGATCTTGGTACTACCTCTGTTCCATGTGTAAATGCAGTCTGTTTATAGGCACATATTTTTACAGGAAAATTTAATATTATTAAAAGTGATTTATTATTGCTTAAGACCCCTATAGTGTTACCAGGGATTACACCCATTTTCCACTGGATTGTGATGTGACTAGATTCTCTATTCTGGATTCATCCTGATTAACCATTTTAACAGAAGTAGCTTTGAGCTTGGTCAGTGTTTGACCATTCTACAATTGTGTCTATTTTATATTTGAATGGAAGGTCTCCAAGGTGTTGCAGAAAGTCATTTGAATCAAACATCTCATAGGATGGATCTTAACTTCTTAGTGATTTTACAATGCCAAAGTGCCTGTTGGCATTTCTGGGGAGGCAGGGAAACTAAAGAAAGACTTTAGAAAAGATGACTATTCTGTGATTTGCCCAGGAAAAAGACCAAACCATAAAACAGCTTAGTAAGCTGTCCAGTTTATCACAAATAGGACATTTCATTGATATGCTGCTATACTTTGCAGATTTTACACAATCAAATGGTTAATCATGCAATAAAATTAGACTAGCCACATATGTCTTAGAAGACACAAATGCAGCCACAAATGCAATGTAATTATCACACAAAATGACTATCTAGCTGTAAAAGAGCCAACCAACTATAAAGGTAGTGCTTGGAAATGTGTAACAACTCTATAGCTATCTTCTATCCAGCTTCAATTTGAACATGTAGCAGGGCCTCTACAGTGAGAATGTGCAGACACCAATTATGCAAATCAAGACCTGCCACTGTGTGTCAAGAAACAAACTTGAACCTTAATAATACAAGGGTAAGACTAAATGACTATTAATGGAGTCCCAGAAGCTAGTTTAAATTACAACACAGAAATATAACTGAGCTGGAAGCTGGCTCAATGCACAGTGAAAGTGTTATTTTCATATGAGAAGTAGAGAAAACCAAAAATAGTTTCCATTCCTGCAATATCATGATCGTAGATTTGGTTATCTGTTGGCACTCTGAGTCGAAGTGGCAATCCAAAAAGTTGTGGGGAGGCAATGTAATACAGCTATGCCAGGGGCAGGCAATTATTTTGGGTGGAGGGCCGCTTACTGAGTTTTGGCAAGCCATCAAGGGCTGCATGACAGGCAGCTTGGGGCAGATGAATATTAATTTTCTAAATCTTTGGGGGCCCCCGTGGGCTGGATAGAATGGCCTGACAGGCCGCATCTGGCCCACGGGCCACACTTTGCCCACCCCTGAGCTATGCCCATGCTAGCCAGGAACGGGAAAGTCTGGGGTCCATCTTGGGCTCCAACTGTGCTGTTGTTATCCTTCAATGTTTCAATCTAGCCCCCAGTACATAGCTTATACTAGGCAGCCTTTGGAAGCTCCCCAGCAATTAATTACTAGACTCCTTGGAAAATAGAAAAATACCCTACAGGGATCACTCCTGAACTTTATGTCCTATTCTAATGCAAGCAACTTCTATAATTTCATATAACAGCTTTGATACTGTTCCAAGCTTCGTGACTATCTTCAAAGTCATTAGGGAAATTTTAAAACAGTTTGATATTAACAGGATTCTGGCATTTAAAATTCTCAGGCTGGGAAAAATTAAATCAGTCTTATGGGACTGGGAGTTACAATTCTAATAGTAATGTGCATTTAGTACAGGTAGGAAGATACAAAAAAATATTTTTTCCAGGATCGTCATAAAGCATTGTTTATAAAAAAGCCTTTCATCAGGGCAGGTCTGGAGCTGTGGGAGAGTTCACTGATGGTCCACCCATAGTTTAAAACCAACTGCCTGGTAGTGGCAGCAGCAGTTCTAGTCAGACTATGCTGAGGGAGTCAACTGACTTCATGGCTTATTATAATCTACCTGATTCCTTCTAAACTCTTTATTTCATGGGTATTAATGACACTCTCTTCTTTTTAAGCTATCCTTTGTTTTGCAATTCTACTGTCTGTCAGCTGCTCCTGATAATGAAGCTCCTGTTTCACAGTCTGGGGATTGTTTTTAACTCATTCCAAAGAAATTTTTTTTGTTTTTACTTTCATTTTAAACTGAATAATACAGCCCTAGGCCCTTGCATATTAGTAAAGCTTTTAGTTTAGTTTTAATGGGAGAAAAATATGTGTTGTTTTATATGCCATGGTGAACCTCATCATCTGCACCCCCGTTTCAAAATTCTAGATTGCCACATGGCTTTAATAATGAGATAAGACAGAAGAACTGCTGTATGGGATTTTTGTAACAATATTCTATCATTAATAACACTTATTTTCCTTGTAAGTTGTGATACATTGCTATTAGCAAACTTGATTGACACAGGACAACACAGAAGAGAAAAAGTACAGTGATCAATCTGAAAAATTAAAGTGACTGAGAATTATCTGTTTCACGGAGGCGATAATTTTTAAATATTAGTAAAGCCTGTAACCATGAGAAAGTGATGTTGCCAGTTAAATTTCCATACCATGGACTGAAAATTAAAAGCTAAAATGAGTTAGCCAACTATGAAAATAACAAGTAGGGGTAGAAAGATCCACTAAAACATAGCAATCTTTATGCACAGTATCAAAAAGCCATACTGATCCTGAAATGAAAGGAGTAGAAATCAAGGCCTGATAAAAGGAGGTAATTACAGAACACATCTATCTTAGTGCTGTGGTCTGACCCATAATATAATTTAGTACATGCCCAAGGTCATTGTGCTAGAGGCCTTTCAGAATTTTAGTGAAGGGCTTTAGAAAGGGCAATGATAAAATTATCTGTAATTGAGAATTTACTTGGCAGCTATAAGGGCAAAAATAATTCAGTCCATGTGCAACATCCTCTCCATCACTTCAAGTTCCATAAGGTCCTTTGAAATTCTTGTATGGCATAGAGCTGGGGCTCTGCAAGAGCTCCAGGCCAAAGGTTCCCAACCCCTGGACCACAGCCTGGTACCGGGCCATGAAGGGTTAGCTGCCAGTCTGCTGGAGGGTTGGCTCCCAGATCAGAAGTCCAGAAGTGAACGGCATACTGCAGACTGGCAGCCAGTCCTTTTTTATACTCAGTATAATTTCCAAATTTTCAAATTTCCAAACCTTAGAACTAATCATCCTCTGATTAGCTCTGTATAAAAAAGGGTTGGCTGCCAGTCCGCAGTATGCCGGCCACTTCTAGTCTGCAGTATGCTGGTCTGCAGTTTGCCGGTCTGTGGTCACTTCTGGTCCATGGTCAGTTCTAGTCCATGGTTTGCCAGTCTGTGGGCTAAAAAGGTTGGGAACCACTGCTCTAGGCAGCCTGATGCACATCTAGGGGACACACTGGGAGGATGGTTGAAATATTTTTGATGAAATATATATTTTTTAATCCAGGGGCAGGCAATTATTTTGGGTGGGGGGCCGCTTACTGAGTTTTGGCAAGCCATCAAGGGCCGCATGACAGGCATTCAGGGGCAGATTAATATTAATTTTCTAAATTTTTTAGGGGCTCCATGGGCCAGATAGAATGGCCTGGTGGGCTGCATTCAGCCCGTGGGCCGCATTTTGCCCACTCCTGTTTTAATAATTTCCCTCTCAGCACTGCTTTTGATAATGTTATTGTTGGGAAGGTGCAATAGAAAGAGAGACTCTAGAACTAAGATGAAAATCTGTACTCTGAACCAGGAAGAAATAGTTGAATCATTTTAATTGCATTCCATTGTGGAATGAAACCAAATTTTCAAACCATAGAACCAATCATCCTCTGATTAGCTCTGCCACTAGATCTACTTTTATGCCAATTCAGAAACCAGCCATTTCCATTTGGATGGTGCAAAAGGTATGAGTGTTAGTTGGATTCTCTTCAGTTCCATGCCTCCAGCCAGGCTCTGCAAAGTTATGGATAGAAAAAATGGAAAGTGGAGTTAGTTGTGTACAAATAACACTTACTGTGAAGGTGACATAACTAAATTATTAGAAAAATCAGAGTTACAGCATGTAGTAAATAGTTCTCCAGCGTGCAAAGCAGAGTTAAAGTTCTAGATCCTAAGAAGTAGGATCAAACTACATAATTTATTTTATAATTAGGGCTGTATGAGAGTTAACACATTAGAAATGAGTATTTTGTAACCTGTACACCTAATCTATGAAATATACTAAGATGTTAGATATTAGATGATTTACAACTGAAACAGACATTGGTGAGGAAAACCAAACTATTATGAACTATACAGTAATAAGACAAAGGTAATGCTTCATCACAGCACCATAGCCACAAGACAGGTTTTTTAACATGGTCAATGAAATGCTTTTATAGGCCAGGTATAGACATTACCAGTGTAAGTGACCAAAAACCAGTCTAAACATGTAATAGTATAGAAGTGCACATATACTGTTTTTAAATCGGCAGAACCTGGCCTAAGACCTAGATGGATGTATTATCAGACTTAAGTGATTTCAGTTACACTGATATTTTGAACTTGTGTACCAGATCCCCAACTGACTCTAGTTAGGTTGCAGTCCCCCAGCATCCCAGGCTACTTTGTGGGTCCCCATCCTTCCCTCCCCCCCACACACATAGGTGGCATGCTATCCCCAGCTTTCAGTAATTGGATCTGGCCAAACAGGCTGTTAGTGATGGCTGGGCAGCAGGGGTAGGGGCCTTGGGAGGACACTGCCCCAGCCTGAGCCAGCAGAGTTGGGGGGGAGGGGCATGTGGCAGGGGCCTGTGCTCCTCCTCCCCTGCTGCCTGGCTTGATTGACTAGTGTGGCCTCTAGCCCTGCTCCCCTCACCAGCATCTGGCTGTCAGTGGTGGAGGGGGGGAGCACAGGCCGCCACTGCATGCCCCCCCATCTGTGCAGCCTTGGGTCTGGGGGGGCAGAGGCAGTTCTGTGCAGTGGGGGCCTCTGCTTCCCTTCTCCCCCTGCTGCCACCAGCAGCTGGCCACTGGCAGGGGGGGTAGGATTGGGAAGAGTGCCACATTGGCCAATCAGAGGTGGCCAGCTGCTTGGCTCCTCGGCTGGGTTCAATATTCTCTGGCAGCCTGCTGGGTGCCATGCGGGAGCACCCCAACCTGCTGGCCTTGTCCAGTACAGGCAGACTTCATGCCGCCCCTCACGAAAGGGCAAATGTGTGCTCTGTTTGTTCCCAACATAACTTTGGGTGATTAGAGTAAAATGCAAAACTTAAACCACTTCCACTTCAGGGTTTTTGAACGTTTGTACCTAGCCATAATAGCAGAAGTACTGCCTAGCTGGTATGGCAGCACTTTAGCTGCAATTTTTCCTTTAGGCTAATTCTTTAAAATAGGCCATGCATCAAATAGTACCATTTCCTTAAGCTTATAATTTCAGTATTTATGAGTTAATTTGAATCCCAAATCAAAAAAGAAGTAGTTCAGTGTGCAGCTGTAGAAAGCAACTTATCCTTATCTTATGCATAACTAATTACTTGGAAAGGTTCAACATATTCCTTTCCCTCATTCCCCCCCCCTCCTCCGCCCCCTTCCTCATGCATACAAGTCAGTAGCTAAGTGATAAGCAAGCCTCATAACACCTTCCAAATACCCACAGGCCAATTTTATTTTTAAGACGCAATGTAACTTGGACAAAAAGCAAAACCATGTGATATAATGTTTTGAGTTCTTCGATAAACAATGTTTATCATTTTTGTAAAAGTTCTGCAGCAGGTAGCCTCAGGCATTTTTCTTTGGTGTGTGCTCCTTTCCCTCTCAGTTCAGAAGGGACTGTGTGTTTTATTTTACCTACTTAGTCATTCTTCAGCATCTTTCTTTGCTTTCTTCATCTCCCTAGGCCCAAAGCTTGTCTTTTAAGAAGATAACAAGTATATCCCTATGCAAAGCAAAGATGCCATTGTGGCACATTAAACTGAAACAATGCTATATGAAAGTGGGGAGGGAAGAAGAAAAGGCCAGATCCAAAGTCTATTGATGTGATGAGAGTGTGTTGCAAGTTAGTGTAAGGATGCAGAGACTGACTATACATATACACTATGAAAACTTGAAAAGGTTTTGATTTTAAAATAGTTCTGTATTTAATGATAACAGACACTAAGTCAAATTTTGTTCTTGGGGATACAAAGACAAATATTAAAGCACACTGATGACAAGATTTTCAGCCCACTGCAAAGTCATAGAAAGGCAAACAGATCCGTTGACTGACAGATTAATGAATTGAATGTCTCTTGGAGTTATTTCCGATTCATCCTAGGCTAACCTAGGGCAGAACTGGGCTATCTACATCAGATGTTAGCTCTTATTCTTTTTTGTTCTTTCTGATTTATAAACATATTAGGACGGCATTGGGCAGTTATCATTAGGAATTAGTGAGGACCATAATATCCAAATGTCTGTGACTTGTTCATATATTTTTTAGGTTGCCTGACCGGTTGGAGTTAACCAACCTTATTATAACAGAATTCTCCACCTGAAGGTGATGTTGTATTTAAATACATATTGTACTACCTAAAGTGAAATCTGTGACAAGAATAAAAAACAATTTCTGAAAGGTAGGCTGACACAAGTGGTTTGTCTGTCAATTGCATTTAACACATGTGTGTGTGTGTAGATTGATAGATAGATATGTGTGCCTCTACACACACATTTTCTTCTTTCTTCCCTCCTTTTTCTCCAGTCCTCCTCCATTTCCTGTGCTACGTTTTTCACTAAGTGCAATATCAGCACAATAATAGTTCATTGTGAATTATTTGGTTCATGATTCGGAAACTCAACATATTTTCCCATTCCTGGCTATTTTGATTAGCACGGTTTGATACATAAGAATCATTCTAGCACTTGTTACCTGATCAGAAATATTATACTGATGAATGGGAGATGAACATGTAAAAGAGATTTCCTTAGTATTGGCTGTGGGGAATAAAACACATGCTATGCCATTCATGCATAATTAATTTTATTTAATTTGGAAAATTTGAATCGATGGATGATAAAACATTTGATATTATCTGTAACATGCATCTAAAATTCTGATAAATCTTTTTTTGACTTTTTCAAGGAATTGTTAGTCACTTTTATTATTGTCAAGTTGTGATTTCTAATTGCAGAATAAAGAAATCACCATCCATAACACTCATAAAACTAGTGGATCCAAGTTCTCATAACATATTAAATACAACATAAACAGTTTCTAACCCAATCAAGATAGAAAGGCATGCTGTTGGAATTGAAAGAAAAGGATCTAAAGGGCTTGTGGTACAGCCACCTTCTCCCCGAAATATGCTAAAATATTCTTGACTTTCTGTAGCTGATTATCTAGAAGAAGGTGGGGTAGATTTGAACTTTATAGACTAACTAAATAAGAAATTTATTGTTAACTGTCACTTGTAGGCCTCTTCACTTTTTATTCAAAATTTCTTTTGTGTACCTTTCATGTTGGGATGTGTTCAAATACTGTAGGACCTGAAATGGGGTGGTATTCCCATTCCTTTAGAAGGGAAATCTCATCTAGACAAATTTCAAGCTGTTTTGGTTTTACTTTTGTTAAAAAGAAAGAGTTCCAGAACTCAATAACGATAATAGCAAAACACCCACTGACTTCAATAAAAAAGGATCAGTCCCATGATTTTAGCACTATTATGACTTTTCAATTAAAAACACATCATCTTCTAAAGCTTTAAAATTAGTCTTTGGGATTCACTCATCTGAGGTTAAGTTTCTGTATTCATTTCCATTCATCTGTAGCTTTTTTGAAGTAATGCCATTCCATTTACATCTGCTAATCCCAGTTTAACTCTGTAGGAAAGGCCCAAGTAATGCTGAATAACTGACAACATAGTGATTTCCACAGCAACAAATTCTGATGTCATAATTCTTGAAGTCCTAATTCTGCATTTAAAAGGACAAGAAGAAAGAAGTGTTTTAACATGACAGGATAAATACATTGTTTTAAAAGTAATTGCTATTCATTTTCATGTTATCCAAAATATGTAAATTAGGCCTGTGTGAATAAGGAATTATTAGATTCCAATTCCAATTCAGCTGATTTGAATGCCAGCGATTTTATTTGGAGATTCAGATCACTCTTCCAATTTGATTCGACTGAATTGGCTTCGGAAGATTTGGAGACGATTCAGAGATTTGGAGGGTCGGACGCAGAGTGTAATGGGGAATCAATGAAATATCTATAACTTTGTTGTTTTTAGGCTGATTCAGATGAAACTTGCAGGGTGAGGGCATGAAGTTTAATAAGTTTCCAGGTGATAGGTGCAGCGGTTTCTGGGAAACTGCACCTCAAAGCTCTGAAAGCAAAACTCATGTCACGTGTGTGTGCCACAGTGGGGTGAAAACTGCAGGGATGGCAGCTCTTTCTAAGGTAACAAAGTCTGTCAGGTTTCAAGGATATAGGTATAGGGGTTTCTGGGAAACGACCTTAAGCTGCTGACAAGCAAAACTCATGTCACGTGTGTGTGTTAAGCCACAGCAGGGTGAAACCTGCAGGCCTGCTAGGCCCTGCTGCATCCATGAAGCCTGTCAGCTGTCAAGGAGATAGGTGCAAGGGGAGTCTGGGTTCTGGGGTCCTGCACCTCTGGCCGCAGGCAGGAAAAAATCGTGACATGGATGGGTGACACTGCGTGTGTGTTCAGGTGCACCCTTCCTGGCTCTGGGGCCTCTGCACAACATGGCTCTGGTTCAATCTGGAAAGTTTTAAGCTTCTAGTGATTCGATTCAGATTTGGAGATTCGGCCTCCGAATCAGACTGAATCTTCTCCGAATCGAATCACCAACCGAAGCTTTGCACAGCCCTAATGTAAATCCTTTTCTAAGTCAAATTTTTAGGAATTGTCTACACTGCTTCCATGCAAGGTCTGGGAGTGCTGCTAAAAAGAGTACTTGCATACTCACTTCCGCTTTGCATATGCCAAATCCCAGAAATGAGGCAACGTAGCCACAGGGTACTGATCACGTCTCAGAGCTGGGCTCTGGATCTCTCTCTCTTTATCTGGATGTGCTCAGGACTACTGGATAGTAGCTACTTTGCCTCATTCGAGGGATTTGCTATATGCAATCTCCATATACCTCAGAATCCTGGTGTTTATCAATCAGGGTTCTGGGGCACCCTGTGGTGCCTCTAGATCTTTGAAGGGTGCCACGGGGTGTAAGGAGATAAGAAGATAAGCTACATAGATGAGTGCAGGCTCAGGTTTGTCCCTGCCTGAATGATCTCCTACTCCCACTGCCTAGCCCCTCTGCAAGCGGGGTAAGTACTGTAAAATAGAAATTAGTTTCTGAAATTGGGTGCCACTCAATTTGCCAAAGTTACGGAGGTCTCCCTTGAGTCCAAAAAAGGTTGAGATCCACTGCTATATGAGGTCAATGTATATATGTTCTTGGTGTCAATCTCCATCTTCCAAGACCTTGGTCTAGCAGGATAGTTGTTATACCCATTTTACAAATGGGAAGACTTGCATATGAAGATGTTAAACAGCTGGCCCATGATCATGCAACAGTGGAGGGCTGTTCACATTTCTGCAAACATGGTAATATATGCCAATGCCATGTGTCAGGGGCATCAACAAAGTTCAGATGTTCATTTCGGTTTAAAAGTCTCTGAACACAATGTAATTACACTAAAATGAAATTAACCAAAGCCAGTTATTTTGATTATTGAAATCTTCTTTCATAACCAATAGTAGATTTTTGGATACTCTATAAAAATCAAATTCTTTGTACTAAAGTGCCTTTATAAGCCAATATTTAAGCCATGGAGATTTAATCATTTTAGCCAAAATGGCCTACACCACATTTCTCCATTGATATGGGATGAAGTACCTAATATTTCATTGAAAATAAAAGTTGTAGTTCAGGAATGATATATAAAGGAATAAGCTTCAAGCATATTCAATTTTAGGGGGAAATAATGGGATTTTGGGTTTCCATTATCAAATACATAAATTGGTTTAACAGATACTGTATTTATAAAGGGACAGTTACCTTTGCTAAATATTCAGTATCCAAGCCTATAGTAATGCTCCTAGTTTCATCTAAGCAAATGTTAATTAATGCCAGAAGATGGAAAGTAGTAGAGCTTTTTAGTATTGAATTTTATTTTATTTGGAATAAAGCCTCATCCAACCTTTTTCAATTCAGATGTCTTAATTTTTAACAATACTTTAAGAATATACCTGTGTGTGAACTAGGTAAGAATGAATCCACTTCAAATCACACATTACCCGACTAGTATTTCTTCCTGGTACATTAAGATTCTTCTCATGACCTTATTTCAAGTACCCATGCCGACAATAATCAAGTCTATTATTTTGAAGAAGCAATATCTAAATATCTTCCAAGTAGATTTATGAATTAAAGCTATGTCTTTAATGCTGAAATCTCACCAGTGTGAAACACTCATTTGTTACTAGTATTAGTGACTTCAGACCACAATTATCACACTTCAAGGCTTCAACTTTTATTTCTTTTATATTGGCAGGAAGTGCAGATGAAGGACTGGATGCTTTTGCTATTCTGCAGTGCCTACAAAGCATCCCCAGCTTCTTATTTCAATAAAATCTTCCTGAGCTTTGTTTTGTCCTTGTGCTTTCCCTGGAACTTGTACATCAGCATGTAAAAATTCCTTTTGTTTTAAGATCTTTGCTTTTCTTTAACTCTGGGGGCTCATTATTTTTTGTCTTCAGGCTTTTGAAAATGATTCTTTTGTTTACTAGACATTGGAGGCTATATTTCACTGGACTTCCTTTTTCAGAAAGAGGTGAATATAAATGTTGTGAGTGCAGTTATGTGAATAAATGTTTTTTTTTAAGGGTAACTCTCCTTCTGCGAATATAAAACAGCTCTTTAATGTTGCTTCTTTTACATTTCTCTTGAGTAAACTTGATTTAATTTATGCTAAATGTAATGGAACACCTGTATGCGCTCAATAAAAAACTAGGGTATTTATTCCCTACTAATATAAGACCTAGAAATGCCCAGACCTAATAGGTAGAATTATATAATTAATGTGTGTCTTTATTTTCCCTCTTTTGGGAAACTCCACATAAGTAAAAAGTGAATCACTGACACCATCTGAACAACAATTCTGGAAGCTAACGAATGCACACTTAGTAAAAGAAAAGGCAAAAAGAAATTTTTAAATTATTTTTTCACCAAAGCATTCAGATATTGCTCTCAGCCAGTTCCTTGTGTGTACTGAAATAATGTGCAACCTGAGATAATGGCTAGAGCAGAAAGTTGGTAATTCATACTGTTGGATTCAATTCTTGTCGCTGCTAGTAACTTGTTTTGAAATGAGATACAAGGAAAAGATGGTAAAATATGACTTGGCTTTAACAAAAAATCCACATCTAGAGGACTAATAGTCTGACATCAATAGCATACACAATTTTAGAAAACATTTTGAAGGGAAAAAAAACCAAAACATAGAGACAAATGGAAAATAGGATAAAATGTGATGGGTTTACCATGCCAGACTAATTTGACAACTGTCTTTGATTAGGACTGTCCAACTGGTGGACCTCAAACTGCAGGCAGCCCACAAAGGGTTAAGTTGTCGCCTCCAGGCTCCTGCCCAGCCACCACTCCCTTCCATTGCTCAGAACAATAGTGCAACAGCAGCTGGAGTCTCTAGGCTCAACCTCCTTCCTTCAACTACCTTTACCTGCCCCTACCCCATGGAAGAGGCAGTACCACAGCATGGGTAGCTGAGAGTGAGCCTGGGGCATGCAGTAAAATAGGGATTTGGGGTGTCACAAGCAGGTAGTATAGCAGGGGGTTGCGGGAATGTGGTGCAGCAGTGGGGTGAGGGTCATGGCTTGCCCTAGTATGACCTACAGGATGTATGGCTCCTGGCCTCTTGGAAGAACTGTACAATGAGTAAGGAACTGGTTTAAGAAGGATGACAATAAGCTATAGCAAAGGAAAAAATATTGACCAGAGAATGTTTATTAATGGGGAACCTCCAGGATCAGTCTTAGTCCTTGGATAATTTTTAACTAACTTTTTTATAAACAATGCAAAATTTAAAGTACAGTGATGAAATCTGAGGATGGTACAACATTGGGGAAGAACTTAAATTTGAATTGCTTACAGGAGGAATTGGATGGACTTGAGGGCTGGAGTAATGCAAATGGGATAAAACTTAACAACTTAGGCCAGATATAGACATTACACTTTTACTGGTATAAGTGATCAGAAACTGGTCTATACCCATAAATGAAAAGAAGTTTGGCACACAAAACTGGTCTGTGACAACCAGGCCAGAGGGCAGGCATTGTCATTCCTGTTGCCCATGTTGGGGAGGACCATTCCCAGCTGAGGCACTTGTCCACCATGATTTGATGGAAGTAATGTAGAATTCTGCCTCAGTGGGAGACCACGCTCACCGACTCAGGGCTGTCCATTATCAGTCACTGTGTTCCTCAGTCGCATTTGACAGGACCTATGGTCCTGCATTGGGAGCTCCTCCACCCTTACACTAATGCTACAGGCCTCCGTATAATTTTGTCATTTCACTGGACCCGGGCTATAGTCATTGCTTCAATCACCTTTCGATAGTCACACCAGCCTTGGACCAAATTAACAATATCTCCCAGAACTCATGCCTGAAATCTCTAATAGTCCATCTATTATGACAATAAAGAAATGTGGGCAATCTGGCTGCCCCTCACCCTCATCCCGTGTGTGTTCGTTCATATGGTGTCTGTGGCCTCCTCTCATCAATTCTGGTATCCTTTTGACTCTGCTGCAGGGCGTAGCCAGCCAATCACCAACAGGACTCACCTCCCAGCTGTGGCTCATGCCTCCTGTGGGAGGCGGACCCACCTGGAGTGACTCCTTTCATCTGGAGCCCTAGGCTCCCCGGAGCTCAGCATACCAGCTAGGGCAGTCCTGGCCAGGGTCTCTCTGGTTTCCAGCAGGGTCTTCTGGTCTGCAGCACCCGGGCCACATTTCTTGTGGTGCCACATTTTAAATTCCAGCTGCCTTGCTCGGACACTCTGTGGGTGAGTGGGGCATTCTCCTTCCCCACTCCCTTCACCCTGCTACATGGTCTATACCTGTAACAGAACAGAAATTCAGCACATGCAAACTGTTTTAAAAATGGTAGAACCTGGTCTAAGGTTTCCCCCCACCCACCAAAGCGCAGATGTGTGTTCTCTTCCCTACCAATCTAAACTATGCCACTTACCGAAAACCATGTAATTTAGTTTGATTCCACCTCAGGCCTTAGTCTGTAAGTTATGAACTCATGAACAAAAGGCAAACATTTCTCCTATAGCCTAGATGCTCGGCAGTTAAAAATGATAATAGACAAGAAATTTTCAGGATGCTGTCACAGGACAATCTGAGCCACCAACGTAATATACATATGAAAAAAGAGACAGACAATCCTAAAGTGTATCAGGTGAGTTATTTCCAGCATAAACAGGAAAGTATTAATGCCACTGTGTGAGATGCTGAGAGATCTAATCTGTAATACTCTGTACAGTTTAGGCTAGCCATGTACAAGGAAAATGAATCCAAGTTGGAACAGGTACAGTGAAGGGCTATTAGTAAGATCTTACAAGGTGAAACTAGAAGAGCTTCACTGCTACAGCCTAACAAAAAGAAAGCTGAGAAGACATGTGATTCCTCTCTGTAAACACCAAGGATGGAGAAGAACTCGTTAAGATAAAGGAAAATGTTGGCAGAATCACTAATGGATATAAACTAGTCATGAATAAATGTAGGCTTAAAGGAATAATGGAGCTGAATAGAATATCTATTTTTAAAAGGGACTTTGGAAAAGGAATTATAGGTGTTATTAAATGTATCTATTGACAGCACCCACTGACCCAGAAGGTTTGTGGAAGTCCTGTGTCATATGTTCATATTTAGGATCTCTATGCCTTAGTTTATTTGTTAAAATAAGCATTATTGTAATACCTATCTTACATGAGGGTTCTTGGGTATTTAATTCATGTTTATAACACAACTCTAAAAATAAATGAAAGGTGCTACAAAAATGTAAAAGATTTTCTGAGGGTTGCTTTATCCTCTGGGAGCTTATTAAATGCTATTAACTGTCTATTGTAAATAGTAATGTGAATGTTAAGTTCTATTCAGTGTCTGCATTTTTTCCTGCTGGTTTTAGTCTTTGAAATCTAGTTCTCAGTACAGTACACTGAATGGTGACATATTTTAAATCTTCATTACAGTAATTATGCAGAACATCGTGAAAAGACAATATTTAGTTTTATATTGGAACATAGTTTCTTTTCAGTTTTCTTTTCCCTTTGACTCACAGCAAGGCAGGTGGGTGCAGTACCTCATTGAAAATAAGTTACTTTACAGCAACTCTGGAAAGAAAATAGTTTTAAAAAGATAGAAGAGAGTTCTAAAGAGGAAGCTGAGATATTGGCTAAGTGTGGTGATATATGAATCTACCAAACTTGACAATAACCAGAGCCAATACTATGATTTCACTTTGTAAATGCTATATTCATAATTCATTTGTACCTCTGAGTAATGGTAATGATCAGATCAGTTAAACTTGGAAGCTGGGCAGAAAACAACTGGTTTGGACTAGTTACTGCTGTAATTACTTCTCAAAAGTAACTCCCCAATGAGCTGACACTACAGCATCCCTGTAAACCAGCTGGCAGGGTACATACTGGCTGCTGTCCTTCTTCCTGGAAACAGGATCTGTCCATTTTTAAGATTTGTTTAAGACAATTTACTTCCTCATGACAGGTCTGTCTAACAACCCATAAGAACTGGCACACTAATTCATGTTTATAACACAACTCTGAAAACAAATGAAAGGTGCCACAAAAATGTAAAATATTTTCTCAGGCATATTTTGAGTACTGTAGAAGCTATTAAACAGTGTAACTCTCTCTTGTAAATAGCAGTATCAGTGTTTTAATTTTATTTTCAATTATATATTTAAAAATCTATTCACGATATTGATATAAACAAGACATGAACAATGATATAATATATAAACAAAGAAGCTGGATCCAGATGTGCAGGCACATGCAGTGTGTGGTGCTGCAAAACTCTGTGGCATCACAAACCACACACCTGGCATGTTAACGTGTGCCCGGTGCCACAAACCACATGCCTGGCATGTTAAGATGTGCCCCCTGCTGCAAATACTAGGATTTTAAAGTAGCAAATTTTGCCCCTGTGCTGCAAATTTGCAGTGTGGGGGCAAAATTTGCTACTGGTAAACCCAAGTAGAAAAAAAAAATGCTGTGAAAAAAAGAGGTGTGGTACATACCACAGGAGTGTCATGCCAGCAGACACGGAGGCTTGGTTCTCTCTGTTGCTTTGGCTGCTGGCGAGAGCAGCTCCCCTCCTTTGGTTCTGCCCTGGCTTCTCCAGCATGCCAGGAGCCAGGAGAAGTGGGGAAGGACAGTTACCCTGAAGCACGGTATTTTGCTCTTCCCCAAAGCGCACATGCAGGGGCATGTGCAATGGCCGCTGCAGGTACATGCCCCTGTATAAGGGGACGCACCCAGAGGGCATTTTTATAATGGTTACAGCAGAGAACTGAGAGGGTATGCATCCAGGAGTCTTCTTCCAGTTCTGTCATTGACTTATGTGTGTGACCCGTGGGTAAATGCACAGGCCAAAATTACTTAACTTGAAGATATTAAATTTGGTGATCCACCCCCAAAGATTCAGGTATTCAGCACAGGGATTCTGAGCATCCACAACTCCTGCAAATAAGATAAACCAATTGTTTTGAATTCTCCATTAATAAATAAGGATGTCTCATGGGGATGTTGTAGAGCTTAATTAGTTAAGGCTAGATTTCCTTTTGCAATTCCTCCTGTCATCACAGTCTGATTTTATAAAGTGCTGACATTCATTTTATTGGGATGGGAAATACATCTTATTAAAATAATATATACTGTCTCAGCTAAACAGACCCAGAGAAAAGGAATAGAAATACACCACAAACACATTTTCTCTTTATGCTACCTATGGAATGGATTATTAGAAATATATATATAAATTATTGGGCTAGACCCAATTTTTTAAATAGATATGTGAAATGCTACCTACAGTTCATTTTGCGTTAGGCAGAGGCTCTTCTCTGGTAATTGCCAGCATCAATACTTCAGCACCACACATACACTAAGGGTTTTATTTTCATTACATATCTGTGCAAGTATTATCCTTATTTTACAGATAAGGAACTCAAGTGCAGATGAGTAATTCAAACCATACAAGAAGTATATGTTAGAACTAAGAAAAGAAAACAGGGCCTGATTCTACTATTAGGTTCTGGGTGGATTTAGATGCCTAGGGGGAATTCTGTTCCACTCTGTCCCTGAAGAACTATTAATACAAAATGTTGGTGCGGCTCTTCCTCTCTGCTTTTTTGTACAATTGTAAGGATAAGGTGGTAGGTGTTACAGAAGCAAATCGATTGATGTATTTTCAGGGATTCAAGTAGCATGGAATAGAATCATGCTTAAGTACCTAAGCCCATTTCTGTGCATAATAGGTGGAATAGAATGTACCCTGCCACCCGCCACATCTCCAGAGTCTCGGCTGAGTGCTGTATCGACAAGACAACACTTCTATTCGATGGGATTTCTGTGTTTGGAGGGTGTTCAGTACAGAATGCTTCATGTAAGTTTCATAAAACCTCTTGTAATATTGCCTTTATATGTCAATTAAATAAATGTATATGCTAAACATGATCTGATGCTACAAGAAAATGTAATGAAAACAGGATGAAAAATGAATTAAGTATGAGTCTAGTACAGTAAAAAGCAAAAGTTTTGTTGCCTAACAAAATTATACTAGAAGTCTTGGGATGTATTAGAGACTGCTTGAAAGAGGGTGACCTACTGGAAATACTAATATGTTGGGTTATTTTTTGTGAACATTTTCTCCATCTGTGAGTCATGCTCAGAGCAAACCCTCAGGCTGCAGATTCCCTCTTCCTGTGTGAACAGTGAAGAAGTTACCTCCACAGCAATATCTCCTCTCTGCCCTTCATGAGAAAAGAATCCCAGCATGAAGAAAGGATTGGTTGAGCCAAGAGACACAGTCTATCCCTATCATTTTGTGGGAAAATGAGTGATAAAATTGTGAATCTAGACAACTGTTTCTCCCTACTTCCATTTAGGAACCCCTTATTTGAGAATAATATTAGTAGGAATATAACTTCCCAGCAGGTAGGAGAATTTGGAGCCAGTGAAGGCACAGGAGACTCACTCTAGATGGTTGTGTTTCTAGTGGATAACCATGAAGGCGTTGGGGACATTTTTTTGTTCCAGACCAATCTACAGAATATCAAGCCACCTCCCCTGGCAAAGCCATTTGGAGAAATTCTGTGTTATCTGTGTTCACATTCTTATACTCTTGTGTGATTCAGTTTACCTCCTTAGCCAGTGCACAGAGAATGAAGGATTAAAAGTCACATCTAGCTACCTGCAGGATGAGCCAAGATGGACCTCTATCGCAGCAGAGTTTTGATTGACTGTGTTGACATATCAACAAACGTGAAATACCCATCACTCAGGAGGTGTCCAAGGGAGATAAAAATGACAGTGAGAAAGCAGGCTGGAAAACACTATTTGGCATGTTTGGGAGAGAAGCATGTGGAAGAGGTGAAACACAAGTGGAGGATCTCTGCAGGTACTCTGGGAGGTGTGGGCTGGATTGGGAACAGGGGGACTGATTAACCCAAGGGTGGGCAAAATGGTGAATCCAACCAGTGGCTGGACTCCATTTCCTAGCATCTCCTGCCCACATTGCTGTGGCTGGTTTTCATGAACACTCCAGTGGTGGTAGTGCTGTCACAGTGCAGGGCCAACATTTTCACAGAGACCAGGCTCATCAGTGCTGGCATGGTGTGTGTCTCAGTGGGGAGTGGCTCCAGGGCTGGGGTATTGCAGTGGTGACAGTGTGGTCTGGAGCAGGGACACAGCTGCGATCCGCTACCTGAACATCCCTGCCCGGTGCATACAGGTAGTGGATCTCAGCTCTGCCCCAGCTCTGGACCATGTTGTCACCACCACAAAATCCCAGTTCTAGAGCAGCTCCCTAGCCAAATGTGTACCAGGCCAGTGCTGCTGGGGCTGTTACACACTCATGGCACCAAAGGATCACTAAAGCATAATCAACCCAGAGCGAACAAGGAATACGCATCACACCATTCAACTTGACCAAAACCTAACTTTATTAACACATTAAATTTATTAATAGTTTCTACATAGACAGAGAGAAAAACACTTAGTTCAGTGGTGTCACCCAATCCCATGTGTTACTCAACTTAACACAAAAGGTGGCCAATCAGTTCCTGAAAGTTGAGGGTTGTCATCTGTGGATAATGGCTGTTTTTTCAATCCAGATGTTGTTGGATGATGACACACACCCAACTTCCTCGTTGCCTCCCTTTTATGCATTTTCTTTAACTTTTTTCCTCTGACTCTTCATTTCCTTTGATTTGTTTCCTTGCAAGCATCATACTGTTCATGTTTTTATCCTGTCAGCATATTCCTTTGTTCCAACAAACTTGTCACATGCACACATCTTAATTTGGTCTTTTACAGATGTCTTAATTTGGGCATGTCCTGGGCTCCTAATTTGGTTTATCTGTTAAAACAGAAATTCCAAGGGCTCTATCCACTTGGTCCCCTTTTATCACCTTTCATTAACATACCCAATCATATCATCCCTCTGATTCAGTCAGTTAGTGCCAGGTTCAGTTAATTTGAGCTAGTAACAAGGACCACACTATACACGCCTATATAAGCTGCCTGTGAAAGCAAGCTCAAGGCTAGCTGATAGTGCGGATACAAAATACAAAAAGAAAAGTTCAAATAATGATGAGGCCCTACAAAACCCTAAGCAATAGTTAAATAAAGGTGAATGTAAGAGAAAATTTTAAATAATATTATAATTCACCACTCAAGCAGGTGCAACTAAAGCTAAATGTGACCAGCTACCCTAACAGAGCCAGTCTCCATGGAAACCCTGGCCTCATGATGTTACAACCCCACTACTCCTGGGGTCTCCATGTAAATCAACCACAGTGATGTGGGCAGGGGATACTGGGAAATGGAGTCTGTTGCAGGCCCAGTCCAGCCTACAGGCCAGACTTTGCCTCCCCCTGGCTTAACCCCTTTGAAATGGACAGAGAGCCTATGGCTAAGTGTCCTTTGCCCCAGTACATGCCTTTACCAGAGAGACTGTCTGCTTGGAACTGGGGGCTACACTGGGTTTCCCCAACAGGAGGTGAAGTCTCTTCCTCAGGAGTGGAACTGGATGGACTTGAGTCAGGGCCATGGAGAACCAGAGAAGGTAAGAGACTAAAAGGCTATAATTGTTAGAGAGGAGAGGATCCTGGGCTTTTTCCCTGATTCTCACTCAAGAAGTCATGGCTGGATTGGCTTCTGGGACAAGCTTGGAGACCAAACAAGGCCACAATAGTCCTGAACAAGCCCCCTTCTTCCCTCCACATAGTAGACTCCAGCATGAATGACGCATGTTCCCAGTTGCTGGGGGGCACAGCCGCACTGGCAGTGGTGGGAGCACAGTGGCAGAGGCAGGAGCCTGGTGGTGGTTAGTGCAGAGCTCCCATAGACACTGCCGGTACTGTCAGTGGCGGGGTGGCGAGCACCAACCAGGGGTCAGCGGCCACCCACAGGTGCCACCACAGCATCAGCAGCGGCCAATGGCGATCACAGACTGCTCACCTGCTGCCTTTTTGTAGGGGGTGCACTGCCACATTCAGGGGGTGCATGTGCATCTGCATACATCCCCTATGTGTTGCCCTTGGACTCCAGGTAACTCCATGAAATTGTTCATCTTTTCACCAGGTCTTTCACCATGGTATCTGCTTAAAAGATAAGACCATTTGAAACATGTGGCTAGTTTATAGCCTTGTTCTAGTGTTGTAGTTATTTCCAAATCATGTGGACTGAACATAATTGTGAAAGCAAGAAGTCAGTAAGAACTATTTAGTCAGTACTCCCTCTGTACAAGGAGGCACAAAACTGAAAAATGCTTTGCAGAGAGTCTTTAAAACATTTGGCTGGTGTTTATACGGAAAAAAATGCACAAGTAAATGATTTTCCATCTTGTGCATATATTTTAGGGAGTTTAAAAGGGTTGCAGCTAACATCTCTAAACAAAAATCAATTTACCAACATTTTCAAGAGCATCTCTCAACTCAGTGCTTAAGCATAATTAATCTTTGGGAGAAGGCATACAAAGGATAGTAAAAGATATTAAGATTTTTTAGTTTTTTTTAACTGAAGCAAACTGAAAACTAGAAGGAGAGGACTACCTAGTAGTAAAGTGGAGATGATATGTTATATGAATTAGGCATTTGATCACCATGATCCTGTAGATTTTGGAAACAAGAGTCTCTCATCTCTGGAGAATTCTTTTGTGTCTAGAACAGAGAGGCACTGAGATTTCACACAGGTGATATCCCTAGATGAAAGTATCTAGCATCATATAGAATATGAATTAGTCCTCATGGAAGGACCTGGGACATGGGTGAGTATTTGAGGGAAAGGGAAGAGTCTTGAATGAGATAGATTAATTTAGGAGGACTAGTTTTGTTTTGTTTAGTTTTTGTAGGCTCTGTGGAATGGATTAGTGCTAATGCTATGGGTTGCTGCTTAGCAAGAAGAACAAGGACCCTAGAGACACATCCAAGAGGTACTATAAACTTTACCCAGAATGAGAAGATGTTTAAACTGAGATTTGTTTGGAGGGTTTTTTCAGGGAAGTTATATTGAGAGACTTTTGAGAGAACCTCAGGGTCATTTTAAAAAGTAAAAAGAGCCTGAAGAGGAGTACAGATCTGCTACAGTGAAACAGTGCTGGGCAAGGCAATATTTGTTGAGGATTTTTCTTTTGGTAACTTGTGAATAGCTGGTTTCCTGGAAGGGTTGGGAATAAATAGAGAACTAGATCAGACAAGAAAAACTGCAAAGCTTAAGCAGTCAGTAGGGCATGTCACATGAAGACAAAAGTCTTTATGCAATGTTCAGTGATCAACTGTGAAATATTTTCTGGGGTGGTTAGGAAGTGCTCCTCAAGACTCTTATGCCCGTACTGACATCCATAGTTGTGAGTCCCTGGTAGTACTATTCCATTGAAGTATTACTGGTAGATATCCCTAGTTGTTGTCTTTTGCTGAAACTCTCCTTCATGTAGCTCTTCCATATAGTTAGTATAAGGGTAATATGATTCAACTTATACATTCATGCCCTTGTCATATTATGACATCTTTTAATGGCCCAACTATGTAGTTGGGATCAAGTTAGACAAGTTTTGAATACACCACATTCTTTACCTGGTCTTAAAATATTTTTTTAAGCCCCTCTCCAAATTTTTAGATAATTCCTCCAAGAATTTTGAATATTTGGGATTGGCAACATTCTCGAACACTGGAAACATGTTATAAAAATGTTGTTATGTTTTCCAGCTGGATAAATAGTCTTCAGATCCAATAACTAAAATTCAGTCTAGGTTTTAATGGCTTTTGCATTTTTGAGTGTATTTGTGCCACAGGAAAAGTGTTCACAATAGCCAACATTTTTTTTAATTACTTTTCGATCTTTACATTTTTACTTCATGAATCAATAGGGCAGTTTCTATGATTTTTGCTTAAAAGATGATGTAGTAGTATTTAATTTATGTATTAAGCTATTTCATATTACTGAGTATTATTGGTGAGTGCAGCAAAGAAGGGATCTTTATGACTAATGGAGATACACATGCTATAAAAGAAATGCAGAACTTTTCTTGTTCCATTTTTTAAAAATCCATCAACTGCAATACAATTTCCCCTTTAAAAAGACAGTTTTTTTTTTCCTTCTGATATCTCTTTGCCTTTTATTGAGAGATGCCCTGTAAGGACAATGCCTGTACCTTGTTTTTACCAAGAAGTATTTCAGTCATTAAACAACTATACTATGTCAGAACAGTCAACTGAATAAGGCCATGATTTTGCCATGAGCTCTGCTAATATAGACCTCTTTGTGACTTACATGAATAAAGAGAGTTGCACTAAAAAATTGTATACAGACTTAGGGCCAAATACCAAGCAGCGGAAACCATTCCGAGAAACTGATCTCACCTACATGCATGAACTGTTGGCAGCAGTGTTATCCTGTGCCACCTCATATAAGGAGTTTTAAAATAAACATATATATTCAGAGATTGATAGCTTATCTAAAGTATTCCTATTGCAAGTCTTCAGCTGAGTGTAAATCCCATATATCCCCTGTAATATACTTCTCACCTTTTTATATTCATATCTGGGGATTTCCTTGGCAGGAAACTCCAAGGGAGGTGTAGGGGTGAAAGAATTACAAGAAGGCATGGTATAGTGTATTGCCTTTAGGGTTGCTCTGAATTACACTTGGTTTAGTGCTACAGAATCATAATCATTTCTCTTTTGTCCTGTTTCCACTGTGGCCCAGATCATAAATGAAACACATGGATAAGCAATGCGTAAATTGGAAATTTTGTATAAATGTTTACCCCATAAAATTGCTTTTCCCAATTTAATTATTTTACTTGTATGGTCAACTAAATATTAATAGAAATATACAAAATTATGAGGAATAAAATTTTCTAATAAAAAAAATCAGGCTAATGTTTCACAAAGTAAATCTTACATCAAATAAGAAAATAACTATAGTCAAACCCTTTTAACTGAACTGAAAATCAAGAACATAAGACTAATTACAGACAGAAAAATATATACCAAGAGAAACAATATCAGGAAACAAATAGAAGACAAATTTCTATGTCATAACTCAAACCTCATGCTTCAGGCCTTACTATAAAAGCAGAGAATCTTTCAAAACAAAGACCTACATATTCCTACCGAGATGTTTTTGCAACTTCCTCTGAAGCATCTGACACTTGTTGCTCTTGAGGCAGGCTAAGGCCTGATCCATCTATTGAATTCAATGGGAGTCTTTTTAATGACTTAATTTAAGCTCTACTTGGGCCAGGGGTTTGACTAATTATGGCAATTACCAGCCTATTTACAGGGAAAAATCCAAAAATGTTGCCTTACTTAAAAGGCTTAATGTTGTTAGAGAGGGAAGCAGGATCCTCTGAGACCTTAGAAAGGATAGGGTTGTTCATGTAAGATGTCTTTTCCTTTTTGCTATGAATGTAAGACATACCCCTGAAAGTCACTCCTTTTCCATAACTTGCAGTTTTCATGAGGCCAAGAGAAAACCTGAAATGCTTTGACTGAGAACAGAAACTTGCTGAGCCAACACAGCGTAAAAGAAATTTAATAAAGATACCAATTACAAACTTATTTTTCAGGCTCTCTAGAGAGGAATAGTTCATAACTGTTTTTGGGAATGCTCTAAAACTTTAACAAGTTTAATTGAAATTTAATAAAATTAGCATATAGGAATTAATGAAAATATTGTGTTAGGAAGATTTGAAATGACTGTAAATTAATACAAAATGTTCTTCCCCAGGTCCTTTTTCCTTTATTTTTTTCCCCTGCCTGACTCATTTTGTGCAGCTATAAATTGCCAAAGAAACTGTTACTGAATAGTGGTTTGTTTTAATGTCTGTCTTTAGTTTCAGTGTTTTGTAGGAGGGGCAAATGACCTTGTGTTCCTAAAGCAAACTTAACCTTTTCTTATTTTCCATTTCTTAATGCAAATCTGTTTCTATATACATTTATGTGCATACCATACACCTCTATTGAATAAACACATCACTTCCACCTAGAGTAGGGGTGTCAAACTCACTTTGTGCTCTGGGCTGGATCTAGACTGTGGGGTTTCTTGCAAGTCAGATCCAACCTGGGGCACAGGGTAGTTCCAGCCTGGTCCAGGTGTTGGCAATGGTGTCTCCAGCTTCAGAGCAAGTGGTAGTGATAGGAGCTCCAGCTCTGGCATGGAGCACACAGTAGAAGCAACTCCAATATGGGCAGGACTGGCAGCTAAGGAGGTAGGACAATGGCAGTGGCAATGGGCAAAGTGTCTGGAGAGTGACTGGGGCCATGTCCACTTGGGCACAAGGGTGTCAAGTTCTGCAACAAATCACCCAACAGGCCATGCTTCCAATTTCTGGCTGTTCGTTTGTAGCCCAGCAGACAGATAGAATAACTTTTCTAGTTGGATGCAGCCCATGAGCCCTATGTTTAACACATCTTGCCTAGCACATTTGTGATAGTCTTGTGGTGTAAGGCTGGAGAACTGATGTGCAATAGAATTGTATTCAACACCCAAAGTGTTTTTTCTTGAGGAATTTATTAGTACTAGGCTTGTAATTATGATGAAATTACATGAGAAATCAGTATAGGCTTGCGCTTTATAGACTAACTGAATCAGAGATGTATAGCATAAGCTTTCATGAGCCTGAGCTCAATTCATTTAGTTAAGTGTGAGGACAAAGAGGGAGAATGCCAGATTTACATCTCACTCTGACTTGCTACAATATCAACCCTGAGACAAGGACAACAGAACAGTTGCACATAAACTTATACTGGTTTATGTGTAACTTCTGTCCCTCTGGTTGTCACCTAAGCTAGGGACAGAAGTTACACATAAACCAGTATAAGTGATCAGAAACTGGTTCAAATAAGTAACACAACAGAAGTTCAGTGCACATAAACCACTTTCAAACTGGCCAAAACTGGTTTAAAATACATCTGGATGGATGTAGTATTATACTGAACTGATTTAGTTTAGATCAGTTTACTGACGTTCTGTCTCAGATCCCCTCCAGATTCAAGTTAATTCACAGTCCCCCACCATCCCAGGATGCATTGTGCCTCCCCTGCAAACCCTGCCCAATTGCAGTTTGGGCAGGCTAGCCTTGGCCCAAGCTGTCTGTTCCAGCCAAGCAAGGACGCATGCCCTAGCACCCCCACCTTCTGGCTTGAACCACTACTGGCATGTGACTGTGTTTTCAGAATCACAAGTGAATGTCTGTTTATTTGATTATTGGTTCAATCTATGCAGTTTGGACTAACCTGTGAAGATTGAATTGATTCAGCCTTGGGATTTTTGACTGTCTGTACTTAGCCCTATAGCCACCCAGCTTAGGTACCTTGGACACATCATTAATATCCCCAAACCCTCTGGAAAGGGATAACTGTCTGAAGGTTGCCATGGGGGAAAAACCTGTCCTGGCTTGCACACAGCACCCTCCCCCCTGCCCCCAACCACAAACAATCTCTCAGGTAACAGGCTACCTAATTCCCATTCTCAATGAGGCACCAGGACTTGCAATGGATCCAGATGCAAGCTGTGCCCTTTCATCAATATAGACCACATCATCCCTGGATCCCTGGACCAAATGACATCCTAGGTTCATTCACTTGCAACTCTATTAACATTATATATGTGCTACTAATGTCATATACCATTTGCAGTACCTCTCTGCTGTCTCCATTGGACAAAGTATCCCTGTGTGTAAGAATGAGTAAGTACTGATCTGCCATCAGTTCCAGAATGACACAAAGGCCTGTGGCAGAACACTTTAACTTCCCTGGACAGTCCATCACTGATCTCAGAGCAGCTGTTTTAAATAAATAAATAAAACTGTATAAGCTGTCTCAGACATGAAATTGAAGAACAAGAAATCATCCACAGACTGGATTCTGCTAAATATTGTCTAAACAGGGACTATAGATTCGTTTCTCATTACCTGGATTGTTTTTTTTTTGCCCCTTCATCCCTTTGGGTTTATTGGCTTTTTTGCCTCTCCCAGCACTGCTCCCTTTCTCTCCCAAACTTCCTTGTTTTTTGTATTCAAATCACTCTCTCCATTTGATGTCCTTTCACAGTATCTAATGAAGTGAGGTCAGGCTTATGAAAGCTTATTCTATACATCTTTGATTTAGTTAGTCTATTAGGTGAAAATCTATCCTGCCTACGAGGGTAATCTATCCTATCAGGCTAACATGGTTAACTACTTGTCTCTGTTCAGAATTACATGAAAACAATCCCAGGTCATTGTACTGCTTTATGACCCTTAGCATGTTGACACTGCCCTTGACCATGCCAGGGAATACTGCTGTGAAAACATATTTGCCCACTCGCTCCTGCTCTACATATGTCAAACTGCAAAAAAGCTAATATAACCACTAGGGCTGTGTAAAGCTTTGGTTCCTGATTCAATTTGGTGGGGATTCAGCCCAATTCGGTGGCCAAATCTCTGAATCGAATCAGGAGACCCTTTAATCTCTCCTAATCAAATTGGAACCCTCTGAATTGATTTGGATAGATTCAGAAAGATTCAGAGATTTGGACATAGACACAGCTTTACATGTTTTTTCTACATACCTCAAGATAGCAGGTGGCTCATGAATGCTGTGATGGTGGGGCACATGGAGTGTCCCACAGGAGTGCAGGGGTGGGGGTATCCCCAGAGTGCTAAGCAGCAGACCTGAAAGTGGATCAGAAGCATTTCTGGTCCACCTCCAGGTCCACCAGGGAGCATGCATGGGGGCCCCCTTGCACCCTCCCAGTTTGGCACTGGTGCCTTCTGTGTCTGGGGGGGCACCCAGGGTCCCCCTGAGGCTGATCTCTCAGCCAGAAGGGTGTGGGGGGGAGCCCTTGGTGCGCTCCCCAGTGGACCCAGAAGTGGACCAGAAGTACTTCCAGTCCACTTCCAGGTTCACCGCGTGTTCATGAGCTGTGCCTGGTACCTCGAGGTATGTAGAAAAAAACATTTAAAGCTGTGTCTATGGACGAATTGCTGATTCTCTGAATCAGCATCAAATCTTCAGATTCAGATTTGGCTGAATCTAATCAGGGACAGTGATCTGAATCAACGAAATGAATCACTGTCTCTGATTTGGGCTGAATCCAAATCTGAATTGAATACAGCCCAGTTTGCCCACCCCTAAAAACCACTGCTCTAATGGCAAGCTCATTACATTTTTTTGGCATTTGGACATGCAAGTGGGTGGGGTATGTATTCATGTCAGCATTCCCCAGCATGGTCAGAGGAAGTGTAAATATGCCCAGTAGATCTTATTCTCCAGGGCACCACCTCCTTATCTTTAAAGAAATTACCTGATAACCTTTGGAGATGACCATTCAAAATGTTCACTTCAAATTCCCAAAAACATGTAGCTAAGCACTGTATCCCTGATATAAAGCAGGACTTTGAAACTTGAACCACTTCTGTTGTTTGTATGTGGGTTTAGCACCAGTATGATATCATTTTCTTCTCTTCTAATCAGAAAGATGAACCACAGAAATAAATGTGTGTGTAATTTACAGAAATTTTGTAATGCCCTTGCTCACAATAAATAGTATTTTCATCACTCTTGGTCCCACTGGGATTACTTGTTGGAGTATAGAACTTCACAATGTAAGAAAGGATATTACAATCTGGCTCTTAAAGTATAACCATAATATTCAGTTTAGGGATCTGTTTTGCTTTTCATATATGTAGTTGTCTATTTCACATATGTCTAATATAGTGTATGCAAAACCTGTATTACAGTTTTCTAAATGTTTAAATAGATTCTTGATTTTGCATAAAAATTCACCTTGGAGTGACTTAACAACTACTAACACATTTCTTGTCCATCAGCTATTTTTTTACAGCTGTTCTATCTGGTTCAGTGCTTCTAGACGGCAACAGGTAATATAGCATTACACTGATTTATGGAGTTACAACAATTCACACTGGCTGAGGATCTGTCCTGTAGGGCTTGTGTAAGTGGCACAGTGAAATCCTGAAAGAACTGACTCCAGGACAGGAAGCAGTATAGCAATGTTAGCACAGAGCTCTGCCCTGGACTAATAGACCTTCCTTCTGGGTCTGTGTATACCCTGAGTGGAGAAGCATGCTAACACAACTATACTACTTTTGGTACTCATGTTAGCCCATGTATTTCTGCATGGCACTGAATTGAGCAGAGTAGACATACCCTCAGATTTTTAAAGCCAAGAGGGAACACTCTGATGATCTAATCTGCCTGCTTCCCTAACAATCAACAAGAGTTTAATATTATTTTGTATTATCCACATTCACATGTAGTTGTACATGAAGTGTGCATATATTGTCTGATCTGTGAACTGTGAAATGAAGCCTATTTGATATTTTAACTTGGCTTTTGGAAACATACTTTATGTAGCATTGCACAGAATGTGAGGACTGTCTCCCACCTGCATGCATTAACCTACCACTCAGTTTTTTTCAGCATCTCATTTGACTATTTTCCCCCCTTTATTTTGGTTTGTTGTAGTCATGCATTTGTTGTTGTAGTCACATTCATAAGACTTTATGCTTATAAGATTTGCAAAATGATAGTCAACCTGATTTTTCAATTCCTTTCATGAGAAAATTGTTTTATGTTCCCTGAAGTATTTTCAGGCTGTGGTGGAAAACATCAACATAACTGGCAAATATGAGGAAGTACAACTAAGAAAAAATTCCTCTTCCAGGAGTGGACATAATGCCAATGTTGTAGCTGTTACATAATGCTATAAATTAATTCATAGACTCCAGTTTAGATGTCCAGTGCACTATTTCTACCTGAAATCAAATTGAAACTGTTTGCAAACTTTAGTCTCAACAAATTGTATCATCTGTAAATAATAATAATAATCACCGTTTCTCAAGGTCTAAAATCCTGAATGAAAAAGTCACTTATAACCCAATCATATCTAATGCACTGTAGTGAGATCCAATTTTACTAATTTTTATCTGTTGCATAATTTACTTAAAATAATCTTTCAATGGAGGCTATATTTAACTACTTTGAATATCCTGGCATTGTATTGATATTTCTGCTTTCTAAGCATCACATATCTAATTCCTAATAGAGAAGTCTCTATCTATTTTCTGATATTCAGCTTTCAGTTTTAGTTACAACAGTTTCAGAGACAAACATACCCAATATTATCTGTAGATATCCACAAGAAAGGTATTGCATGTGTTATGTGACTATGGATAAATGCTCTATCTGATGTTTGTACTCATGATTTCCCTTATATAGAGATCCTTTTTGCCACAATGGTTCTGTAAAGAGTTTGTAAAGTGAATAGTTTATCCATACTTTAAGCTGAATATTCTTTATATGTGCTGTCAGAATAGCATAAACAGATTTTAGCAAATTAGGGTTTTTTGGCAATAAAACCTATTTAAAATAATGTTTTCTAATATCACATTCACTCATATTTCAATCTATTTAAGATTAAACACATTTTTATGAATTCTTCATATCTTTTTGCTTTAGACTGTGCAGTTGATGACAATATTTTGATCAAGAGACCTGAATAAAGATACAAAACTCACACAGGGATTTATTATAATAGTAATTTATGGATATAAAGGTCTGTACTCAGCTCTGCTTGCTACTGGCTCATTTCCTTGTATGTTTGTTTCAATGATTTTTTGTACAGGGCTACATTGATGGCATAGTTGGTTTGGCAGCAATACCTCATTCATTCTGGGAACTGGCTACCTAGATAAAGCCAAAAATACCCTCCAAAAGAGTTGCAGCTTTAGTCAACATTTGGCCATGAAACTTCTGACACAAAATGGTACACTGGAATTTTAAAAACTTTAATAGTTAGTTGACTATCCTGTGATAAAGTATTATGGAGACTATCAAAGCACTTTTGTAACCCATTTTGCAACAGCAACATAATATGCATTAAAAAAATGTTGTATGTACATTAGAAAAATTTGTGGGTTTTTTATGCCTGGAATGTAGTTTATAGATGCACACTTATACTACTAGGTTAAAAGATCATACTTACCAGATCCATAGTCATTGAAAACCAGAAAACAATTCAGCTGTCTCCTTCTTCTCCTTTAACATTCCTTCAAGGAATTCTTTCTGTCTGTCCTTTTAATATTTCTTCAAGGCCATTTTGCGCAAGAAAGCAGAACATACCAGCATCTGAATAAAAAGCAGTTTAAAATCAAAGGATGTAGCAGTGTTGATATGAAGCTCTGTACTTAGAAATCATTTTGTGCACTGTGGAACCAGGTATTGGCAATGCAAGATTCCTTATACTGCTACACCAGAATGTTTTTACTATGACATAAAAAAAACCCCATCACTACAAATTGGGTGGGGGAAAAGGTATGTTTCCATGTTGATCTCATTCCTGAGGTTTCACCAATGGTACATAGTAGCAATTGAAATTATTGTTTTTTGATTACAAATTTTGTAATAGCACAAAAATACATCTTGTTTCACCAAAGGAATCAAACTGATATGTTAGGACAATGACCTTCAGAGCCTGTTTCCACTATTTGCCTGCCATGGTAGAGTTTATTGTTAAGAATGGTCTCCACCACTATTTGCTTTTGCTCCACACATCTCAGACTCTGGAAATGAGTGCCTTAGAGGGGTCACAAGTACTTGTAAAGAACAACACCTATCACAGAGAACATGAGACTGGTGCAGTGCCTGGGCTCATGACTGTATTAAGCCAACTGCACTACCTCATTCCTGGGATTTGGAATGACAGTGAAGGGGAGGCTCTTTTTGCCAGGGGTCCCAAGCATGGAGGTGATATAGACTTTCAGTGGGATTGAAAGAAGTGGGTTAAATATCCCGCTATCAATCTCCTGAGAATCTTCAAACTGAAAGAATAAGTTATCTCAAATGTTTTTCCTTCACTTTTTACACTTGCTTCTGACATCTCAAGTGAGAAAGTAGAAAAGAACAAAATGGAAGCAATAAGAAGGAAACCACCAAGAGAGTTTTGGTTTCCTCAACCACAACATGTACTTCATGGAGAGAGGACTCCTGGATGCAGAGATGGCATCCACCTCATGAGGAGAGGTAAGTCCCTATTCTTGGCCAGGATTGCCGATCTTCTAGATAGAGTTTTAAATTAAGATTGCTGGGGGACAGGGAAAAACAGACTGCATGCCCGGGGACTGACATACAAGAAAGCTCTGTAGATAGGGACACTAGAAGAGCCACTGTCATGGAAGCTGAGGGAGTAGTTTTCTGTCAGCATGACAGGAAGTTGAGAGCCTCAGCGGGAGGACTCAGGTGCCTGTACACTGATGCCAGGAGGATGGGGAACAAGCAGGAGGAGCTAGCCCTCCTACTCTCCAGTGGTCATTATGATCTAGTAGGGATTATGGAGACCTGGTAGGACTCCTCACATGATTGAAGCATAGTCATAAATGGCTATGTCCTGCATAGAAGGGACCAAGTAGGGAAGAACGGTGGAGGTGTGGCTCTCTATGTGAAGGAGCAGTACACCTCTTTGGAGGCCAACATTGGCTCCAAAGAAGAATGACTCCTAACCTTCTGGTTCAAACTGTGGGTGAAGGAGGGTGGTGTGGCAAGAGAGCCCTAACTGTAGGTATGTACTACAGACCACCAAACCAAGTGGAGGAACTCAATCTAGAGTTTACCCAAGAACTGACAAAGGCCACACATGCACAGGGCATAGTCATCATGGGTGACTTGAATTACCTGGACATCTCTTGGGAGGAACACTCGGTCAAGTTGGATTGGTTGCATTTCTTTCTGACCTGCATTGAAGAGCTTTTTTTGATTCAGGAGGTGAAAGGGCCAACCAGAGGCCAAAGGAGATGACCTGATGACCAACTTAAACATAGAGGGCAGCCTGGGCAACAGTGACCATGAAACCATCATGTTCACTGTCTGTCACAAGGCAGACAAACTAGATAGCAAGATTGAAGTTTTGGACTTTAAAAATGAGATTTCTACAAGCTCAGGCCACTAGTAGGGGAAGTTCTGTGGGACCAGGGACTAAAGGCAAAAGGAGTATATGAACAGTAGTCATTCCTTAAGGACACAATCCTTGATGTGCAAAGGAAGTCCATTCCCATGCAGAGGAAAGGTAGTGGAAGGGCTGGGAAGCCCTCTTGGCTAAACTGGGAAATCACGCTCCTTTTAAGAAAGAAGAAAGAGGTGTACAAACAATGGAAGCTTGGGGTATGCCCCAAGGAGGACTATACAACAATGGCCCACACTTGTAGAGAAAACAGATTAGAAGGGCTAAGGTGGCAACTAAACTAAAATTAGCCATGGGGACTAAGGACAACAAGAAGTTCTTCTTTAGGTATGTAGGGAACAGGAGGAAAACAAATGAGAGCATGGGGCCAGTGATCAACAAACTCAAGACAGCGAGTTACCAGCACTCAGGAGAAAACTGAACTCCTGTATAACTACTTTGCTTTGGTCTTTTACAGGGCCAAGGTGAAAAACATGCCATATAGGGTACAGAAGGAGCAGGGTAGGAATGACTACCTTCCTACTATTGCCATAGAACTGGTGTGTGACCAGGATCTGGCTGGGGAAAGGAACTCGGCCCAGCTGAGCTGAGTTCCCCTCCCCAGTGCTAGGATCGGGCTGGAGAAAGGAACTCAGCCTAGCTGAGCTGACTTCCACTCCCCAGTGCTAGGATCGGGCTGGGGAAAGGAAATCAGCCTAGCTGAGCTGAGTTTCCCTCCCGAGTGCTAGGATCAGGCTGGGGAGGGGAACTCAGCTCAGCTGGGCTGAGTTCCTTTCCCCAGCCTGATTGTAGGGCTGGGAAGGGGAACTGAGCAATTGGGCTCAGGTCCTTTCCCCAGCCCGGTTGTAGTGCTGGGAAGGGGAACGGAGCTTAGGCTCCGTTCCCTTCCCCTGACCTGTGATCGGCTTCCTGCAGCCCAGCCATGGGTGGTGGGGAGAACAAGGACTACGCTCCCCGCCTGGCTGATCCACATGGGGCTGCGGAGCCACTGGTAGTGCAGCCCTGGTTCTCCCCTGTCTCCCACTACCTTGGCTGCTGACTGCTTCGAAACTCAAAACATTTAAAAACTTTTGAAATGTTTTGACTACCCTCATTTTGTTTTGAGTTTGTTTTGGAGCCCTTCATTCTGATTTGATTTCACTGTTTTGAGCTCGAAATGAGTGTTGAATCAAAACAGCCAGTGAAATTTCACACAGCCCTAGTGAAGATCTCACTGGCCAAGTTTGTGGATAACACCAAGTTATGGGGAAGCATGATTGTGCTTGAAAATAGGCTACAGATACAAGTGGACCTAGACAGGCTGGCAAGTTGGGCAGATCAAAACCAGGTGAGGTTTAACACTGAGAAATGTAAAGTGCTCCACCTGGGGATGAACAATCCCCTGCACACCTACAGGCTTGGCAATGTCAATCTGACCAGCACTATGAATGAAAGAGACCTGGGGCAAATAATGGACCACAGTATGAAAATGAGCTGGCAGTGCGATGCTGTTGCGAGCAGGGAAAATAATGCTCTGGCGTGCATCAATCAATGCATCTCCAGCAAAACCAAGGAAGTGATTCTTTCACTCTACTTGGCATTGGTAAGACTGTAGCTGGAGTACTGAATCCAGTTCTGGGTGCCTCACTTCAACAAGGATGTGGAAAAGCTTGAGAAAGTCCAGAGAAGGGCCACCCTTATGATCAGAGACTTGGATGGCAAGCCATATGAGGTAAGGCTGAGGGACCAGGAAATCTTCAGCCTGAAGAATAGGAGGCTGAGAGGAGACTTGATAGCAGCTTACCACTACATCGAGGTGTACATCAAGGGCTCAGTGAACAACTCCTAGAAGACTGTTTCAGGCTCAACATTAGGAAAAACTTTTTCACAGATAAGGTGTCCAGAGTGGAATAAGCGCCTTCCAGAGGTGGTTCAATCACCTGCCCTGAAAATCTTCAAGAGAAAACTGGATGGTCACCTTGGTGGTGTCACTTGCCCCCAGTTGTCTTTCCTGCTTGTTGGAGGGGGGCTGGACCCAATGCCCTTCCAAGGTCCCTTCCAACCTACATTCTATGAAACTATGAATGGACAGATGATGATGATGAAGAAGAACAGTGCCTTGAAGTAAGGACTTTCATTGCCTGTTCCCATTCACTACTAATGTGTGTCACTGTGAACAGCAGTAGGGTTACACTCTGGTTTATTACTGCATTACTATCTTAATGGAACATCACTGCCTGATGGTGGCATGATGGTGGTACCTATGAAATCAAAACTGAAAAGCTGATTCCTTAGACATCCCTCTCTCTCCTTCCCATTTCTCTTCACTAATCTAGACAACTGAAACCTCCTTTGGAAATAGAATACTGTACTGAAGCAGGAGATGAGGCAGTTATAAACAAAGTTGGTAAAACTGTACTATATAACTCTTCTACTTCCTATTTGTTTTCTATCCCAGAATAGTATGGAAAAGAGTTTAATTACTTCAATACTGAAAGGAAAGAAAAATAGTCAAATTACAGTGGAAGTTTCATGCTGCAAAATAGAATGCAGTCATTTATATACCTATAGTATTGCAGAATCATATTGTCAAAAATCCTATTAAATCTGTTGGTTGCATTCAGTACAGCAATATCTCAGACCTATTGCTATCTGTGTCTGGTGGCACTAGCTACATGTGAATTCTTTCCAAGTATCCCCTCTGCCAACATTACTGGTAACATTGTAAATGTAGAAGCTGAAAAGCCTTAACTGTATCTCATCAAAAAAGAATTACAATGTTGTTATAGTCCTTAGGATTCTGTCTTATGCCCTTCTGAATGACTCATAACCTATGCAATATCAAACTCAGTTAGGGGCAACTCTGAAATGTGAACAAAATGGCTATCTGTATTGAAAGTGAACCAAAACTACATGCACTGCACTAAGAGCCAGCTCCTATTCTTTCTGTTGGTGCCTAAGTCTACCCTAAGTGCAATTCTATTTCACTCTTCTCAAGTCTTTGAAAAGACACTACTGCATTAATTTTTGGAACATAGTTAATTTTGTAACATACCACAACACCACCATACTCATAATAGAGTCACAAAATTGCAGTGGGGAGGAAGACAAAATCCACCCAACTTTGGTATTAAGAGTTTTTCAGAGACTTGAGCAGGGCAGCAGTAAGAACTAAAGTCAATGTATGCGTATTCACATTTTATAGAGTATTGTTGTAGCTGTGATAGTCCAGGAAATGAACAAAAGGAAGGATTTTTGTGCTATCTTTTAGTGAAGCAACTGTATAATTGAGAGAGCTGTTGGATAAGGTTACAAGTAACAAGGGCCATCTTCAGGTCTAACAAAAAGGCAGACAGGTCAGATCCAGATGTGCAGGCACTTGTGGTTTGTGGTACCAAGTTGTGGTTTGTCCAAATTTGCAGATGGGCCAAAGCTACCATGGAGCTGAGGATGGCATCCCAAGTAAAGGACAACAAGAAATTGTTTTTTAGATATATACGGAGTAAAAGGTGTCGTGAATCAGAGCAGCAGCTGGCAGCCGCCTGACTCACACCGGAGTGTTTAGATTTAGAGCTCGGCAGGCGGGTAGTGATGAATGGAGTGGAATTAACCAGGCACAGACACGTGTAGGTTACAGGAGTTTGTTTACTTACGTCGCCTAGATAGTGATGGACGACGCAGGCGAGCCTTTGTTCCGTTACAGCTTCAGTTACAGAGTCGAGTATACGCATATAACTTCAGTTACAGAGTCGAGTACACGCACGCAGTTAAGTTACAACGAGATAATGACGGACGTGGCGCCGAAAACAGACGGTCGCGCTTGCAAGACTTTCTACATCAATATTTTACGCTGACGGGGTGATGGATTAGGAATTGATCAATTTCCCAATTCTCTGGTGACAAGCACAGGTGTTTCCTGTGAGATCCCCAGAGCTCTCCGCCTTGGGCGGAAACCATTAAACTATTTATAGGCAGAGGTGTT